>NC_085138.1:164577668-164900316 GCF_035046485.1 Aedes albopictus
CTTATGTTTTGGTACATGCTGTAAGTTTAAATATGTTTGACATATGAGACCAAACATAAGACAAATAACGTCACAAATATTGTAAGTCACAAAACTGACCATTCCAATACACAATTAATTCAAACAACTATTAAATTGAAAATTTCAGTACCCCCTGAGGAAGACACACACCAAGTGTCGAGACATTGTAACGTCGTTAATTAAATAAAGACTGTGTAGCCGAAGACCAGTCATTAAGTCCATCCACTACTGATTTTTCAGAGATTATTTTTAACAATATTTGAATTGTTACTCAAGTTATCAGTAAAAGTTATTTTAACGTCTTCAATTTGACCCCGGTATACGGTATCCACATTTACACGTAAGATGGCATTGTATAAAAACATTATTTCTTTTTCACGCATAATACTCGTTACGCAGGAAGAATCATAACCATGGCATCATCGTTCGTATATTAACACTAATGTAGCATCTCTTTCGCACGTGCACGTTTGCATCCGATGTTGAAGGATTTTCTCATATTTTGGCGAGCACTTTGCACTTTGCTCTAGTAGTGTGCTCAAACCTGTTGCTATGCATGTTAATCCGCTACCTAGTAGTAGTGTAAAACTATTCCACGGACCGGACGGTTGCGTTGGCCACCATCTGTGCGTCCTCGTTCATGTTGTTTGCAGTACGTAAGCTAAATCCGGAACGACTCTGAGGTCCACGATGACACTAGAGGGGTTGTGAAACTGCGAGCGACCGGCGCAAAAACTAAAAGTTTTAATGTAGCTTATGATGGCACGTAAGTCGCGCACTGATGCCTTGTGACGTTTCCCTTTTTTCGCCATTAAAATTAAATTAGCAACGATTAAAACTTTAGTAGTTTTTGTGCTTACATGGAGTATGACGAAAAATCCTTCGTGGGAAGGGATCGAATTGACGACACTTTTCTGTTATAGCTACTGAATGTGTACGTACATACAAAATATCTCCGACTAGCAGCTAGCTCTCCTGGGTTGAAGTAAACTAGGTCAGTGTTTGCATTGATTGCAAAAAGTTCCCAATATAATGTCACCCATTTCCTGCCGTCGGGGCTCCATTTCAGCTGGAATGTGTATGCTGTTTCGAAACCATTTTTCTTTTTGGAAAAGTGTTGAAATTAAATGTATGCGAATCTGTTTTAATCTTGCAAGTTTTTAAAAGTTTTTCAAATCCGTTCAGTTTTAGAAATTAAATTTATACATTTTAGTGTACTTTCTAAAGATTTATTCGCAGTTGTTCGTATTTGAACATAACTTCATTAAATTTCAGACAGTATTACACGTTGGATGAATTCAGTGCCGATTCCCTAACCTAAAATCTACCTGTGCACCAAGTATAAATTCTTGAATTTTTTGAACAAATTTGCTTGTAATAATTAGAAAATGACGAGAACAGCTGCTTCCACTCATTTCTATTTTGATTTTGATTATGAATTCCCTGCAGTTGCAAGTAAAAAGTGAGGTTACGCGACGCCACTGAATAAATTATAAAAAAAAACAGTAAATTAAAAAAGCAGTAGCCTTTTGAAATTTATGAATAAAACAAAGATTATAAACAAAAATTAGTGGACTTGCCGAATTTAACTGTGCCATTTTATCAAGAGACGTGACAAAGTTAAATAAGGTTCAAAAGAGTTCAAAAGACAGCCTATATCACACCACAATTGGATCGATTGGAATTTCATCCACTGGGGTTGTTAACAGCTGCACAGCAGAATTAGGTGGGAGCAGGACCTTGGGCGGTCCCTTGGCTTCCCATCATCGTGGTTGTCGTCCGCTAGGGCTGAGCCTGTGCTGTAGGTACGGCGAAATGCTATCCTGTCCCATTTGGAGGCGACAAGTCTCCTACCTACTACTCTCATCCTAGTTGTGCTGTTCGTGGAACATTTTTCCTAATTCACTACTAGCCCTCAAACTAGAGAAGGTTGCTTGCTAGCGATCGTTGGCGTCGTTGCGTTGGTCGCTCGGAAGAGTGCTCCATTTCCTAAATAGTGTGTCATTCTGCCATTTATCATAAAACTACTTCGCTTTATGGGGTTATGTTTTGCTGCTACAACCTTGTAGTTAAGAGGTGGTGAGATTTAATTACCTGACGCTTTTTTGGTCACGTTAAAATGGGTTGCGTGCGTTGACACTTGAAGTTTCGAGAAGTTTATACTTCGTTCATAGACATTCGATTTCTTTAGCGTGTTAAGAAGCAACTTAGATATTCGCTGTGATTCGAATCACAGATAACAACAATCCATTTTTGTTTACAGTTACAGTACTTTTTCGATTATATCACGAATGAAAAAAAATTTCGCGTGATATATTGGAGCGTGATATAATTGAAACACCTTTTTCCGAAGGCGTTTATTAATCAAAATACACTTGCACACAAAAAAATCAAACAAAAAACGAACAAAATATCAAACCCGGTAATGGAAGTCTAATATTCTTGTATGTAATTATTTTTTAATGTCTCTGAAAATTAAATCAAATAATGGAGGTATTATTTGCACTTCTACACCATAGTTTTTGAACTTCATGCTTCCATATGTTGTCGATTTTAAATCTTTACACAGCAAAATATAGATAATTGCTTAAATTTATCGTCGAGTACTTAACATTTTCAAAAGTGTTTCCAGAAGGTTGGGAATTTCTGGTTGAAAAATCAAAATTTGACATTTTTGCGATGTTGTCGCGTTACGCTTTGTTGTACAATTGTCTCGAAGTTTAAAGGTTCTGTCTTTAATTTCTGATCGTTCGATATGCTGGTTGGCATTAATTGAACAGCATAGGCGCTGTCCATAAACTACGTAGAATTTTTTTCGGCCATCTCAGAACCCCCCTCCCCCCTCGTAGACTTTTTCGAAATTTATATGAAGCGTAGACATTGGTCAGACCCCCCCGTCCCCCCTAAGAGTCTACGTAGTTTATGGACAGCCCCATATCAGCTTAAAAAATCCGATAAATTTACAAAATGTTAGTTATCCCTTCGGAAGTAAAGTGAAACCGTAGGTCCTGACATGAACGAGCCCCGGATTGTAAAGCTCGTTAATAATAATTAAAATACAAAAAAAAAATCAAAGTAAGTTTCTAACGGAAAACACTTTTTTCTACTACTTCTTCTTTCTGGCTCTACGTTCCCAATGGAACTAGGGCTGCCTCTCTTCAGCTTAGCGTTCTTTGAGTACTACCACAGTTATTAATTGAAGGGCTTTCTTTGCCTGCCATTGTATGAATTTGTATAATGTTGGGCAAGGACATTTATACACTATGCATTTTTTTTCCTCCCCTGTTGGGGATATTAAGCCACTGCGTCCAATAGGCTGAACTTTTGTGGCATACAGTATGCATAGGAAAGTCTAAGGAGGAAAGAAAAGTTCCCGACCGGCATGAGAATCGAACCCGCCGTCTCCGAATTGGCGATCGAAAATCTTATTCACAAAGGCTAACTGGAGACCCCGAATGGAAAATGTAACGCGTGGGATTGACGCATACAGACCGTACTCGATGCAGAGCAAAGCATGGGAATGTAACTCTAGATAATCGAATCCTGTGTCCGGTCTGTCACCAATGGCACCATAATCGTATACTAATGTGCAAAATATCTTACTTATGACGATTCATGTATCCTATATAGTTTGGAATATGTGCTGGGCGATATTTGTATCGATTATCATAGCGTGAAATAATCGAAAAAAATAGCGTGCTAAAATCGAGTGTGATATAATGGAGCGTGATTAAATAGAACCGTGACAAAATCGAAAAACCACTGTACTCGCAATTAGTCGATAAGTCAAACGACTAATGCTTATTTCTAAAATTTAAAGAGTAAGCACACCAGAAACCTCTCTAAATCTCTCAAGTATGTTGATTAAAAAAAAACTTCAGCATTTATCACGATTGTACTCAAACAATTGCAATCTCGCTGAGTACCGAGGGATTATCTTTCAATGGATTGACTAAATATAACATAACTGTCTAATCGCTAGACTTATCAATCGTTGACCATGTACTATTAAGGTGGGGCTAATTTAAAAAAGCCTTTGCGGGATATGATTTCCCATGTGGAATCACCGTCTAGTCTAAAAACAGATATGTTTGAAAATTAAATTGGAAATGTATTTGATGGTTTGCTCTAGCAAAAACTTCAATTAACCCCTTTGCGCCACCCCTAAATATCAACCGAAATCTCTCATTTTTGTACAGCTCACTTATTTCAACTAGCAGATCACTTTCCACATGGAAACTCATATTCCAGAGAGATTTTTTAAAATTAGCCCCACCCTAATGTACTGTTGATTCAGAAGGGATTGGCCCACAATTATATGAAAAACAAAGCCCAAAATTGCCAACCCAAGTAACAATGAATGCTGAATAGTGAGAGTATTAGCTGAACAATAGCTGGTTAATGGTGTCAATGGCTGAACACAACGACAGCTGAATATTGGTCTGTATGGCTTGTTCAACCTCTTCAGTCAGCAATACATAGATGGCTGAATATCAAGTTGAATAGAATATTATTCATCTGGGTAATCAGCTTCAAAACATACAACAACATCTGTTGTTCAACCTTCAATCAAATAATTTTTGACAGCTGACCAAGGCATGGTTTTCGTAACGTCCACATCGCCTCTTCAGCCTCAATACAGACTTAGTTCAATTTATGTTCTTCTTGACTATTCAGACACAACAAGTAATGCTCTTGTTTTCGAGGATATGTATACAATTGTGTGAGGTGTACACAGTTAAAATAATGAGAATTACACGTCATGTAAACTTCATTTTAGTCATGTAAACTTAGTGTTATGATGCTTTACATGATATATCATGTAAATTTGTGTTATATGTCATGTAAAATCTCAGAGTCATGCTGAATAACATGACATATAATGGAAGTTTACATGATATTTTATGATTTTTACATGATATGTGATGTAAACTTCTGTGATATCCCACGCTCCATTTATGTTCATCATATGTCACAGAGTTTTACACTCTTTTTTCGATCTGTGTAGGTGCTACGGTGAGTGACTATAAATCAGGAGGTCCGAGTTCAATTCCCAGTTTTCCCACAGATCCCTAAACATCTCTTCTGGAAATAGACGCAGCTAATGGTAAAAATAAAGTGTTTGAAAGTGTTTTTATTTTATTTTTACACAATTAATAAATTTAATTGATTACTGATTAAGCGCATATTAAGCCCTTAATCAGCCTTCCAATGAACCTAAATCAGATAAAGGTTGAATAAAATCACCAAATTTAAATGTTTAGGAGCTGTATAAAGGATTGTACCAAAGTCCAAATTTGGACTTTGATTGTACCTTTTGTGTTCAGGTTTTGTTCAAATGAAGGCTGATTAAAAATAGTTGGAGAAACATTTGTACAGCATCAAATTGTTACCTAGTATGTCTTACCCACTAAATCTGTTGTTTTGGACACCAGGAAGAATTTTAGGAAAGGAGTTCCTGAAGGAATACAAGGAAAAACTCATGGAGGAATCACTGAAGGAATTTAGGAGAAACCGCATGAGGAACTCCTTCTGCATAAAATTTAGCTTGAAAGGTGTTTTTGTATGCGTAGTAATTTGTTTCTGCGCATGTAAAGGAACTTCTGACACAATCCCTGAAGGAGCTCCTGAGGGAATCCCTTAAAAGACTCCTTGAGAAATCATTGAAAGAACTTTACGAGGAAGCACATTAAGATTTCCTGGAAAAAATCCTAGAGGAATTCCTTATGGAACTGTTGAAGAAATCACACAATAAATTTCAGGTGCAATCGCTGGATGAACTCCATGGAGAACCCCTAAAAGAAGAAAGAAGAACTCCTGAAGGAATCCCTGAAGGAGTTCCTGGAATTAGTTTATTAATGAATTGCTAGAGGAGTTCTCGGAAGAGTCCTAGAAGAAGTTTTTAGAAAGATCTCTCCAGCAACTCCTGGATAAATCGCTCAAAAATACCAGGGAAACTCCCTGAAGGTATTAACCCGGGAGCGGTCGCGTCAGTACTGAGTACACGCGCCATGAAAAATGCACGCTTGATGAACACAGCGTGAGCGCGGCGTCGCTGCTGGTAGTCAAACACGCGACTGCTCGAGGGTTAATGAAGGAAACCCTGAAAATAACATCTAGAGGAATCCTTGAATAAACTGCAAGAGAAACCTTTTTCCTTCGATTTTCTAGAGGGAATCCTGAAAGAAAAAATCCTGGAGAAATCCCTGAAGAGTTCCTGGAGAGATCCCTCAAGTAATTAGAGATGAAATCGCTCAAGTAACTTTAGAAGAAATCTCTCAAAGAATTCTAGTAGAATTCTTTTATTAGTTCCTGAAGAAATTCCTGGAGAAATCCCTGACTGATTTTTTGGAGGAATGCCAAAAGGAAATCCTGGAAAAATTCGTGAAGGTATTGTAAGAGAAATTCAAGGAGTTCCTGGATGATTCTTTGAAAGAATTCCTAAGAAAATCTCTTCAGCAATCCCAGTAGGAATTTCCATAGAATTTCTGAAAGAATCCCTGAAGAAATGCTTGAATGAGTTCGTAGAGAAATCCCTGCCTGAGTTCCAGAAAAAAACACTCTAGTGCTTACAAGAGAAACTTTATGGGAAATCTCTCAAAAAAAATCCATTCAAGATGAAATCCCTGAAGGATTCTCTGAAAAAATCCTTAAGAAATCCCGGAAGCATTCTAGGTGAATTCTTGAAGGAACTCTTGGAGAAATCTCTGAAGGAATTCTTGAAGAAATCCTTGGAGGAATTTGAGTACAAATCCCAGCAATTTTTGGATAAATCCCTCCAGCTAATGCAGAAGAAATACCTTAAACAATTCCCGGATACCTGAAGAAATTCCTTGAGGAATTCCTGAAGCAGTTCATGAAAAAATCCTTCAATGAGTTCCAGGAAAAATCCCACATCTTTCTAGAGGAAATCCCTGAAGGAGTTGCTGGAGAAATCCTCGGAGGAGTTCTTGAAGAAACCTCTGAGGGAATTCCTGGAAAAATCATTGAGAAATTTATCAAAATAATCCAGAAGAAATCCCACAACGAACTCCAACAGAAATCTAGGAGAACTCCTGAAGAAATTTCTGAAGGAACTGAACTACCTTGATCCATACTCTACATGTGTACGAAAACCGATTTTGAAAATATTGCTTCGTTATTTAAGGTGAAGATATGACGAAGCCACACCTGGAATTTTCAAGAGCACAAATCTCAAGAACCTTATATCGGTTTGCGCTGAAAAGTTGATCCATTGGTCAGTACCAATAGGTAACAAATCGATCAAATTTTAAGCACATACCGATGTTTTGTTCTTCAGATTTGTGCTCTTGAAAATTCCAGGTGTGGTCAAATCAAAATCAAAAACCAAAAAATGGGGAAATGCTTCAAGTTTCGCCTTAAGGAATTCCTGGAGAAATCCTGGCTCAGAGAAATTTCCTGAAGGAATCCCTAAAAAAAAGTCCAGGAGAATGCCTTAAGGAATTCCTGGAGAAACTCAAGTCAAAAAATCCTGGAGAAATCTCTTTGTTTATGCATAAATAGAATTTCGCAATAGAAGAGTTATACTGTAATAGCTATCTTCTACAGAAATTCTTGAATGAACTCCAGGAGAAATGCCGGACAGAACTTCAAGAGGAAGGAAGGGAATTTCTTAATACATCCCTGAGTACATTCCTGGAGTAATAGCCCTAACCCTTTATAAGGCCGAGAGAACCAGGCACGGAATTCACTCGTTCAACATTGGATTATAAAGTACATATGGTGTAATGAACAAAAACGTTTTTATTTTTAAAAAATTCGATGGTCGATTTTGTATGAAAAAAAATTGATCTAAATTTCAACTTTTTGTCAACAAAGTTTAAAATGTTGTTATTTTGTGATGCGTTAATCAATCATGCTGATTTTTTGACAGGTTATTGCCCTAATATTCATGAGTTACTTGTGTGGATTTGAACTCGATTGGTCAATTATTTTGGACGTTATGGAAATTTTAGTACATGCCCATTTATTATAGTACATTTTTTCAAAAGGCTGAGTTTCTAATAATAATGAAGCAATCAAGTTGAAATTTTGTCCACAAGTAAAAGGAACATAGGCCTTTTATTCCCCATCATTCGATTTTCAATTCGCTCATTCGCTCAGAATTTCGAGCTTATAAACCTTCATGCACTCAAAAATGGAGAGACATTTTGTTCTAAAAAAAACCCATTCATATTTGTTATGGCTCAAAAAAATCATGAGTGTTCACAAAGGCCTAATGTGTCCATCAGTTAAAACAGAAGTTGTAAAAATTTTCTAAACGAACAGAAAAAAATATGTGTACAAGGTGGCAATATAGTTGCCACTGCCTTATAAAGGGCTAAGGGAGTTCCTGCAAGAAAACCTCAAGAAATTCCAGAAATAAATTTCTCAAGGAACTCCAGCCGAAATACTTCTTAGAATTCTTAGAAAAAATCCTGGATAAATCCTTCAAGGAGTTCTTGGAGAAATCCCTTAAGTAGTTCTTGGAAAAGTCCTTAAAGGAATGCCTGTAGAAATCTATGGAGAAATCCTGCAGAAATCCCTGAAGACTTACTAGAGAAATCCCTGGAGAACTCCCTAGATAAATTTCTGAAGCAGTTCCTGGAAAAGTCTCTGAAGGTGTTCCAGCAAAAATCCATGAAGGAGTTCCTGGATAAATCCAACTTTTTCCTGGAGAATTCCATTTTCCTGGAATTTGAATAGAAATTCCAGAAGGAGTTCCTGGAGAAATCTTTCCAGCCATTCCAAGAGAAATTCCTCAAAGAATTCCAGGAAAATGTTTGAAGTAATTCCTGAAGGATTTGAAAAAAAATCATAAAGCATTTCTTAGAGAAATGCCCGAGAAATCTCTCGAGAAATCACTGAGCATTTTCTGGAGGAGTTCATGAAGGAGTTTATGAAGAAATTCCTCTAGGAATTCCGGGAAAAATCCCACAAAGAATTCTAGGAGACGTTCCTGAAAAAAATCCTGCAGGAATCCCTGGAGAGTTCCTGGAGAAATCCCCGGAAGAGTCCCTGGAGAAATCTTTGAAGGAGTTTCTGTAAAAATCCCTGAAGAAGTTGCTGGAGAATCCCTCATGGAGTGTCAGAAGAAACTCATGGAAAAATTCAAGGAAAAATCCTTGAAGAAATTCCTGGAGAAATCCCTAAGAGAATTTCTGGAGGGATCCCTCAAGGAATTTCTGGATAAATCTCTCAAGGGATTAAAGAGAAATCCCTCAAGGGATTAAAGAGAAATTTCTTATAGAATTCCTTAAGAGAATTCCTAGAAAAAATCCTAGACGAATTCCCAAGAGAGCAATTCTTTAGATAGTTCTAGATGAAATCTCTTAAGGAATTCCTAGAAACAATCCTGGACGAATCCCTGGAACTGCTGGAAGAATCCCTGATGAAATTTCCAGAGGATCGTCAAATAAATTCCCGGAGGAATACTTAAAGGTACTCCCGAAGGAATATATAAAGAAACTAGCTGTTTCTGGCAAACTTTGTCTTGCCTACTGCGTTTTTTGGCGTTTCAAGTCCCTAGCCAAGTCCAAGTCCCTGTTCAAATTGTATGAAAACCCGACTTTGAAAATCCCAATTTTTCCATGTTTTTGCCTCATAAACCTTCCTTGTGTGAAAACTAACAGAACTAAACTCAGACGACCCAAATCGGACCATCCGTTCGCAAGTTATGCACGGTCTCACTTATACCACTGCATTTTTATATAGATTTATTTATGGGAGAATCTTTAAAGAAATTCCTGGAGGAAACCGTGAAGAAGTTTCTGGATGAATCCCTTACGGAATTCCTGGAGGATTTCAAGAAGAAATTCCTGGAGCTATAGCTTAAGGAACTTTTACAGGAATCCTTGAATCAACGCCAGGAAAAAACCTCTTACACAACATCTAAAGGAATGTGATGCCGATTAGAGTTAAAACTCCTTAACGTGACTCAAAGCCTAACTGTTATAAAATCAATAGCGTAAGATATATATGTATTGGCGGAAGAGCGCTGATGACTCAGGCAATCGATCTCTCACGGATCATTTCTCGCTCTCGTTTTCAAACTTATAGAATTTTGAGTTATAGGCACCAAATAATTAATAAACGAGTCAGTACTCAGCATGCAACTATTGTGATCGGTCCATGTATCGCTCGTCGGAATAAATAGTTCTTTTTTGAATAAATTACCTACCTAGTTCTTGTTAAATCGCGAGTTTTGTGATTTCGGTCGAGAAAGTGAACCAGTGCATCATCGAAAATCCAACAGAATGTTTGAAGGAATTCTTGAAGAAATTCCTGAAGAAATCGCTGAAGAATCCTTGAATCACGCCTTGACGGAATACCTGGAGGAACCTTTGAAGAACTTTCTGGAGGAATCTCTGAATGAATTCCAGGAGAAGCCATTGATAAAACTTTCAAAGAATTTCTTAAGGAAACTTCTATAGAAATCCCTGACAGAATTCTTGGAAGGTATGCAAATTTTCTTTGGGAGAAGCACCACTATACGGACGAGCGTTGCAACCAGCAAATTCGCTGACGCTCTTATTAATTGAATACCCTCTACATTTTGTTTCTCTCGGGGCTCGCAGTTCAAGATTGCCAGCGACATTGTTTCGGTGCAAATTTCAATGTACTTCTAGAATATTCATTTATCCATTTTTTTAATATTCCATAAGCAGTTTTTGTTTCGATCATCAAAGAGTTGATGAACCCTGTGATTACTCAAAAAAATCCATCTGGAATTTCACTGCTGCTAATCAACTAGATTTATCTTATTAAAGCCCTGCTGGCGTTTCTACGGGTATTCCTCGAGAAGTTCCACAAGAAATTGGAATTCCGTAAGAAATTCATTCAGGGAACAGATTTTCATGAAATTTCTTCAGGAGTTTCTTCTGAGATTCCTCCAGGGTTTTATTCAAAAGTTCCTACGGGAATTCTTCCTGGATTTTTATGGGATTCTGTGAACCTCTCCGGATTTTCTTTTGAATGTTACGGAGTTCCTGAAAGATGCTCTCTATGCTATAGTGGTGCGCCTAGCGTAACATCTTAGGAGCGTTGAATACGGCACGCCAAACTCACATTCTCTTTATTGGTTTTATGCGTAACTTTGATTGTTTTAGAATCTGTACAACTACCCAACTCGAATCGTATAAATGCTTGTTGATAAAATCAACTTCAAAATTGATATTTTTAAAATTTATACTACTAATCAGCAAACTTTTCATTAGAAAAAATGAATCCATTGTACGTGAAAATCAGAGTTCTAGCTTGCATGACTCTATCATTGGCCGCCGTCAGGTACCATCTACGGCATTGTACTCGACAAATGCAACCAAACATGCGGACGAACGGATGTCGACGGACGTACGATGACGACGACGACATTGCTGTTCGTGATCCTTGTTGTTAGAGACTGCGTCAGTTCGGGAGCGCGCAGCAAAGTAGGTAACTGGTGCATTGTGTACACATCTACAATAGCGAAGAGTGCCCGTTGTGACGAAAAGGCACGTACGTATCGTTTGACAGTGTCGCGTCATCGCCGTCGCATTTTTGTCCTCCCACATGCATAGAACGTACATAGGTAGGTACAGCAAGAACTCAAAAGTATTGTGGTGTCGAGCTGTTTGCCGAACTATCTTTTTATTGGTGAAGAATTGCAATCAAGTTCTAAAGCGAATAACCTCATGAAACGTATCGAATTCACTTGTTTATGGTTGCTGAAAGTGGTCCCCGGTTTTCCTCCAACTGACTTTGATTTGATTTCAAGCCTATTAAAAAATCAAAACAAAGTTCGAAATATTGCTTGAAAATTAACGGGTAACGATAACCCGAATTTAAAATGTAATATTTAAATTCAAATATGATTGGAAATCAAGGCACAACAATCATAACCATAAATTGTCACTTCTAGCACGTAGAAAAAAAATCATATAGGGTCTGGGACCATTTGGGCAGGAGCACCTATTTTGGGCACTTGCTGCTATTACTCAGTCAATTTTGAACCGATTGGCTTGATTTTTGAGGCACGATCAGCTTGGCACAGTAGCTAGCCATGTTTCAAAATTCAACTCAATCGGTTTGAAATTGACTGAGCTATTGCAGCAAGTGCCCAAAATAGGTGCTCCTGCCCAAGTGGTCCCAGACCCTATTTGCAGGTGTACCAAATTGAATCACTGATTGCTGGAAAAAATATGTAGAAGCAAACAGGTTCGCGTAGGTACTTATGCAACGGCGCTATCCAGATTGCACAATTGGTCGATAGCAGGTTACCAAAATGATGGTTTCGCTTGAATCAATCGTCACCAGACGACATGAACACACAAAAACTAGAACTATGTACCTACATACGCTTGGCACGTATGTTGAGACTTGAGAGTGAACACTAGATTGGCCCAAATCAATATGGAAAAGTGAAAAGTTTGGAACTTTAAACCTAGACCTCTACAGCGACTGTTTTAGTGGTCAATATGATACTCTTAACACTTTTTTTAAAGACATTTACACCGTCTTCGGCCAGAGGCCGCACAGACTGAACAATATTAACATTGGACAACGGACTACACATATAACACCCAGTGGCCCAGTGGAGAATTTTCCGTTTGACGGAAAGTTTTCTCCGACTGGAGCGGGAATCGAACCCACACTCCGAGGCTTACGAGACACCTAAACGACTGACGCCGCTAACCGCTCGGCCACGAAGCCCCATTTGAGCTCATTTGGTGCTCGAGATATGTAGCCGATGCGGTAAACGCGTGGCTAATCAACGAGATGAATTTATCTTTATGACGAATATATCCACGACTTCTTTGGGTACAGAGTTCGTATATCTTCTCAATGGTTTATTTGAAGTGGGAGTGCGCTTAGAACACTAAGTTGAGAAGACCTTGAGGCTTCTCGTCTTTAGCTTTATCCATAACTGTTTGATGGTAGATCTTCAACAGCGTTTCAGTATTCACCGAGTCGAAGTTACCGCTCGAAAATCGCAATGCAAGGCTTAACAATCTCTAAACTTGTAGTATACGTTCTTTATCCTATTCTGTTCAAGTTGGGATAAGCTTATGTCACTTTGGATGGACTGTCGCAACAAATGCAGGTGGCGACATTGTTATTATTGTTGCGCGATGGTTGAATGTTGATTTTGTGGTTTACCGTCGAAGGTCGGTTACGAAACTGATGGTTACTATTTTATCTCTCAATTTGTCAATTGAACATACACTGTGCCTTCGAAATTTGAGTATGTAGGAATCAGAAGTCTTATAAGGATAAGGAAACATCCATTGGTTCACGCCTTGGTTCACGCATTGGTGCGAGGATGCCAGGCGAAAAGTGATAGCTTGTATGGGGCGTACTGTGAAGATGATGTGGCACAGTTCGCTTGGTTGCATAACTTGTAGGAATTATATGATAGAATCACACTATGCTTCAATCCGTTTCTGGTTCTAGGGATGGCCATGAACATACGTTTATAAAATTGGATGTATATGTAGAGAAGAGAGTATAGAGAAAGTAGATGTGTGACGACGAGACCCTTACCTTACCGATCAGGCTAGGGCCTGGGTGGCCTCTGCTGTACATAGTAGCCGTCTCCATTCCACTCGGTCCATGGCTGTTTGTCTCCAGTTCCGCACTCTGCGTAGGGTCCGCAGATCGTCCTCCACTTGGTCGACCCACCTAGCTCGCTGCGCACCACGTCTTCTCGGATGACTCTCGAAAACCATTTTAGTCGGGTTGCTGTCCGACATCCTGATGACGTGACCTATTCACCGTAGCCTCCCGATTTTCACGATATGGACGATGGTTGGTTCTCCCAGCAGCTGATGCAGCCCGTGGTTCATTCGCCTTCTCCAAGTCCCGTCTTCCATCTGCACTCCGCCGTAGATGGTACGCAACACCTTCCGTTCGAAAACTCCAAGGGCGCGTTGGTCCTCTGCACGTAGGGTCCATGTTTCGTGCCCATAGAGGACTACCGGTCTAATCAGCGTTTTGTAGATGGTTAACTTCGTGTTACAGGGAACTTTATTCGATCTTAGAGTTCTGCGGAGTCCAAAGTAAGAACGATTTCCTGCCACAATGCGCCTCTGAATTTCTCTTCTGGTGTCGTTGTCGGCGGTCACCAGTGAGCCCAAGTACACGAATTCTTCAACCGCCTCGATTTCATCACCATCGATATGAATTCGGGGTGGCGGGCGCGGTGATTCCTCCCTGGAGCCCTTTGCCATCATATACTTTGTCTCCGATACATTAATGACGCCTGGCTTCATTCTTTAGTCGGATGTACGTTTCCGCCATCGTCTCAAATTTACGAGCATAATATCAATATTATCAGCGAAACCAAACAGCTGAACGGATTTCGTGAAAATCGTTCCACTCGTGTTTATCCCCGCTCTCCTAATTACACCTTCTAACGCAATGTTGAACAGCAAGCACGAAAGACCATCACCTTGCCGTAACCCTCTGCGAGATTCGAAGGGACTCGTGAGTGTCCCTGATACTCAAACTACGCAAATCACTCGATCTATCGTCGCCTTGATCAATCTTATCAGTTTTTCCGGGAATCCGTATTCGTGCATAATCTGCCATAGCTGTTCTCGATCGATTGTATCATACGCCGATTTGAAATCGATGAACAAGTGATGTGTGGGCACGTTGTATTCACGGCAGTTCTGCAACACCTGGCGGATGGCGAACATCTGGTCCGTTGTAGCGCGTTCGCCCATAAATCCAGCCCGATATTGCCCCACGAACTCTCTTGCAATCGGTGATAGACGGCGGCATAAAATTTGAGAGAGTACCTTATAGGCAGCGCTCAGTAGTGTGATCGCGCGGTAGTTCCCGCAATCCAACTTGTCGCCCTTTTTGTAGATGGGACACACGATACCTTCCATCCATTCCTCCGGTAATACTTCCGCCTTCCAAATCTTGGTGATGATCCAGTGTAGTGCTCTCACCAGTGCTTCTCCACCATATTTTAGAAGCTCGCTTGCTAGTTGATCTGCTCAAGAGGCTTTGTTGTTTTTCAACCGGCCAACCTCCTCCTCAATCTCTTGGAGGTCAGGGCCGGAGGTTTTTCGTCCTGTACACATACTCTAGGAGTCTGTTACCACGCCACTTTCGGTACTTGCATCGTTGCCATTGAGGTGCTCATCGTAATGCTGCCGCCACCTCTCGACCACCTCACGCTCGCTCGTGAGAAGATCCCCGTGATTGTCTAGGCACATGTCGGCTTGTGGCACGAAGCCTCTGCGCGAGTGGTGCAGCTTCTCGCAGAGCTTCCTTGTGACCTTAGCGCAGTACAGCTCTTCCATCGCTTCGCGATCTCGTTCTTCCTGCTGGCGCTTCTTCCTCTGGAAGACTGATTTTGCCTGTTCCAATATGCCTACCATGGTTGATCGAAAGAGTTTTGCAAGCCATCCGAGGTACAAGGTATTGATGCGAGGCGAAAACGTAGATCTCATAGTGATCAACTTTACCCCACTGATCAGCTTCCCATCAGATTGCAGTATCTAAGATTAGACCATTTCGATCCACTTCCAGAAGATTGATTGCACGAGATTCGGTACGATAAATGCGAACAATTTGAGTTAGAAGTTAAACGTCAAGTACATTCGTACTGCCTTTGAACTACGATAGGCACAAGTGCAAACTAATAATCGATCCCATCAAGCGAAGGTTAATCCAGTGATCAATCTAACGCAATTAACTAGGAAGAAGTCCTGTGCTCTATTGTGAGCACCAAACGTCAAGTTTCACACCCATACGCATCGATATAATCGATGATGTATCACACTGCTGATTACACCCTTCATAACAATTATCTAATCTATGCCACTACTGACTGAAGGCACTTCCCAGACGACTAGACAAAGCCCAACGGCGGACGACAATTCTGCTGGGGGGTGAAAGTATTCCAGCAAGCATCGGATCGACCAACCCTTCCATAGTTACCATGCTACACCATGGTGCTGTCGGTCGACAACTCAAAAATTTGTCGACTCAGCACAATTTCCGTTCTCCATTGACCCAGGTTATGATGATAAGCGAACTTCTATCCCGCTCTCTGTTGGCGTGATTCCCGAGACTTGAACTTTTCAAACTTCGCCATAATATACAGGTACATATATAGGTGCGGTATGGCTAAATCATTTCCAATCAATTTCCCAATTCCGACGGCAGCCGCCAGCGCCACCACCGCAACGACAGCACAACTCGGGAGACAGCGTGTTACGTTAATTGACATCAATTACAAAGAACAAACACTACCTGTTGAAAGTGTGCGATCGTTCTACTTAGTACAAACTGCAACCTTCACTTCACGAGGACCTGTTGACTAACATTTAAACAATACTAGCTAAAAATCATATAATGATAAAAGATGATTGTTGCACTATTTCAGGTGATTCTTAACTTTTAGGCAATTTTAAAAACACTTTGCAATATTGTGTGAAACGATCCCATACTTTTGGTGGGCAATGTACATACCAATCTGCACATACATAAAACTGCTATCGAACAATGCATTTCCGGGTCAAGGTCGGCAGCAGTTCTTTTCCCTCTGTGTTATGCTCTTTCTCGGTGAGGTGTTTTTCGATTGCTGATAAGGTATACCACATTTCGGGTGAGCAAAATTGGTATATAGGGAAATGCAGAATCTACATATGCACGAAAATTAAGTTGCATTGTTCGTCACGATGACGTGAAGCCAGACATTCATCGATCACGTGATTGCATATAAATTTAAAAATTTTATTCGAATTCCATGAACAATGATATAAGTTTAATACTTGGCTGAATTGATTTGATAGGTACTATTTACATAGATGCAGCAGTTTCATGATTGAACAAGATATGACAAAACCAATCTCTGAGTTTTGAAGAGCACAAATCTGAAGAACTAAATGACGGTTTGCACTGAAAAGTTGATCGGTTGATTACTTGCTGGGGTAAGACGTTCTTCTATTATCGAAAATACAAAGACATTGAGTATTAACAGCCAATAAAGTTTGAAGATATTACAGGTATACCACAATTTTGTGGACCCACGGTTATATAAAATCTTTATTTTATGTACTTCTATGCTATATACATTTTGCCTCGATTTTATGTACATCTTTTAGTGATAACTATTTTAATATCCAATCAGCTTAAAACTTGCAGTTTATATTATGATGACTTATATTGCAGGGGTTTTTAACCTTTTGACACGCGAAGCACTTCATATCAATCGATTGATATGAATATCAATAAATTTTAGATATTTACCTTAATCGCATAGAGTAAGGTGGGGCAAAAGTTCGACCTTAGTTGATAATTCAACCTATTTCAAAAAATCGAAGCAGATAAAAATAAATAAATACCGTGTGGTGATTCTACCATCCATGAGCTAAAATTTTGCTGAACAAAGTTACGCCAAATGCCTTTTCAATTTTGAGTTGCAACACTTTTTGTATGAGTGTGTTTTATTCGAACTCTTGCCCCACCACTGGGGCAAAGGTTCGAATCTAGTGTTTGTAGAATTTCGTTAACCGTAGCACACTATTTTGACACTTTGGTAATAGGAATACCTGAAACCACTTAATATTTGATGTTAGAACTGAAATACACTTTAAAATTCGATTTGGATTTTACCCAAATCAGGGTTAAATTTACTACACCAAAAATTAGTAGTTTTCCGCCAAATTCAGATAAAACGACTTTTTTTCAACTTTAATCGAATTTTCTTACTAATTCCATCACTCTTAGAGATAATATGCACATTTTGCAGAATTTTAGGTTTCTACCTAAAGTTGCCACATGACTCGAACTTTTGCCCCACAATTCGAACTTTTGCCCCACTATGTGTAAAATACGATTTCCAAATCTTTTTTGCAAAAAGTTATACATGCTAGAGCATCTTCAAAATATACCTAGTTACGCCCCAAAATAAAATATCGAATTCGATTTCATTAAAATTTCATTCCATGCGTTGGAAGGGCCATCGCATGTTACAATTTTTTGAACAAAAACCAACATTTTGTCATAACTTCTCGAAATATTGATCAATTTTCATAATTTTTGGAGTGAAAGACTCTTTTTCAAAAAGGGTTCGAGCAACCTTGACACCCGAAAGAAATAATTTGAATTGAGCTCAAAAACTTCAAAAGAAACTTTTGCCCCACTCGAATTTTTGCCCCACTTTACTCTACTTCCCTTTCTGACTTCATTTTTTTGTAAATATCTTTGTCGATGATCACAATGTCTAATTGTATTCCAAAAGTTGTAGCAAATTTCATGAAAAGGTCATTGTAATGCCTCGGCATATTACTGACAAGCTGTGTATAATAAAGTGCTGTCATGGTAAAATCAGAGCTAGTTAGTCAAAAATTTCCGATTTCAGCGTCCCTTCACTGGTACATTCCCATGGATGAATTTCTCGAGGAATCTCTGAAGGAACCGCTTGAGCAATTCCTGAAGTAACTGCTGGAACCACTTCTGGAAAAATCCATGGAACAACTTCTGAAAGAATCTATGGAGCAACTTTTGAAGAAACCCCTGCTGAAATTCCTGAAGTAATTTTAGGAATATTGAAGAAACCTCTAAAAATATTTCCGATAGTATTGCTGAAAAAATTATTACAAGTTTTATTTTTGTGTTAAATGTTGTATTTTAACTTGTAAATATTCCAGTAGTATAAATGCACATTTTTAGGGTTCTGGCAGAATGGAGGCCCGCAATCCTATTTCTATTGCCAACATTCAGGCCGTACTAGAGATGTAAATCTTTCCCTGGCACAGACTTCAAGTTATGGAACTCTAGTTATGAAACCCGAATCAGGATGCCCCCTAAGGATTAGAAACCCTAGACAAAACTCAAGCTATGAAAGCAACTAATGCTGCGAACAAAAGGCAACCTGGCAAAGAAAATACGATTACAGAATTGACTGATGGACCAACAACATTAATGAAACCTCGTCATCCTGTCATCGGAAATTGTTATTCAATAAGGTAACAGGGTAAAATATATGTTCTGTGTTGTGTATGTCCACTTGTGATGTCTTTGTTTATTACGCATTTATAGTGCTCCACTACAAGATGTTATATTTTTTGCTTCATTATTTTTCGTAATAAAATATCAGATGTAATTAAAAGAAAAGTCTGAAGAAAATTCTAAATTAATTCTCGGACAGAAATGTTTTCTAGTCGATAAAACTATTGTCATAATTTTATCAAGTTTTAATGATATTCTTGGTAGCTTCAAATGGTTGTTTCACAATGATTTGATGTTTGCAGTGTATCCCTAAACCAACCATCCGAAACAGTTCAGCCTTCAAGTTGAGGATTAAATTAAGCATACAAATGCTTGTATCCACCATGACAATAAATGAATATTGTTGATGAAAACATAATATGGTTGAATGAACCATATTTCTTGCACTAATCAAATCTTTAATTCTGATTAGTTCAAGCTTCAATAATTGTTATTCTTCAACCTATTGTATTATGCGTGATGCAATCTCAAAAACAGGATTATATAATAGTCAGTGCACAAATATGCTTGTTTGGGATCGTAATATGATTGAAATGACTTTATATTTTTCTCCGTGTTATTGAAATAAGTTCTAAAAGAACAG
Organism: Aedes albopictus; assembly: GCF_035046485.1. Lineage (NCBI taxonomy): Eukaryota > Metazoa > Arthropoda > Insecta > Diptera > Culicidae > Aedes > Aedes albopictus. The sequence continues at coordinate 164,597,284 of NC_085138.1, forward strand.
TAATATTCTAAGAATTCTGGAATATCTTAAGATTTTCTGGAGAAATTCTAGAAGGAATACCTGAAGAAACACTTGAAATCCCTGGTGGAATACCTACCAAACTACTTGAGATATTTTTGGAAAAAAATCCTGGAGAAATCCCCTAATAAAAAACCTCAACATTTTTTTAATGAATTCCTGGAGGAATCCATAGTGAAATTTCTAGGGGTACGCTTGGAGAAAATCCTAGGGGAAAAAATAGAGAAATACCTGGCGGAATTTCTAATGGAATCTTGGTGAATTTCTGCATGAATCTCTGCAAGAATATCTTCCAGCCTTAACTTGTATGAATCTCAGAAAGAATCTGTAGAAAAATTTCTGAACGAAATCCTTGGAGGATTTTCGAAGACTTTTTTAAGATACCCTTGAAACAATTTCTAGAATGTATTTAAAAAAAAGTCTTAATGTATTTAAGAAAAAGTCCATGGAAGGTTTTCTAGACGAATGCTTTGGAAAATTTCTGGAGGAATCTATATGAAAAAAAAAATCTGAAGAAATTCGTAGAAATTTCTGAAATACCTATGCAATATTTTTTGAGAGGAAGTCTTGAAATATTTTCTAAACACTCGAAAGTCTAAAGGAATCCCTAGAAAAGTAAAGTAAATCTACGAAGAGTTTCCAAAGGATTCCCTGAAAGAATTTTTTTAAGAATCTCTGGGAGATTTTTTTCAGGAACTCGTGAAAGATTTTTTAAATGAATCCAAGGATGGATTTCAGCAAGGGTCCATGAAGGAATTATCGAAAAATCTGTTGAAGTTTTTTTTCCAAAATAATCTTTGGATAAATTTGTAAAGAAATCTCTGGAGGAAAATCTGGAGATATTTCAAAAGAAATTATTAGTTGAATTTATAATAAAAGCCATGGGAGATATTCTTGGAGATATTCTGAAAGAATTTCTCGAAAAAAATGTGAAGGAACCCCTAGAGCAGCGTATCTCAAACTATGGGTCGCGACCCACTTGGTGGGTCGCACGGTGATTTTAGGTGGGTCGCGAATGCTTGGGCGATATTGTAATAAATATCAAATAATGTTATTGGACACGTTTTTAATATATAAATACTCTCTTGGAGAATCGGCAGTTATCTTCCGAAACGAGGTTTCAACCTTATTCTATTCAAACTTTTGATTAGAAAACTGAGTTTTCAGTCTAAAACTTTAAAATTCTGTTTAAATTTTAGATTTTCCTTGTCTTTTGGAAAAAAATAGTTCAAGCTGTTGCATTTTCAGTTACTCAGTTAGATTTAAATGCCAAGTTCAGCAGTAATATTGAAATACCAAAAATCTCCAAAAACAAAAAAAAATACTAAAGCTAACTAACGAACGTTAAAATTCCCCCAAATACCGATTGAATTAGAATTGAAAAGTAATTCCAATAAAACAGAAGTAAAATAAGTGTTCAAGAAGGATATTAATAAAAAAAAATTCTGCAGAATTATAATTTTAAAAATTCTACTTGATGTTTATCCACTCAGCCAGCATTCTCAGCCCACCCTGTTTGATGGATTTTGCACAATAAAACACAAGATAAAATCGTTGATTTTTGTGGTATCCTACAGCATAAGAGATGCATTGTAATAATCGAGGTAATAATTATACTTTTCAGAGATGTACAAACCTTGCCACAGATGTTGTCAGTTTTAACATTATGATTGGGTATCTTTGGTTGAGAGTGTTGTTTATGACAGTTCGTCTGGATGTCAGTCAGAGTGAGCAGCGTGAGGCGTGAGAGTGGAGCGGAGCGAATCAGGAACGCGGAAACGCCGGAAGCCGTTAGGTATCTATGGCCGTGGAAATCGGATCTGGTTAGCATCGACAGTGGGACTGAGGGAATCGCACAATTTTAATTCCTTTATTTCAATGGATGTTTTAATGTTCTGAGGAAGCATAAAATTGCCACTATGTGTTCATAGACTTTGTATAAATTTTACGATTCTTTTGTTTATGAACTATGTCATATAATACCTAAATTGTGTGGTATTCTGTAGTGTTGCATGGAGTCAGACTGGTTAAATTTGCATGACAAACTTGCGAACTCATCTTAAATACTTATGACAAAGAGTTTACTGAAACTGATTATATGAGCTTGCCCACCTTATGTTGACTTTAAGAAAAAAAATACTCAAAAAATTGTAGGATTAAGTACTGTGCTATAACGTTAATTTATTAAAAAGTAGGAAAGCGATAAAATGTATTAATAAAAAAGTTGCCCAAATGTTTTAAAATGACGTTTGTTTTGAAAATACGAGCTAGGTCGCCAAATTCCATAACAATCAAAAGTGGGTCGCTAGTTGAAAAAGTTTGAGAACCCCTGCCCTAGAGGAGTTTCTGTAGGAATCCCTACAGGCAATTCCCGAATGGATCTCATAAACTTTTTTAAAACGAGTCCCTGGAGAAATGTCTGAATGAAATCTCACGAAGACAAAAATGCAGATTTAAAAAAAACCCTGGAGTAATTTCTGAAGCAAATTCCGGAGAAAGTTAGTTTGAGAGAATGCTTAAAGGAATATCCAAAGGATTTTCCGGAAAAAAACGAGAAAAATCCCGAAAAAAAGCAAATCTCCAAAGGATTTTCTAAAGAAATCCCTGGAGGATTTTTTTTTTCACAAAATCATACACAACATTCTTACACAACTCTTTGTGAAACTTTTGAAGGAACCTCTAGTGGAATTTCTGGAGAAATTGGAAGTTGCTGTGGGAATTTCCGGTGAAATCCTAGGAAGAATTTCCAAAGTAACCCCAGTACTAGCAGCCCCAGTACAAATTTTTGAAGGGACTTTCAAAAAAAATTCTGGAAAACTCTGGAATAGTTTCTGGAGTCATCGCGGCAAGAATTGGAATCTCTGGAGAAATTTTTGAATAAATGTCTAACGAAATTATTGAAGGAATCTATGAACGGTTTTTAAAGAATCCATGGAGGAGTTCCTGCTAAAAAAATGAAGAAATTTCAGAAGTAAATCATGCCAGATGCTTTAAAAGAATGCTTTGTGGAATTTGTAGAACTGGAGGAATTTCTAAACAAATTCCTGAAGAAAATTTCGGAATAAATCCATAGAAGATTTTTTGAAAGAATCCTTGAGAAAGTTTTCGACCGAATACCTATTCGGGCAGATTTCCAAAAGCTTTGTTTTTAAAAGATTTTTCAAAAGAATTTCTGAAGAATGTTTTAGTAGATTTTCTAAAGGAATCTCCAAAAGATTCTTAAAACGAATTCCTAGAGAAATTTCTGAATAAATATCCAGAGGAATTTTGGAAGATATCCCTAGGCGAATTTCTCAAACAATCTCTGAAATGAAAAATCATGGGGGTATTGGTTAAGCAATTTATGCCAGATTTCGTCAAAGAATTCACTGTGGGACTTCTGGAGGAACACATGGATGAGTTTCTGAAATAATCTGTAACATGATGATTTGATTGGGGAAGTTTTCTTCGGAGACTGTCCTATTAATGTTAAAAATTCTAGGTTCACTTACTTTTATAACACCGCAAAATTGCAACGAAAGGCAACCGAGCAGATAGCGGTACAAACCTGCACTACTCGAACAGAAAGATCGTTTCGCAAATACAGTATACAACCAGTAACTACGTTCTATCAAGTGATTTCCGAAGGAACCCATTGAGGAATATCAGAAGGAATTTCTGAAGCAATTCGTAAAGCAATTCTACGGTAAATCTACGAAGACATTTTCATAGGAATCCTGAATGAAATTCTGAACTTTTTTATTTTTTTGGGACATTTATGCAAATGTCGTTATTGTCCATGTCCATTGCTCAAAACATTTGCTTTGAATCAATCATACATATTTTTGGAGACAAAAGATTTCAATCGTAACAAGCTAGCAACATAAGTATGCCAAATACTCAGAGCCTTTTATTTAAAACTCAATTTTCATGCAGTTTTTATATGTTTTGGTACATTTTGGTATACAATATAAACATAAACAAAATAAAATAAATTGCTTCGATTTTATGTTACATCCGATCTTATAGACATTTCAAGCATAATTTTTCAAATCGACGTATCTAACTTTTTCACTGATCTGAGAAAATTCTTGGTCAATGTTGACGACTATTTCACTAAAATAGTTTTTTTATAAAAAGACTTTTCATAAGTTTTTTTGTGCTCTGCATCACCAGGGTTATAGCACGCACTAGGTAAGAAACAAAACCTACTCATTCCATATCATTTTCACAATGAATTTTGACAAAAATACACATACACTGGGTTGGTTAGAGATACGTCATGCCAGATACGTCGCTTTTGTATGGTGCCAGTTTGGTGTATCTGTTACTTCTGATTTTGGCTAGATACGTCGTTTGGTTTTCTCATATATCAAAACGGTGTATCTATCAGTAAAGTTGTTAACATCAAAATAGTTAGATACGTCGTTTCGAAAAATACATTAGTTAAACAAATTAAGCAGTAAATCATCAAACATTGATGTGGATTCTTTAATTTGCTTTATGAATCACACATGCAGCTGAAAACCCGGATTTGTTTACATTTGCATTTACACGTCGGATTGAAAAGTTATGCTTGATTTCAAAAATTAAAAATATCCAATAAATCGAGGTATATCAGATTCTGTACATACTATGGACAAATAGCACAAAGCTTTTCGCATCTTGACATCGATCCCTGCGTTCAAACTCGGTTGCCCTATAAAGTTGTCCTTGGATAATTCACCCACCAACACCTACGACATCACACCAATAATAATAATCAATGGTGACATTATGTAACACGTGTATGCTCTCTCCAGCCCATTAGAATCAGCGAAAGTAACTTAGAATCCTCCGGCAAAGCTTAAAAAGTATGCTGCCCAAAACGGCCAAAAGTCAATCCGAAACTTTCGTTTCGTTTTGCACCACATCAATTAAGCGAGCGTGAAATCAGCCAATCAGCCAACCAGTGCATAGGCATTCATCCTTCTTTTAAATTCACAGCAATCGTACATTGGGCCCATAGGAACCGAACAGAGATAGTTTCATTCATGTTTTCCTTCTCGTGCTATTATCCTTCTTCGCATGCCAATTTCTTGTTCGTCGCATTCGCATTTCCCATTCATTTCGCATGCAAGTTCCTTATGGAACCAACACCACCGTGCCCATTGTCCCATTCAATCAAAGCAGGCGTCCACACACACTACCGTTATGTAGCATGTGCGCGAGCGAGCGAGCGCGGGTGTATCATCGGCTACAAACACTCCCGTACGATGTGCGGTGTGGTAACTCACTACCAGTCACTCTTTTATCATTATCACGCACTAATACATTGACAGTTTAGAGCACAAAGTTTGACAGCTGCTGGCTAATGCAAGGGGTGGCAGGTGGTTCATGAATGAGGTGGTGGAAAAACGAGGAAAATCGTACGATCTGTCATCGCGCGTGAGTGGCCGTCATCGCGTAATGTCACTGCTGGACATTCTCGCCTCAAAACTAACGCAGTGTTGCCATACTTCGTCTTATCTTTTGAAAGCAACATTATAAAAAAAAACAGGAAAGAAAAAGAATAGGGGAAGAGGTGGTAAAATGAGCAGGGGTGGTAAAATGAGCAGGTGCTTAAATTACGGAATTTGGTCAAATAAAATATTATAATCTTTAGGCCACCCATTATTTTACTCATAAAAACCTTTTTGAGCACCCCTATGTTACATTGAGCCTTCGAATAACATAAATAATAAACAAAAACAAACCGCCCGTGCAGTTGCTTGTCTGTGATCTAATTTTCGGCTTGCATTATTTAGCGATTTTTGTGATGTAAACGTTCAATTTATCGAATCAAACGCTACAGGACAATAAGTTAACTTGATACTCAGCTGTTAACATCGAAAGTAAGTATTTAGTATCGTTTTCCGCGTTATAGTAAGACGTTTTAAACTGAAACCCCTTTGCGGGTAAAATGAGCACCCGAATGTGATGGTAAAATGAGCAAGATTCAGTTCCTTTTCGTACCTACTTTCAGATGGGACGGATTTATGAGAGGAAAACGGAGCGGCAAACCTGGACAGATGAGCAGATGGCCGCGGCAAAGCGTGCCGTTGATCGCGGAGTATCTGTCCGTCATGCTGCAATTACACACAATATTCCCAGGGCCACTCTCGCCAGGTGGGTTGCTTCTCCGGGTAAGAAAAGAGGACTTGGCTCGAAGAAAACGGTGTTTTCGCCAGAACAAGAGAGCGAACTGGTTCAGCATCTTCTTGATTTGGAGACCAGATTCTATGGGGTCAACATGAAAGATGCTCGCAAACTTGCCTATGACCTGGCGGAGAAGAACAAGTTACCTCACGACTTCAGCCACAAACGCCAAATGGCTGGCAGGTACTGGCTTCAAGGATTTCTCAGGCGAAATCCAACCGTATCATTCCGAAAGCCGGAAGCAACATCCATCGCTCGAGCTAGAGGGTTCAACAAACCCTCTGTGAATAACTTCTACGACCTGCTGCAGAAAACTTTAGACGCCAAGCATTACCCCCCGAATCGCATTTTTAATGCGGATGAAACTGGAGTCAATACGGTAAATATAGCTTTTTATTATTTAATTCTCATTTTACTAATATTAAAATATGGAAACATCCATTAGGTCCCTCCGAAGAAGCTGAAAATCGCGGCCAGGAAGGGGAAAAGGCAGGTTGGATCGATTACTTCTGCTGAGCGAGGAGTGCAAACAACAATCGTGATGTGTATGTCCGCAACCGGGCAACATTTGCCACCCTACGTGATCTTCCCTCGGGTGCGCATGCACGATTCGTTGAAAAAAGGTGCACCGAACGGAACCAAGTTTAATTGTAATCCTTCAGGTTACATGACCAGCGAGATCTTCCCAGACTGGTTTGATCATTTCATTGAAAATACCAACCCATCAGAAACCAACCCGGCCTTGCTGATTATTGATGGGCACAGCTCTCACAAGGGTTTGGCGTTTGGGGAAAAAGCTCTGGCCAATTTCGTTGACGTTATTGTGTTGCCTCCACATTGCAGCCATAAAATGCAGCCTTTGGATGTGGCCTTCATGGGCCCATTCAAAAGCTATTATGCAAGTGCTTCGGAAAATTTTATGCGCAAATTCCCTGGCAAAGCCATAACGCTGTACGACGTCGCGGAATTGATGGGTGCGGCATATTTGAAAGCCGCTTCAGCAGAAGTGGCTGAGAACGGTTTCCGAAAGTCTGGCATTTGGCCTTTCAATAGGAACGTGTTCAGTGATGAGGACTTTGCTCCATCCGAAGTGACCGACCAGCCAGAAATCCGACCAACAAATCAGCCAGTCAATCCCGATCAGCCAGCAATCGCCACCGACCAGGTAGAAGTCACGACTGTTACATTGATCACGGTAACTAAACCACTGGTGCTTGATGGATCAACAGTACAGCAGATGCCGAGTTCAATCAGTTTTCCTGAGTTAACCGGTAATGACGACGATAATCAAGTTGATGCCAATCAAATCATCAGCGTTGAACCAAAATCTGAAGCCTCTCCGAACTCCTCATTCACCATATCACCGAAGGACATTCTACCACTTCCGAAAATGGCAGCTCCGAGAAATGCAAAGCGCAAGCGTAAGGCAGAACAGGCAGTTGAAATTACCGGAGAAAACTATCTTCAAAGCTTAGCCACATCGGAAGCAGCAAAGACCATCAAGGCCATAAAAAAAGGACGAAAAACAACGAAAAAGCGAACCAAGGTGCAGAAGAAAGCTGAGATTTTCGAAGATACGTTGTGCGATCTCTGTGGTGCAACTTTTTCGGATTCCGTTGATGGCCAAGGATGGAAGAAGTGTCATTCCTGCTTGATGTGGTTCCACACAGAATGCGGTACGAACGAAGACGATCTCGGATGCCGATTCTGCAACTGAATAGTTGTATTGCCCAGAAATGGGTCTCTAATTTTGAGGTTTTATTTTTGCACTGAATGTGCAAACACTGAATATGTGCTCGTTTTACGTTTTTCAAACTTGTTTTGTTTGTTATGAAATAAATGTGGATATTTGAAGAATAAAAATAACAGCTGTGATATTTGTTATGAAGAGCTGATGATGTTAATAATAGATTAGTTTACAATCTTTTTATTTAACAATATTGTTGAAAATTACATGAAGTAGGTTTTTATTTTCCAAGGTGTTCATATTACCACCTCCATATGCTCATTTTACCACCGCCCCTTGCTCATTTTACCCGCATTCTATAGAACAGTCGATAATTAACTCGTGTTCTGAAACACGAAAAAATACGTGTTTTGCAATGAATCTGACTAAAACTTATTAATATTTGTATTAATGTATGATGGCATAATGATTATCTGCCGTTTATTTTATGTTTTACAATTGAATAGTGGAAAAAATCAAGTAAAAGCTTAATATGCTCATTTTACCACCCCTTCCCCTACGTATTTTGGCAGTTTTGTTCTCTTCGTCATAGGGTTTTTTTTTAAACCTGTTGAACTCAAGGTTGAGTTTAATTTTACATTCTTTTTCAGTGCTAATAAATCAAAACTGCCGGAAGTCTATCCCTTTTTAAGGAAACATGCCAGACTGAACAAGACAAAAGACGACAGCTTGAAAACCGTGACAGTCATAACGACGACCTACTAAATGGTCTACTTCTAGATTGAGTTTAAATAAGGGCGAAAGTAACATGAGAGAGTTCACTTCATCAACTCTCTCTTCTGCAATTAAAGTAACAAGATGCAAAATCAATCGAACTTTGTTACACTTAGACGCTAGATTGCATCGCAATCTAGCGATTTATGACCAAAAAGTGCAACCATACTTGCATCTTGTCACTTTAATTTGAAGACGAGAGAGAGTCGATGAAGAGAACTCTGTCATGTTACTTTCGCCCTTATTTAAATTCAATCAAGACTTGATCGGACACATTGGCTTATCACGTGGTCGTCAGCTTGCATGCGTTCTTGGTATGCGTTTGTGTAGGGATTGAGGATTGTTCTCGATGGCTGTTGTTTCGCAATTACAAAAAAAACTTTGTATGCAACTCGTTGCAAAACTACACACTTAGAAATTCTGAATTTTGCACGAAACGGAATTATCAAAGAATGTAAACGTTTTCAAGACGGAATCACAAATGGAACTCAATTTTACGCGCATCATGTAAGTGCTGGTTGGTTGCGTTAGATGTCAACAAATTCGTTTCACCAGAAACGTAGAATCAGTATCACTTTCATCACCCACCTTCTAACTCGGTGAAATAGCCGAGAGGTAAGAGATGTGACTCACGATCAGCAGATCCTATGTTCAAATCCAGCCATGGGATTATTTTACTTTTCAATGTTTTATCTGTCAAATCGGTTCTAGCGATTGCTAGAGGCTAAGAAAAATAAGTTGTATTTTGGGATGTCTTGAAAGACGTAAATTTACATGTTTCAACCTCTAAATTTGTGTTTTTGAAGATGCTCGTATATGTCAGGTTCAGGACACTTAAAATTACATGATATTTTCTAGGTGTGTAGACTTTTTCAGCACTCGTCATATTTGTATGACTCATGCTGAAAAATATCATCATTGTGCAACTTGTTGCATAAATAACTATTATGCAATTCAGTATCATAATTTCTATTTTATTTATCTTATTTCGGTATCATCTCTCACTCTCATCTTGGCGTAACGTTTTCATTGGGACAAAGCCTGCTTCTCAGCTTAGTGTTCTATGAGCACTTCCACAGTTATTAACTGAGAGCTTCCTCTGCCAAGGATCATTTTTTCATGCGTATATCGTGTGGCAGGCACGAAGATACTCTATGCCCAAGGAAGTCAAGGAAATTTCCTTTACGAAAAGATTCTGGGCCGACCGGGAATCGAACCCGTCACCCTCAGCATGGTCATGCTGAATACCCGTGCGTTTACCGCCTCGGCTATATGCGTTGCGTTGCGTTGCGTGGTAACGGAGTAATTCGTATATTGCATACTGAAAGTTGCCATGTTAAAACTTTAATACTCCTATTCTGATTGCTTATGGAATGCTATTTGGGAAGAAACAGCTATCCAATCAGAGGTGGAAGTAAAAAAGACATGAGAACTTCCATTGCCGGCCACGCCCATCTTCTCCGTTACGAGGATAGGAAAGGATGTGCTGATATGACACCTACTTTACAAGAGGTCAGCGACTCACCGACACTCCCATAGGTGTCAAGGAGTTGGATATTTGGAATGGGGTGATTTGGGAATCACTATAAGCGAGTGATGCGACAAGATTCGGTTTGTGTAAGTGTATTTGAGTAAATCATGTAGATGTGTTGGAGTAAGTGAAGTTGTTTTAGTATATTCAAACACCAACGTTGGGAGTGACATAGCTAAGAAATTTTGTCACTCCATGGGCCTTTTTGCTTCCGGGATGGGGCACAGGCATTTACACTGTGTCCTGGCTAACAAGCCTAGGCTTAAGCTTAAGCTTAAAATTTAGAGGAATCCCGGATTGAAATTCCTTTAGGTATCCCCAGTAGGAATTCCTGGAGTAATCTCTAAAGGGAGCTCCTGGAAGAGCAAATCTCACTGTATTCTCACTGAATTATACAGTAGTTCCTTCCCAGAATCCTCTGACAATTTTTCCCACTACCAATAGACCAAAAATCCTCCAACAATTAATTTTGGAGAATCTTCCTTACCGGAGTTTCCGCCAGTAATTGCTTCTGGGGAATCCTCTAGCAATTTCTCCTTAAGCAGTATCTTTTGGTCAATCCGCTATCAGATCCATCTGAAAATCTGTTGGCGATCACTTCCGGGAAATGTTTACGAGGTTATCCCTTCGATTTATAATATATGTTGTGGCGGTAGCAATGGTAGCATCAGGTGGAAATTTTTGACAAATATGGAGCAGTGAACTGGAATTTTTGGCAACGTGTTACTGCAAGGGCTGTCGGAAAAAAATGTCTAAATGAATCATCTCTCACTACAGCGTAAAAAGCTGCATGATTTCTCCAGCATTTTTCCCCAGAGTTCTTCTAGGAGATTCTACTTGAAATTCCTTTAAAAGTTCGCTCTGCGATTTTTTCAGGAGTTATTTTATGAAATTACTAGAAATTTTCAATCTAGGATTGTTGCAGGAACTCCTTTCATAATTCCAGCTGAGATTCCTACTGAGTTTTCCAGGGATTCAACCCGAAATTTCCCCTTTTCTTTGGCATTTCCGGATGGAATTCCTGGAAAAAACGAAATCGCTTAAGGAGCTATAGGAGGAAAACCGTTCCATCTGGAAATTCCAGGGAACGTCCTTGAAAAGCTGCTGGAAAAGTTCTTTATGGAATTGTTGAAGAAATTCTTCAAGGAATCCCAACAGGAACTTTATAAGGAAGCCCAAGAACAATTATATAAAAAGTTTCATAAATAAATCCAGGTGGAATTTCCTAATAAACTTCTGGATAATTTACATTAGAAACATCTGGGAGATTTCAAGATTGAACTTCCAGAGGAAGTTCATTAGAAACTCCTGGAGGAATTCGAAAAATAGTTCCTAGATCAATCTCGGAAGGAGTTCTAGGAGATATCCCGGCAGGAGTTCCCAATGGAATTCAGAAAGAAATTCCTAGAGAAATCCAGGAAGGAGTTGGTCGAGGAATCTTCCCACAGATGTCTCGGAAGCATTTCCTTGAAAAACGCCGGGAGGAGTTCACGAAGAAATCCAGAAGTCCAGAAGTCATTCCTGGAGGGGGTTCTTGAAGGAATCTTGACAAACTCACCACCGAAAAATGATACATTAGCATTAAGCGAGTCGCACAAATTCGTAGACCGCATTCTTCCTATCGGTTACCGTAGCACAAAGATTTGGGGCTAATCTCTGACTCTTCGACACGATTAAGTAATCTCACGGGATTTTTCAATTTAGGAAACTAATAATTCGGATACGATATCGCAAAAGGTTATTTTTGGGGTTCCTCCAAAAATGACCTCTAGATAATCATGTACGGTCCTATAGTTTTCAATACATCGAGAAACATTTGTTGGGATTAATCAAAGAATTCCTTAATATCCCTTTAAAGGTTCCTTCTGGACATCCACATGTTTCTTCTTGAATTCCTTCAGTAGTTTCAACGGTTTCCTCTGTAGCTCCATCGATAGTTACTTCAAAAGTTTCTTATGAGATCCATTCTGGAATCTGTAATATTCCTGTCAAAGTTTATTCTAGGATTTCTTCAGGTAATCTTACTGGATTCTTCCATGTAATGGTCTTATTTGGGATTTCAAGATTGAATTTTAATAAGAGCGAAAGCAACATGATCGAATTTTCTTCATCAAGTCTCTCTGCTTTAAATTAATGTGACAAGATGCAAGTTCGATTATACTTTTCTATGCTTGGGCGCAAAATTGCATCGCATCCAATAAGTTGTCTATATTTGCATCTTCCCACTTTTATTTGAACGAGAGAGGGTCGATGAAGAGAAATCGATTGATCATGTTACTTTCGCCCTCATTTAAACTCAATCTAACTTTCTAACAACTGTCGAAGTGGTCATAAAACACTAGCTGAAGAAGTAGAATTTGTCTCAGTTGGGACGTTACACTAAGAAAAATAAGTAAACCTAAATGTTTTCTGCTGTTTTCGCAGAAGTTCTATCAGTTCTATCAACTTTCTGATAGAAAGTTCCTCTTGGAGTTAATTACAAGTTCCACGTGGAATTCCTCCATGAGTTTCATCTGAATTTTCTCCTAGAATTCATTTACCTACGCATTCCTTCACGAGTTTTTTTGTGGAACACCATTGGAAAATTTTATGGTTTTGTTTCATAAGAGGGGCCCAGATGCAAAAAGGTGTAACTGACCCTTTTGCTTGCCCTTTTGTCGATTTTGAATTGAACATATCAAATAATTCGTCAAACTTTCAACTTTTTTGAGATTATTTAAACTATGATTAAAAAAATTACAATAAATTGGAGAAAATAGGGCCGGTTTTGTAACTCCATACATTTTATATAGCATAGCATAGCATGAATACTTGCACAAATCTTGGATGGAGTTGCAAAGTTGAATATTTCCATTGACATTGCTGATGTCGCTACTATCTACAATGTCATAAACCCACTCAGCTCCACACACCTGGCCAAGTCCTTGCAAGCATTTATAAATCCCTTCATCAACTTAGAAAGAGCCCAGAACTGAAGCAGCTTAGATGAAAGGATGTTGAAAATAGCGTATTCTCAACTTAAATGTAGTTAAATAACAAATGTATATATATTGAAGTATAATTATTCATAAATAAATAATATTGGATAGATCTCACCAATTGTTGTGTGGTTATTGTGGTCCAATGCCGATCAGCTACTGTGATTAATGTTCTTCACATGGAGTTTTTCTGATTTGTCTCATTTTTTCTTCGAGTGAGAGGCAATCTGTTTGACACATGAGCAGCAACAGTATGTTTTCACACGCATAATTATCATTAATTTTCTTCATTTGTTCCTTCTCGTATATTTCACTTCTACATATTTTTCAACAAATATCATGGCAACATTCGAAATAGAAGAAAACTTCATACATGGCCCTATTCAAGTACACAAATGCACAGCTCTGCTGTTGTCACAACAGCAGATTATCCCCAACACTTTTATCCAGCACTGTATCTACCCTCCTCAACACACACCCACATAGCTTAAAAAAATCGGAAACGCTTTCTGGAATTTCAGACCAGCGGGCACTTTACTGCTGGTTTCTTGTTGTTATTGTAACTCCATACATTTTATATGGGATGAAAAACTTTAAAACTTATTCGAAAGTGGGTTTTTGTCACTTATACCCCTTTGCTTCTAAACCCCTCATATGTAACCACTTTGAAATTTTCAGAACTACTTGTAGGTTTTCTGCAAATAGGTTCCTTCTGGGATTGCTTTAGGTAACCTTGAACAATTTCGTTCGCTTCTCTCTTAGAATTCGATGAGTTTCATTGGAATAGTTCCCTACCCCTGGGAATTCTCCAAGGGCTCCCTCATGATTTCTCCAGGAGTCCCTTCTGGATTTAACCTAGATGTCTCTCTTCAAATTCACACTGGATTTCTACAGCGATTTCTTCAGGAGTTCCACCGTGATTTGGAATTCCCGAAGCAATTCATTAACCCAAGAGATAATCTTAAAATTTCTTTACAAAGAATTATCTAGATTTTTTTTCCTAAAGTGATGTTCTCAAGTAGTTTCTCCGGTCTTCAGAAGTTTATACGGATAATCTTTAGTATTTTTTTTCCTAAATTTCTCCAGATTTTCTTTCTGAAATTTCTCCAGGGGTTTCTTCTTAAGTCTCCCGAGTTTTTCTTACGACTCCTGTATATGATTTTCTGGTACTACACCAGTAGTTCCTTCTGGGATTTTTCAGAGTTCTTTCTGACTTCTTCCCAGAAAATCGATTCGTCCAGGAGTTCATTCTCCGTAGCTCCTTCAAGATTTAACCTAGCTGTGTCCCTTCAAATTCAAATTCATCCTGGAGTTGCTACTGGGATTCGTTTAGGAGTTCCGCCAGGTATTGGAATTCCTGCTGGAATTCATTCAGGGTTTAACCCAAGAGTTCCTCTCGAAGTTCCTCTAGATATTGTTCCTTTTGAGATTCATCTGGATGTTCTTTCTGAAACAATGTTTTCGAAGAGTTTTTCCGGAGTTTTTTTTTTAATAAGCTTCTACGGAAAATTTTATTTTTTTCTTAAATTTTTCTTTAGATTTATTCTGCAATTTCTTAAGGAAGTTCTTCTGGAATTCCCTCAGAAATTTTTGAGGTTTCTTCAAAAGATTTTCTGGAATTCCATTAGGGATATCTTTTTGGATGTTTTAGAGTTCCTTCTGATATGTTCCCAAACAATCCTTCTGGGAACATACCAGGAATTCCTTTTGGGGTGTTTGCAGGAGTTTACTTTCTGGTACTGCAGCAGAAGTTCTATTTGGAATTCCTACAGGAATTCCTTCATTCTTCAATTGTCCCTTTTGAGATTTATCTAGATCTAATAACAAAATAACATAAAGCGATGCTCTTCTTTTCATAAGTTTTTACGGACAATCTTCAATATTTTTGTTCTAAAACTCCTCCAGAAATTCCTTCTTATAAATGGTTGCAAGAGTTTCTTTTGCTGTCTCCCTAAAGTATTTTCCTGGGATTCCATCAAAAGATTATCTGGTATCCACCATTCTCCACCATTCCAGATTCTCTTGAAATTTTCCGTGAAATTATTGCTTTTGGAGCCCTATTTTCTAAAGCGATGTTCTCAAAGAGTTTCATCGTGGATTTTCCTAAAAGTTTTTACGGCATATCCTCATTTTTTCCTGAATTCCTCTTTAATTTTATTCTAAGATTTCTCCAGAAGTTTTGCCAGAGATTTCTTCATCTGATTTTCTGGTATTCCATTAGAAGTTCCTTCTGAGATTTTTCAGAATTCCTTCTGACCTCATCCCAGAAAATTCCGGGGTTTTGATTCTGGGATTGCAGCAGACGTTCTATCTGGAATTCCTGCAGGAATTTCTTCTATAATTCATTCAAGTATTTGTTCTGGGATTCCTCCCAAAAATGCATTCCAGAATCGTATTAGGAATTTCGTCAATTCTTCTCGGGTTTCTCCAACAAGTTCTTCTGGGAATCTTCCATGAGTTTCTTCTGAAAATACTCCAAAAAAGCACATTGAAGGAATCATCTAAAAATGTTTTTCTGGGACTCCTCCAGAAGTTCCTCCTAGAGCTTCCAATGTGAATTGTTCAGTAGTTCCTTTTCAGACTCTTCCATGAGTTATTCATATGAATCCTCCAGGATTTCTTTCTGAATATCTTCCAGAAATTCGTTCTTGGATTCTTCTGCAGATTCGTTTTGGGGAGTTCTCTAGGATTTTCTACTGGGATTCCTCTAAAGATTCGTTCTGTGAATCCTTCAGATGTTTAATTCTTCTGGAAATCTTCCAGAAGTTGTTCCTAAAGGAGTTGTTTCCTGGAAATCTTCCAGAAGTTGTTCCTAAAGGAGTTGTTTCCTGGAAATCTTCCTGTGTTTTCTGAGAATCTTCAAGGGATGCCTTCTGAGAATCCACCAAGACTCAAGAGTTCCAGGAAAAATCCATAGATCGTATTCTTTGATTATTCCCCAGTAGTAATAATTCTTGGAAAAATCCCAGACCAAACATAACTGCTGTAGGAACTCATGAAGAAGATTTTTTGAAGATTTTTATGAAAATTTCCCAAAAGCAATATACAGGGTGTTAGGTTCATGAGTGCAAACTTTTTAAAGGGTGATAGAGGACCATAAATGATGAAAAAAATTGTTCTACGCATATGGTCAAATCTCAACCGTTACATAGTTATTGAACACCCCATGTTTTTAACTCTTATTGCCTTAACTGGCTATAACTTTGAAATGGTCAAACTTATCGCAGTTTTTTTGCCCTTATTCGAAAGATTATTGAATTTTCTAACAAGTGGCATCTTTGAGTCGATTGGTTTAGTTAAATAACTAAGTTTTGTAGAGCAAAATAGCTAAAAATAGCGTGTTTTAATTTGTTTATGTCAATTATCTTTGAAACATGCGTAATAAATTAAAATTCTTTCTTTGGCAAAGTTTTGGCCCTTATTCCACTCTACAATTCGTTCTTTGACGCCAAACTTCTAACTATTATCGTTTTCTTACAGTTTTGATTTAAATGTGCGGCAAAGTGCGCAAAAAAGTGCTTACCATGACGATTGCAAATTTATGATCTAAAATGCGACATTTAAATCGAAATTTCAAGAAAACGATAAGAGATAGAAGTTTGATGTCAAAGAACGAATTGTAGAGTGGAACAGGGGCCAAAATTTTGCCAAAGAAAGAATTTTAAATTATTACACATTTTTCAAAGATAATTGGCAAAAACAAATTAAAACACACAACTTTTAAGCTATTTGCTGTAGAAAACTTAGTTATTTAACTAAACCAATCAGTTCAAAGATGCCATTTGATAGAAAATTCAATAATCTTTCGAATAAGGGTCTAAAAACTGGGATAAGTTTGAACATTTCAAAGTTATAGCCAGTAAAAGCAATGAGAGTCAAAAACATGGGGAGTTCAATAACTACGTAACGGTTGAGATTTGACCATATGCGTAGAACAATTTTTTTCACCATTTATGGTCCTCTATCACCCTTTAAAAAGTTTGCACTCAGGAACCTAACACCCTGTATAAAGAAATGTAGAGCAATCCATAGCAGGCATTCCCGCAGCCATCCGCAAAATAAAATTTCAATAGGTATTCTCAACAGGAATTCTAAGGCCGTTCGCAATGCTGATTTATTTTGTATGGGCGAGTTTTAAAAATTTTAAAACTCGCCATACAAAATAAAACAGTATTGCGAACGGTCTAAGTGTCTGGTAGAATTTCTAGATGAATTGAAGGACTTTATGGGAAAACAATCAGATCAGATTCCCAGTTCCTAGATGAATCCCTAGAGCAGTTACTTTATTTTCAAGTTTCCAGATAATCAAGTCCTACCTGTATAAAATATGGCAACACTGCCAAACCTCTCGTATTGAGAACGGATTGCTTAGGTGAAGGAAAAATCAATTTTCTGCACTTTCAGCCAAGGCTACCTTGATTTCGTCCGCGGTTTCAGATTTTAACCTATTGAAACTAGTAATTTATGATCATTTACAAAACTTAGATACATAAAATGCACATATACTGAATACACCATCAGAATTTCAATGATAAAACTCAACACAAAGCTTCAAAAGTGGCAGCCTCCCGGGGGGTGGTGGAGGTGACCTAGAATCAAACGGATCGATTTCGCATCACCCATGGAACAAAAATCAATGCAATAATGTACTTACAACTCTTTAATCAACATTGTCGCTGACTGGTCACTTGAAGGATGACTGGATTTGCTTCTGCCGAAAACCGGACCTGGAACTGGAACACCGCTCAAGCAATGGGAATGAGTCACACACCAAAATTTCGGATTTCTTTTCACTTGGCCTTCCCCGCCGGACTCCGAATTTTTTTTCTACTTCGGAAGCACACTAGACCACCGACACTATCAGGATGGGATTACACAAGGTTTCACACGCACGCACCCTTTCGGCCGAATTCCGCTTTTTCCTGGTTAGAGCCTAATATACTTTGTCGTCGTGCACTCTAATCGCAATATTAAATTAACGCCCGTGCGTCGTCGTCGTCTCCGTCTCCGTCGCCGTGATGACAAATTGCCACGAAACGAGAGGCAGTCAGTCAGCAAGCACTCTACTTGGCTCCGATTTATATTTTTCCTGTTTGGCGAAAACCGATGAAAGGTCACCAAAATCTGCTGCTGCACATGGGCGTCGCGCGATATGGATGACGGAAGAAGCTGAGCGGAACTTCTCCAACAAAGTGCGGAAAGAACACACGGCGCGGCGCAACCGAATTTGCTGCGGATGAAGGAGGAGATGACACAAACTATATGCGGAGTACGGGACACCGACCGACC
The DNA here is from genome assembly GCF_035046485.1 of Aedes albopictus. NCBI lineage: Eukaryota > Metazoa > Arthropoda > Insecta > Diptera > Culicidae > Aedes > Aedes albopictus. The sequence continues at coordinate 164,615,717 of NC_085138.1, forward strand.
ACACCAGCAGCAGAAGGAAACTACCGGATAGAACCGAACGACTCGAAGAACTGAAAGTACGATTTTCGCTCACTACTGCCAAAACGCCGATTCGTCGCGGACTCGCTGCTGTCACTGGCTGGGTGACTTGGACTGAGTGTTGACACTGACACAGCCACACATGCACTGCACGCGCACACACACGTCTGCGTGGGTGGGGGAGGGAAGAGATGGAAGGCGGTCACACACAGTGGGGTACTAATTTTTGCAAACCTAGTGCGTCACTCACTTGTAGATAGTGCCATTTACACTTATCAATAAGTTGATTCAACCAAGAGGTTCAATCTTTCCTTCAACTTCATCAAGAAACACAATTTGATGGAAATATTGCTAAATGTATTGCTTGCATTTTTATTGCGGAGAAGATGGATGATAATGTTGAATCTTGACATAAATACTGATCAACCTGCAAAAGCGAGGATTGAGGTTGATGTTCATATCCTCAATATTTCCCCTCCGAAAGATTGATCCAACCACCACTATCATCCAGTCCATCAAGATCATCCAAGTCCGTCAAACTTTTCCCTCAAGTTGTTTCATTCGATCAATCCAGCAGGGTAAAAGAGTCAACAGATTGAGCGAAGACCATTCCATCAGTGAGGAAGAGATAGCAATTCACCAACGTTCAGCGCGTGGTTCACGGCGTTCATGGTGGCCAGTTCAATTGAATTTTAAGGAATGCTTTGAAAGCAAATTTGTAGAAATAAAGTGTCACGTTTTTGCATTGTTAATATTATAAAGACTTGATGATTGAGAAAGTGCCAATTTCGATGCTTCGCTTGCTTTTTCAATTCCATTATTATGAAAAAATAATATTTTGATAATTTTGATCATTTACCAAGCCATATTCGATTTTTCTGTAAGCATTCATAAACTCTTATTTATTGAACCCAATATTTCGGATAAATATGATGAATTGGTAAATAGTGGATCTATTTACTAATTCATCATGCTATTTTTCCTAATGTCTTGAGAAGGTTTATGTGTCTTAATTTCTAACACAAGTTATGAACTTCTACCGTTGAACCAAAATATTTCATAGAAAATGAAGCTTAAACAATAAGTATAACAGTTACGTTCGAACAAGTTTTAATTTTTGCTAATGTCATAGTGAATATGTAAAGGAGTATAGGTTTGGAAAACGAAGACTTATAAGAGGTTATTGCCATATTGATTTGTTTGTTTCGCTCATTATTGAAAATGTTTGCTTTATCCGTTATTATTAAACAGGTTTCTCTATAGCTAGATTGATTACTAAACGATAATTAAATTATATGATTTGAGAGTGACTGCGGGTATTTTTGGCAGTTTTTCTCTCTTTTCCATAAGGGTTTTTGTCGTCCAAATTCCTTGAAACCTATTTGTATACAGTTTGATTGGCAAAGATGTGACGCCAACTTTAAGTTTATCAGGCTTTAGATAACACCCCATGACGAAATTTTTTTTTTTCATTATCTCTTCCATGACGAAGAGAACAAAGCTGTCGAAAATAAATATACTGAGTTTCCCTATATCGTTCTAGCATTTTATGCTGAAGGCACTAGAAAATCGCATATGCGCATAAATTAAAGATGTGATATAAAACATCATAAACCAATGTTAAATATTAAACATTATTTCTGAATAATCTAATGAAAATTTACGATACGCAACTTACTTGTGCTTGAAAATGTTTATTTGGCAGCGCTTTCTTGTTTCCTTTATTCCACCATTCCATCAATTATTTCTTTCTCAAGGATTATTGATGGAATCACGAGGATCAAACCAAGTATCAATCCAATATCTTCGACATTACCCCTTTGCAGAGAGATGGATCTAGCCGAGGTTCCAGCAGAGAGAAAATCTCCCGGCAGTATGGGAGAAGTTAATGCATAAAGAGAGAAAAAAAACAAGTGTCCGTGCATGCTTATCATACGTACACAGCTCGCAAAGCAAAGCCTTTTATTGAATCAATGCGTCGTCGTCGGTGGGTGCGGGGTTGGTTTTCAGTCCTACCGATCCCAATGCCAATAATGCGGAAGATAATATATACAATGCATTTCTGTCAGAATTGTATTTTTTTAAATAAATTTTCTATTCACATTAATTCTTCTTCTAAGCTTGAACATTATTACATATTCAAACATACACTCCCGATCAAAAGTTTAGGGTCACTCTCTCAAATACATGTCATTTTTTTAGGATCCGTCTAATTGCGTCCGATTTCAAAACCCTAGATCTCATTCAAAATATAATAAGTCAAAGAAACTTTGGATTTAAATGGAAAAAAAATACAAAAATGTTTGTATGTAAACTTAAGTTTTCTAAAAAAATGAATAAAAACTTATGGCAGCGTCGCTGGAAATTGGGTCGACATAATTTTATGATGAGAGCGGTAACATAACCTATTTTCTATCATCTTTCAATCGCTTTTTACCGAACTTAGCTTAAAAATCTTGAAAAAAAGTTTTAGTAAATTAAATCTTGATGTCATTGACCAAAACTTTGTGGTCACCTCTCAAAATGATGTATCGGCCAAAAGTTTGCGATCACTTTCGTAAAACATAAAAAAGTGATTTGTTGATATCTTTGCCATCTTTCATTCATTTTTAATTCTGCTTGGCTTATTTAAAACATAACAAATGGTACTTACTACAGAGACATTGAACCACACATTTTTTTTTTAATTTAGATTCTAAAACATAATGTAAAATTGCCTTATTTTTTGCAATGTGGTGAAATGTGTTACTTTCACATAACATTTTTACATATAAAAATCGTTGAATACGTTAATTTAGTTAATTTTCTTTGAAATGATCCAAAACAAATTGAAATTGAACTAAAGATAACGAAGATATCACCAAATCACTTGTTTTACGACTCCAAGCTTTTGGCTGATACATCATATTGAGGAGTGGTGACCCCAAACTTTTGGACATTGGCATCAAGAGGTAATTTATTTAATAACTTTTTTTTTCTAGATTTTTTAGCCAAGTTTGGCAAAAAGCAGTTGAAAGCTAATAGAAAATAGGTTATATTATGTACCGCTCTCATCATAAAACTTTGTGAACCCATTTTCCAGCGACACTGCCGTAAGTTCATGTTTATTTATTAGAACATTTGGCAACTTTGGGTTAATTTTACATACAAACATTTTTGTGAAAGTTTCACCCGAATCAAGTTCAAAGTTACTTTGACTTATTATCTTTTGAATGAGATCTATGGTTTTGAAATCGGGCGCAAATTGGCGGAGATATGGGCCTAAAAATGACAAGTGACCCCAAACTTTTGATCAGGAATGTATTGTATATGTTTTTTTTTATTTCGAAAGGTTTTGGACAGCCCATGGGAAAATTACAAAACTACTACTGAAAGATGTTTTTATTCGGTGAATTCAATGCAGCTTATATTTACATCTGAAAAACTTCGGTGAAGTCACCAGACAGACAAACAGGCTATCTGTGTTATTTCCAGCAACTGCTGCATTCGGTTGTCCTAGAGTGACACATTTTTTTCTACATTCTAAAAAATCAAAATTTTCAACATCTGTTGTCTGTGATTTTTTTCATAAAATGCTGTGTCTGGTTGTTTAAGGTTGTCACTGGTTTTTATTTCCAGTAACTACTGCATTCGGTTGTCTAAGAGTGACAGATTTTTTTCTGCGATAAAAGAATCAATTTTTTCAACGTCTATGATTTTTTTCATCAAATGCTGTATCTGGTTATCTAAGGTTATCACTGGTTTTGTTTTTTGCATCTGATAGTAAAAAAGAATTGAGGTGTCAAATATTTTAAAAGATCAAAATTTTCAACGTCTGTTGTCTGTGATTTTTTTTTTTTCATGAAATGCTGTGTCTGGTTGTTAAGGTTGTCGCTGATTTTGTTCTGTGCATCTGATAGTGAAAAAGAATTGAAATGCCAAATATTTTTTTTGTCAGAATTTCCCCGCGTGCTGCGTCTGGTTGGCTAGTGATATGTGATATGAAAGAAAAATGGCAACACGGCAGAATGTTCTGCAATGATGATGATGCTCTCGTTCACGCGCTGCTGCATTGAAAGGTTGATCTGGAGGGGAAATATTGAACCAACCATGAAATAATTTGACCCATGGTTTGAGCAATCTTCGAGAGGATTGATGTAACAATTTTGAAGGTGGGGAAATATTGTAGAGAAAATTGAAGTAAAATGCGCTATGGAGGGGAAATATTGCTGCGTGGTTGATCAAACGGAAGATAGGGGAAAAGTTGAATGATTGATATCAATCTATTTTTGAACAATAATATACATTCAATGTTTCCATAAAACGGTCAACTATTGATCAATATATGCATCGTGTGACTGGCACTATCAGTGCCTTTGGAGCGCGTGTTGATGGAAATTTTTGATTGTGTTTGTGCATAGTCCGTGGCGTGAGTGGCATTGGCAGCGATCGAGGGGTACAAACATTGGCTGGGGAGAATGGGGTGACACATGAACAAGACAATAATATTATAATTATTATAATAATTATTATTATTGCACGTTTCGCTGTAAATTATTGCGCAAAGCTGCACAAAATCGCTCATAGATGATCGCCAGTACATGGTTGCCTTAATTGATTTTTTCTTTCACGGAAAAGTCGTGGAACTGACCTTAACCCACGAGCGATCGCGCTGTTGTATTTTGTACAACACGTTGAAAGAATCTCGCCTTTTGTACTCAGCATTAGCGTGGTGCTGACGCAGGTAGTCAACCGCGCGAGTTACGGAAGGTTAAAACACATAACATAAGTGGAACTCCATAGTAAGATCGAAGGAACAAGTTGTATCCTTTTTCCCGCACGCGAAACTGTTATATCTTTTATAAAAGGCGTCGAACTGTCATTTGGTAAACAAAAAAACATCTAATCCAATCAGTATTCCAGTTTTGCCAAAGAATACAGGACCGAAGATTGGCATCTGCGACATCCGCAAAACTAGCTGCTGGAAATCCACTTATTCATCATCCTGTATACCAGTGTACGAAATCGAAAAGGCATCAACTTTTTGAGCCAGAGTTCCACTTATGTTATACTTATGACACACATGTGATACAAGAATCACTGTACAATTGCGCTTGAAATGAGTGCCATACTGAAAATTCTCCCAGTTCAAGTCAGTCTTGTTAGAATTTTCTTGACACTGCCTACCGTTGTACAGAAATCACACTCGTATCACATGTCTGTCCGGGGTTATAAGTTAAGGGCGAACGGGATGGTCGAGGAAATATTCACCATTGCTCTCTACTAAGATGGTAATCTTAGATTCTACTTCATATGGAATAAGGCACTGCATGAAATTCTCTTCTTCTCTTTCACTCCTACAGGCCAAGAAACTTCCGAATCCCATACAAAATCAAAACAGTGCAATGCCTTTACGTTTGAGAGGTGTCGGCACCGCTCAAACGCAAAATTTTCTGTAAGAGCAAGCAGGCTAGCATAAATTCGTGCAGTGGACTTTTATGGAACAAAAACTTATCATTGTTTTCAGCCTCTTCTGTGCGATAGAAATCCCATCTTCAAAATACGATAGAATAGAATACCATCTTCAAAATTGCGAGGCAAATTGTTAGAAAGAGAGGGAAGATAGGCAAATTACCACGGCGTTCCGTATCACCTTAACAGCCTCGTTAAGCGTTTAAACTCGCCTTGGAAATTGAAGGGGGGTGTTTTTGCTCCGTTGGGGTGTATTATAACTATACCCTAATGCACCAATATGATGTTGGCATCACATTAAATACATTTGCACTAAAGTGTCTCGAGTATACCAAAGTGGCGAATCCTTGTCGTTTTGACAGGTCTCCTGCTCGATTGGAAGTGTGGAGATGACAGAAAATTGACTGTTCAAATTTTGACGTTTCTCCTCTTTGTTTTATCCAGGCTCGTTAATTTGCACCATTTTTGCATTCACTATATCATCTAGGCATCTTATGCGCCATTATGATGTGGTTCACATTGGAATTTCATGCACCATTTTGGCATTTCGCATACAAAATAGCATTGCATGTATTCCATATTGACTTTCTCGCCATATTGAGCTTCCTGCACCATTTTTGCAATTCGTGCACCTAAACATGAAACATGTTTGAGTTCAACAGAATCATGGTGAAACTAATGCACCATTCTGACATCATGCAGCTTCTTTGCATTCCATGTACCACCATGATATTCACAGAGTCATCTAGACGTCATCTCACGCACCACCTTTGCATCAATTATGTGTCTATGCAAATTCATGCACCATCGTTAAATGTCATGCACTATACCAAAGCTTTTCATGCGCTATCGTGGCATTCACTATATCATCTGTAGGCATCTATTGCACCATTATTATTATTTGAAATTTCGTACATCAAAATAGTATTCTATGTATCATGACCAACGTGCCATGACCCATGTGAACTCTAATGCAACATACTGACATCATGCACCATCTTTGAATAATCGCCCAATGCTAACCAAGCTGTGTCGCGCAAACCACTCAGTGAGCAAACGTCAAACAGGAGCAAAAACGATGCGAGCGCCGTAGTTGAGCGATTTGCGAATCACAAAATATTTGAACTCACCGTTAAACATGGTAACGATGAGAAGTGAGTAGAGTGAGATGTGTGTTTGTCTGTGGCTTAGTGCACACAGTGGCCAGATCACGAATTTAGGAGGAAAAAATATTTTGACAATGAAGATGACGTTTAATGGGTAAAGTGTCTTCGGCAACATTGTTACTATTAGTATGGACTATAATTTGATGCATATCAAAACTGGGGTGGTCCCGCAAAATATCAAAATAAAATTTTCAACTTTTCAGTTTTCAAGGTAGGTAGTTCATAACAATGTTCTAGATATGTTTTCGTCAATATATTTGGAGAAACTTTGTCGAAGACACCAAATTTGTAGGTCATTTGTAAGGTACACCGGGGCAATTTGAAACGGGTGGGGCAAGATGAAACGCAAAGTTTTGAAATAGATTTCAATGAAATTTGGAAATTTATCCTTTACTAAAAGATTGTTTGAATCAAAAACAATGTGTTATGGCAATCAAATTGTTTATCATCATCAGAAAACATCATGTTAACCCGCTGTTTCATCTTACCCCACCCGTTTCAACTTGCCCCGGTGCACCTTATATTGCGCTAGAGCAATTTTTAAAAATTATGGTAGGGTGGACACAAAAATTCGATTATCTTTAAACAATTTTTTCTACGTAATTTGCGTCTTCTACAAAGTTTTAGATCATGATCTGGCCCAGTGTGCAGTGCAGTGTTATCTAGAGATCCTATACATCACGCTGGACATCATGCACCTTTATGACCGCGGAATTTGAATTTTATGCACCAACTAACTTGAGCTACCTCTTCAAATCCCCTGCACTATCTTGACGTTCCCTTGATCAAGATGGTATATAATGTACCATTTTTGTAATACCATGCATCAAAATAGCATTCCGTAGACTATTTTGAGAATCACTTAACTTGAGGAATCACTTAAGGAATCCCTGGACTTCAGAGCCTGGAGGCATTACTAAACGAATGCTTGAAAGAATTCTTGGGAGAAGCTCTCAAAAACTCCTGAAGAAGTCCTGGAGGAAATAATTCAGGAATTGCTGGAGAAATCAGTGAAGGAATTCCATTAGGAATCCGTGGAGAAATTCCAGGATTTATCCCTGGAAGAGTTTCAGGAGGAATCCCTGGAAAACAGGAGGAGCTCCTGGCGGAATCCCTGGAACAATTTCTGGAGGAATTCTGAAGGAATCCTTGGAAAAAATCCTGGAGGTTTTCGTATAGGAATTCCTAGGGAAACTTCTGGAAGAAGGCCAGGAGCAATCCCTGGAGAAATTTCTGGAGGGGTTTTTTTTATTCATCAATCACTTAACATAACTTACAGCTCTTTTTTCCACCAGGGCACTGCGTGAGCGATTCCAATTGGAAGCTGTACTTACACTTTGTACAGCGCCTAAATGTACTCTATTCTCATTCTACTATATCGAACTGGTTGCCGTTGCGCTGATTTCATTTTCTACCCTATCATGGAAGAATGTTGAGTACGAGGATCGATGTGTGGCTGTTGGTTATTACTTTTTCCAGTACGATTGGGGGTCCATTATGAGTTGCCGTTCACCGATGTCCAAGTATCCGGGTCCATTTGAGCCATGGGCTCAAAAGAGAGTCAGTGTCAGCTGCTCTCAGGGGGATCGAATCCATGACCATCTGCTTATGAAGCAAACGTATGACGAATAGCGCCACGGGCCCCGGCATAGAGGGGCATTTGGAGGAATTTCTGGAAAAAAAAATCCTGAAGGAGTTCATTGACGAATCCCTGGAGGAATTCCTTGAGAAATCTCTGGAGGAACCCTTGGAGGAATTACGAGAGAAATTCTTACAGCAATTCCTGGGGGAATCCTTTGCGGAATCCCAGGAAAAAAGCTGGAGGAATCCCTGGGAACGTTACTGAAGGAATCCGTGGAAAAATGGCTGAAGGTTTCCGTGGAGGAATCCCTGGAAGAATTCGTGAAGACATTCCAGGAGGAATCCCTAAAGGAATCCTTGGAAGAATTACTGGAGGAAACTCTGGAAACTTCCTGGAGAAATTCATGATGGAGTCCTTGGAGGAATTCCTGAAGGAATCTGTGAATGAATTCCAGAATGAATCTCTAGAGGGATTACAGGAGAAATCTCTGAAGGAATCCGTGAAATAATTCTTAGAGGAATCCGTGAAGAAGTTCATGTATGAATTGCTGGAGGAATTCTTGAAGGAACTTCTGGAAGGAATTACTCGAAGAATTAATAAATATCTGGCAGAATTTCTAGAGGAATCCTTGGACAAATCCCTGGCGGAATCCCAGGGAAAACTTCAGTAGGAAACTCTGAGAGAATTTCTGGAGAAATTCTACGGGATCTCTGATGGATTTTCGTGAGGAGTTCTTGGAGGACTTTTAGCAGGTATTTCTGGGGGAATCCCTGGATGAATCCTTGAAACAATTACAGGAGGAATCCCTGAAGGAATTCCTGGAGGAATTTCTGCAGCAATCCCTGTTGGATTTTCTAGAGGTATTTCTGGAGAAATTCCCAAAGGAATTTCTGGAGGAATTCAAGGAGAAATTTCTGGAGGCATCCTTTGAGGAATTTTAGGAATTGTTAAGGCTTTGAGGAGAAATTCCTGGAGGAAATCTTGGGGGAATTCTGGAGAAATCTCCGGAAAAAAAATCCTGGGCGAATCATTGGAGGAACTTCTGGAGAAGTTTGTTATGGAATTTTAAGAGGAATTCCTAGAGGAGTCCCTGTAGAAATTGCTGGAGATATTTCTGGAGGAATTCTTGATGGAATTTTAAGAGGAATTCCTGGAGGAATTCTTTGAGGATTTTCTGGAGAATTTTTTGATGATTACTGGAGGAATTCTGGAAGATTTTTTTTAATAAATTCCTTAAGGAATTCGTGGATAAATCCCTGAAGGAATTTCTGAAGAAATTCCTGAATGAATCCATGGAGGAATTTCCGGGAGAAACACCTTTAGGATTTTCAGGAGAAATTCGTGGAGTAATTCCTGGAGGAATCCTTAGAAGAAATCTTGGAGGAATCCTGGCAGAAATTCCTCTAGGATTTTCTGAATGAATTCGTGGAGTAATTCCTGAAGGAATCCCTGTAGGTTTTCCTGGAGGTATTTCAAGAGGGATCCCTAGAAGAAATCTGAAAGAAAGAATTTTCTGGAGGAATCCTTAAAGGAACTCTTTTTGAATTTCGTGAATAATTTTTGAGGCTTCCTGGAGGAATTTTGAAGGTATTTTCTGAAGAAATTCATGGATGAATCGCTGGAGGAATTCCCGAAGAAATTTCAGGGGAAATTCCAGGAGAAATCCATGGAGGAATTTCTTGATGGATTCCTGGAAGTGGTCCGGCAGAAATTCCTTTAGAAATTCTTTCCTTTTTGGATGAACTTCTGGAGTAATTCCTGGACGAGTTCTTTGAGGAATCCCTGGAGAAATGTTGGAGGCTTCTTGGAGGAATTCCTGGGGGAATTTCTGTAGGATTTTCTGGAGATTTTTTTTTTGTAGAAACTCATGGATGAACCCCTTGAAGAATTCCTGAAGAAATTCTTGGAGAAATCCCTGGGGGAATTCCTAGAAGAGTTCCGGGAGAAATTCCTTTAGAAGTTTCTGGTGAAATCCATGAAGGAATCCCTGGAGAAAATCTTGGAGGAATTCTGGCAGACATTTTTACAGGATTTTATGGAGAAATCCCTGGTAGAATGTGTGGAGGAATCCCTTGAGAAATCTCTGGGGGAAACCCTGGTGATATATCTGATGAAATCCCTAGAGACATCCCGGAGGAATTTCTGGAGGAATTCCTGAAGAAATCCTGGAGGAATCTCTCTAGATTGCTGCAAGGAATCCGATAAACAAATTCTATCTAAGAATTCTGGTTTAATCTGTGGAGTCTTCTCTAATTCTAACATCGCTAAATATCCAAGATTAAAGTTCTCACACAACGACATTTAGGGTATTGGTTCCCTTATTAAGCATGTGGCTCCTATTTTCATCCCGCGAAAAACAAAGGATTGAAGCGCTGTTTGTTTTGTTTCTTATTTTTGTATTTTTTGTTAGAAGTGAGCACCCATGGAAACAAAAAGAACGGAGTCAATCGGTGCCGTAATCGCTTGTTTTCGAATAGGATGAAAATGGGAGCATGAGATTACTGATGGCACACATACCCTATATTCATTTTTTCTGTATAACTGCAAATTTTCCATTTTTTTTCCATTTTATAAGTTACGTTTATCAAATTTCACAAGGGTTGAAATAATGCCTTCATATTAAAGTTTCGCACTGCCTTGAAATCATCACCATCCTCAGCCTGCTCTCCAATCTGAAGTACTTGACGATGTTAGCACCACATTATGTTGAAACCCCTTCATGGAAATTCATATTGCGTGTAACACCATGATTCTATTTTTCGCCATGACCATACATTGCACCATTATTGTAGTGCCCCCCTCCCCTTAACAAGATCCCTACGCATGCTAGTGTTGGGCACCACGTGCTCAAAAACTTTCCTTGTCTTCTTCAATCTTCAATCAATCTTCAAGCTTGAGCTTGAGCTTGATTGATCGCCGGTAGATGCTACTCCAGTATCGGCAGACTAGCTACACTCACACAAGTAACCAATGAGATATCTGCAGGGAACCTTCAGTGTGTGAGTTCTATTTTTAGGCGACAATGGCGCCTGACACGTCAAGTTGCATGTCGATGTGGGGAAGGGAAAGATAGTGATGGTTTCAATCGTCGGTCTATGGCTGACCGTCTGGACAGATTCATGCGAAAGTCGGAGTGTTGGTGGGATATGGTTGGCAGAGGGTTCACACATGGGTGCATGGATGCCAAGCGTAAGACGAATAGTTAGTGTGTTCAATATTAATCTGAGATGATGTGGCACAGTTCGTTTGATTGCATAACTAGTTGGTAGGTGTTATCTGATAGATTGACGCTTGAGAAAGCTGGAAGGAAGGGAAACGGCTTCTTTGGCCAGTTACTGTTCTAGCGATGGCGATATCAATATACATGAAAGATACGAAGTAGGAGGAGAGGGAAGGACCAGGAAATGAACCAACCACCTTCTGCATACGAATCAGAAGCGGTAGCCACTAGACCACCAAAACAGTCTACTTTCAGGGTATTCTTCAAAACAATTACTAATGCCAAAAACCCGTATTTCACTTCGGCAATGGTGGCTTCCAATTGCCTTGAGTTTATTTCGCAAATTGTTCGTTTTATTTTTTGTTTCGCCTAGGGTTTTTTTTGTCTGTTTGCTTACCTTAGAAATAGTTCAACTTACTTTAAACCTAACTGTTCATAATAGTAATAGTGCACGAATCGTTACTGCTGCAAGTAGTTTTCTTGTTCGCTTGAGAGCGCTTAATTGCAACACAGCACTGGCACACTGGCTGGTCTTGATCACCAGAGGACAAGGGTGGAATCACAACAACAAAACAAAATCGATCAATGAGCTGAATGATGTATTGCAATATCTCACAGTTCACCTGTCCACAGTTAACGATAGTTTTGATTGCTACATGCTCGCTTTACTGGTGTAGTGAACTTACCGGGCAGAACCTAGCTATTTTTGTTTTTCATATAAAATCCATCGAACAATTACTGATGAGAAGCTTATGCAGACTGTAGATGTAGTCGAGTATTATTGAAACATAGAATGTAGATTAAAATTTGTCAAACATATACTTTAATTAAAAAAAAAGATTGCATGAGAATAAACTAAAAATCATCGTTCCAACGAATAACTTCTACATTTTTCAAAACTTTCTAACTAAGCATTTGAAGTTATCAAGTAGATCTACATTAGAATGTTCCAAAAATTTGCCAAGGTTTACTCAACAAATATGAACAAAGGGTGTTAGAAATATAGGTACACCCCAACCTACATTTTAGAGATGGTCACATTAAAAAAATATACCTTTTTTCTATAACAAACTGTGATTTGCGCGATTTGGTTAAGACTGTACTATACAAAGACAAATAAATAGATTGGGTGCTGAAAATGCAGTGGTTCAACGTCTAAGCATTGCGGAATCTCCATCAAAAGAGGCCATGTTCGGTGAGAGTTGAATAATTACGGGTATTTGGTGTACGGTCGGTAGGTAGGTACTAAATGGGGGAGATGTTGAGAATGAAGAAAGTGAATGTGTGATGATGTCAACATTCTACCAGTCGTTTCGCCCTAGCGTTTACAGTATCATAATGCATTGATTCTCTCAAAGTTTTAAAACCGATAACATTCCCAGGGGCGGCTTCTATTGCGACCTCACTTAACATATACCTTGCGCAAACTAGGTACTTACTTACTGGCTTCGGCTACTGACTCTCCCGTGCACTGGTTTCCTGATTCTTCCAAAAAAGTGGTTCGAGTACTGACGTGACGTGTCCTTGTTCCATTAAATCGATTTATTTATCAACTTTAGTTTGTCTTTTAACAACTTTTTCAGTTCCTTAATCTCGCCCAGGTGGGTGTCCATTAGTTTTAGCCGGACGGCGCTTTCACTTTTAGCACCGAGTGACATCTGCTCCAGGGCGCCCGCTAACGAATCGGATAGGAGTGGTAATTCCCAGGTCGCTGTTGAAAAAAAAATGTAAATTATTATCCAGTAAATGAGTGGAAGTTGAATTCACAAATTTAATTGCAGCAAAAATAAATCTTTATTACACTAAACAATTAATTTATTTAAATGGTATTACAACATTTTGTGTTGAAAATGACACAAGGAAAATAAATTTGCCATTTTGTGTTTTCGAAAGACGCGCAATTGTAATTTTAGCATCTACCAAATCTTCAACAGGATTCAGCATTTTTTTTCGAAATTACTCCAGCATTCCCTCGAGAATTCCTTCGCAGGAGTCCCTCGGGAGTTTCTCTAGAAGTTCAAGACGTATTCCTAAGAATTTCTCCACAAGTTCCTCAGGAATTCCTCCAGGTTTTACTCGGAAATTCATCCAGGAGTTCCTAGCGAATTCATCCAAAAATTCCTTCAAGAGATTCTCGAACATTCTTCCAGGTGTTCCTCCAAGATTCTTCTAAGTTACAGTTCCTAGAGATTTTTTTCCAGAAGTTTCCCGAGAATTTCTTCTTGAGTTTCTAGGGAATTCCTCCAGGAGTTTATCGGTAATTCTTCCGGAGGTTTTTTGGAAATTTCTCTAGGAGTTCCTCAGGAATTCCTCCAGGTATTCCTCGGAAATGCCTCCCGAGAAACTCGGAAGTCCTCGTGGAGCTCCGGTGGAGTTCCTTCAGGAATTCCTTCACGAGTTTCTCAAAAACTCCTCCAGATACTGTTCGTAGAGAGTTCTCCGAGAATTGTTTTAAGAGTTTCTCGGAAATTCCTTCAGGGGTTCCTCGCGAATCCCCCCAGAAGTTCCTCGAAAATCACTCAATTCCTTCCAGAGTTCCTCGAGAATTCCTTAAGCAGTTCCTTAGGAACCTCGGAAATTCCTGCACGTGTACCTCGGAGGATCTCCAAGGGTTCCTTCAGGAGCTTCTAGCGAGTTCCTCCAGAAGTTTCTCGGGAATTCCTCTTGGGGTTCCTCAGGAATTCTTCCAGGAACTACTCGTAAGTTCCTTCATAAGTTCCTCGCAACTCGCAACTGAGCTTTTGAGGTTTTACCCTGTGGATTTCGGCGATCAAACATTTGTTATTGGTATAAGCTAAGCTAAAAAAATTTAAATAAATCTATTCCTTTAATGTTTTTTTTTATTATTATTTTGCTTGCTTTCAAGAAGCACAATGGAATATACGGGTAATTTTGACCGGACAGGTTGTTGTTTTAACCAATATATCAGTTAGATGTAAACGGCAGCCCGGTTTAAAAATAAATCGAAATTCGTTTGAAATGAACCGATTTTTTGTAGAAATTGCTACCAAGGCGTTTATTTTGATGGCTGTCAAAACTGAATAACCGACGCATTAGTAGTTTCAACTGGATATTGATAGAATCTAACCAGTAAATCTCCGGAAAAAAAACTTGAAATATTAGTTAAAAACAACTACCCCGGGTAGTGATTTCAAACTAATATTTTGGTTGGTTCGAATTCAAACCAAATAATACTTAGGAAGAACTTAAGAATCTCTTATAATTTGGCGACAAATTTCACTTATGGTTAAAAGGAATGGAGGAATGGCTACGTGGAGCCTCGTAGCCGTGCGGTAAAGGTCACCAAGCTTATAATCGCACCATGCTATGGGGTGAGGGTTCGATTCCCGCTTCGGGCGTTGAAACTTTTCGTGAGAATAGTTTCTTCCCCGTTTCCACTGGTGCATGCTCCGTTGTCCGTTGTCTAATGTTAAGTTTAAAACAGTCTGTACAGCCGAAAGCTGAAGACGTTGTCCGTGTCTTTTTTTTTTTATAAAAAAAAAACAACATCCATGCATACAGTCATTGCACAATTATGGGTCACTCTATCACAATTATTAGTCAGACAGTTCACCATGTAATTCAAATGGAAATGACCCATAATTGTGGGTGACCCATGATTGTGCTATGACTGTACATACATTTATTTGGCCCTATGTAATGTCTGAAGTTCATAGGCGCAATGTGTTGAAAAATGGACAAATTGAGTGGAAAAATTGCGAAAAAATCCACGTAGTTCTGGTGGGGTTTGAACCCGCGTCTCCTCAAGTTCGCTAGACAGGGCGCGTTAACCAACTTCGCAACAGAACAAGTAACAACTCTGTGAAGTAGAAAGCCAACCTGAATCCAACGCCCACCTCACCCCACGTTCTTTCCTCGAAATTCACCATTTCCTTCGGTCCTTAGATGTCCACTTCCAACACTATCTGAGCGTGCCTACGAACAACAGTGAGAGCATGTTAATTTTAGTGTCGAAACTGTTGCCTATCCACAGAACGTGCTCATCCACAACTTGCGAATGAGACCATCAGTGTGTGTCGGGCGTTCGACTCGGTCGCTCGCACGACCGGTATTGCGATAGAGAGACCGCCGCTCTATTTCAACACGAATGTTGTTGTTTTTTGATAACCAACCAAAATGGTATGTTAGACATACGTAATGTCTAAAGTTGTAGTGTTGGAAGTGGACATTTAAGGACCGAAGCAGATGGTGAATTGCGAGGGAAGAACGTGGGGTGAGGTGGGCGTTAGATTCAGGTTGGCTTTCAACTTCACAGAGTTGTTACTTGTTCTGTTGCGACGTTGGTTAACGCGCCCTGTCTAGCGAACTTGGAGAGACGTGGGTTCAAACCCCACCGAAACTACGTGGATTTTTTCGCAATTTTTCCACTCAATTTGTCCATTTTTTAACACATATTGTGCCTATGAACTTCAAACATTACGTATGTCTAACATACGATTTCGGTTGGTTATCCGAAAAACAACAACATTCGTGTTTTTTACATTTATTTGTTCAACGTCACATTTAAGACAAGACATAATCAACAATAGAAAGCCACAATATTCGGTTATTGTGGCTGCCTCTCTCCATCCTCAGTCGCGCCCAATGCTCGCCAGGTCACGCTCCACCTGGTCCGCCCATCGTGCTCTCTGCGCTCCACGCCTTCTTGTGCCAACCGGATCAGTTGCAAACACCAGCTTTGCAGGGTTGTTCAGCATTCTTGCAACATGCCCTGCCCACCGTATCTTTGCGGCTTTGGCCACCTTCTGGATGCTGGGTTCGCCGTAAAGTGCAGCGAGCTTGTGGTTCATCCTTCTTCGCCACACACCGTTCTTCTACAAACCGCCGAAGATCGTCCTTAGTACGCGTCACTCGAAAACTCCGAGTGCTTGCAGGTCCTCCTCGAGCATGGTCCATTCCATGTCTCGTGTCTATAGAGGACCACCGGTCTTATTAGCGTTTTGTACATGGTGCATTTGATGCGTGGGTGAATCTTTTACGACCGCTGTTTCTTCTGGAGCCCGTAGCCGACTTCCGCTGATGATGCGTCTCCGAATTTCATGGCTCACGTTATTGTCAGCCGTTAGCAAGGATCCGAGGTAGACGAATTCCTCCACCACCTCGAAAGTATTCCCGTCTATCGTAACATTACTACTCAGATGGAGCCGGTCATGTTCGGTTCCGCCTATCAGCATGTACTTTGTTTTTGAGGCGTTCACCACCAGTCCGACCTTTGCTGCTTCGCGTTTCAGGCGGGTGTACAGCTCTGCCACCGTTCCAAATGTTCTGGCGATAATGTCCATGTCGTCCGCAAAGCACGCAAATTGTCCGGATTTTGTGAAAATCGTTCCCCGGCTGTTGAGCCCGGCTCGTCGCATCACACCTTCCAGAGCCATGTTGAAGAGTAGGCATGAGAGTCCATCACCTTGTCGCAGTCCCCGGCGAGATTCGAATGAACTGGATTGTTCACCCGAAACCCTTACGCAGCTTTGCACACAGTCCATCGTTGCTTTAATTAGTCTAGTCAGCTACCAAGGAAAGCCGTTTTCGTCCATGATTTTCCATTGCTCTGAACATGTGATGCGTTGGGACCTGGTATTCACGGCATTTCTGGAGGATTTGCCGTACGGTGAAGATCTGGTCCGTTGTCGACCGGCCGTCGATGGAGCCGGCTTGATAACTTCCCACGAACTCATTCGTTTTAGGTGACAGACGACGGAAGATGATCTGGGATAGCACTTTGTAGGCAGCATTCAAAATAGTGATCGCCCTGAAGTTCTCACATTGAAAATGGTCCCCTTTCTTGTGAATGAGGCAGATTACCCCTTCTTTCCACTCCTCCGGTAGCTGTTTGGTTTCCCAGATCCTGACTATCAGCCGATGCAGACAGGTGGCCAACTTTTCTGGGCCCATCTTGATCATCAGCTGCTTTGTTGGTTTTGAGCTGATGAATGGCATCCTTAACCCTTATGTGGCCGGCAGGGTACCCGGGTACCCAGCACCCATTTAAAATACACGGTGTAGAAAAAAGCAAAAAGTTTGCCGGCCACATAACGGTTAACTTCCCTCAACGTGGGAGTTGGTTCATTTCCGTCCTCCGCTACATTGGCGTCGTCGTTTCCTCCGTTGTTGTGGTCTACCGTATTTACGTTCTCCAACCCATTCAGGTACTGATCGAAGTGCTGCTTCCACCTTTCGATCACCTCACGTCCGTCCGTGAAGAGGCCTTCGTCTTTATCCCTGCATATTTCGGGTCGCGGCACGAAGCCGTTGCGAGATGCGTTGAGCTTCTGATAGAACTTCCGTGTTTCTTAGGAAGGCACAGCAGTTCCATTTCTTCACACTCCGCTTCTTCCAGGCGGCGCTTTTTCTTCCGAAAGAGGCGGGTCTTCTGTTACCGCTTCTGTTTGTGTAACAATTCGTCCCGTCGATTCCGTTCCACGTACCCGATGGTGCTCTCGGCTGCGTCGTTAATGGCTGCTTTCACTGTACTTCAGCAGTCCTCTACTGCCGTGAATCGCATCAGTCCCATCTTTGCTGGATTTCCTATGCAAATGGGACAAATACGCCATTCACAGCAGTCTAGACTCTAGAGGGTCCTCATCGAACTCGCGAAAATCTCACAAATCTTGGACACTTCAACACACCAGTGGTTAAAACTCGACGGCAAAATATTTTGGAGGTAGCACGTTGTGTTGATTGCTTCAGCCCAATATTTGTACGGCATTTTGGCATCACGTAACATACATCTTCCCATCTCGGCTAACGATCGTTTCTTTCTTTCACCGTTCTGTTGAGGTGTATGGCTGATGCTGAACTGCTGCTGAATGCCCTCTTGGCACAAAACTTAGCCAGGGCTTGATTTTGGAATTCTAATGGTTTTTGGCGGTCTGCCGAACGACGTATTCATCTCTTGCACGTACTGCTTGATGAACACCAGTACACCACTTAATAGCATTTGAAATCGTCCGTTATAACCGTAAAATACCGACACCCACCAGGAGTTGGAATGTTCATTGGAGTGTTCCGCACAGGTCTGTGTGCACCAGATCGAGAGGTCTTCTTCTCGGATCTTTTCGGAACAGGTAATCTTGCGAACTTGCACTCCAAACAACATCTACAGCTCGCCAACTGCTTCCGGGTCTCTGTGACCGAATCTTCGGTGCCACACAAGTTGACAGTTCTGCGAATGGCCTGCAGCTTGCGCCAGACTTGCATTGTGCGTGAGTTGAAGGCTATACAATCCTCCGGAGACCTTTTCAACCGCCAAATTTTCGCGCCCTTGGAAATGCGGCATCCGGCTTCAACGAAAACGATCGTCACTCCACTCTTCGTAGCCGATCTTACGAAGAAAATGTTCGTTTCGAGGTCAGGAACAAACAGCGTATTGTTGAGGTTCCTGATATTAGCGGATCCATCGAGACCAGCGCACTGAACACGACACATACCTTTTCCAACACATTTCAACTTGATCCCGTCATCGCTGATGGTTGCGTTCAGCGATTCGAAGCACTCCTTGTTGGCGGTCATGTGTGAGTTGCTCCGGAATCATTCACCAATGAATCTGAGCTACCGCCGACCTTGACCATGAATGCGTACTCCTCAGGACTGCTACGAACTACCTTCTCATTGGTCTTCCTACCTTGTTGCTTTGATTCTTTTCTCCGATTTTCATCTTCCCGGTCCTGCGCCAACAAACGGCAGTCCTTTTGCTTGTGCTCGAACTTGAAGAGATCGTGATGTGCGTCTCGATGTCCTCGCCATCAATGTAACGCATATCGCACAATTTATTGAGGATGGAAACCTTTGACGTGAGAGTGATCCGCTCGAAGATTCTTCTGAGGCTTTCCCAGGCTTCCTTCGACGTGGTGGTGTCCAATTGTAGCTCTGGTCTTCTGATCTCCCTTCCTCCATGCTGCTACTACGGCTTCGTTCGTTTGTGTTTTTTCCTGGGCAGGTTTCAGTCACATACTCCCAGAGATCCTCACGAATCAGCAATAGCTCAATCTTGAATTTCCAGCTTGAATAGATGCTTCCGTTCCGGTGGGTTACGGTGGAAACCTCCCGAATGCGACTAATCCACGTCTCTACTAGCCAGAAATGTCTTGCCTTTTTTCTGGACAGATGTGTCATGACAGAAATGTTCTCTAGCTGTTTGCATGGAAAGCAGCGGTGTTGATCATTTCTGTTACGTTTTCTCTATCTGGCAGCAAAATGGCAAGACATTTCTGTCTAGTGGAGACGTGGGGTAAATTATCTATAAGGTTTTTTTTCCTCCCCTGTTGGGGAAATTAAGCCACTGCGTCCAATAAGCTGAACTTTTGTGGCATGTCCCGTTTTGATATTCGCATCTAGCCAGCTAATTACCATGTGTCAAGTAATCAGCTACTGCCACGACGCGTCGTCTCCCAGTCAGGTGCAATGGAATTGATAAACTCCAAGACCTTCCCAGGTTTTGCAGACCAGATCTCACTGGGTTGCAAGCAACCACTCTTTAGAAATCTTTGCCTGCGCGTGTATATAGCACCACAACTGCAAAGCAGATGTTCCGAGGTTTCACGTTCCGTATTACAGAAACGACAGATATCACTCTGAATATGGCCAATATTTTTCAAGTGATACCTGCTCGGGCAGTGTCCAGTTACTAGGCCAGTGTATGTACATAGAGCTCTCTTGTTGAGCTCTAAGAGCTTTTTGGTTTTATAAGCATTTGGTGTTATAAATCGTTTTGACTGATTGCAATTTTTGACGTCCATCCAATTGGATATCACCCTCTGCTCAGCCCAGCGTTTCAGGTCCATTTTAATTGTACAGTTTGATATACCACAGAATGGTTCTGGACCAGCAAACTGTAAATTGGAACCACTTTTAGCAAGCTCGTCTGCCATTTCCTTTCCTTCAATGCCACAGTGACCTGGAACCCAGTATAAGTTTACTGAATTCTCTTGGCACAGCCTGCGCAGTGAAAGAATGCATTCCCAGACAAGCTTTGAAGTACATTTGTAAGCGCACAATGCTTTTAGTGCAGCTGGACTATCTGAGAAAATACAAATATTTGCATATCTGTATTTTCTCTCAAGGCAGATAGCAAATCTCTGCTTGAAACACTGTAGGATAGTGTCCCATCGCCACTGAAATTTGTATTCCAGGGCCGTAGATTCCTGCTCCCGTTTTTATTCCAACTTTTGAGCCATCTGTATAGAATTTGATTGACCCTTGACGAACAGTGGGACCTCCGACTTCCCAATCTGCACGAGTTGTTTCGTGCAACTTGTAAGGAACATCATGGTTCTCCACAGGTTTCATCCAGTCTTTAATCATTTTCATTACTGGCCTATTTTGGAAGTATTGTGAAATGCTCAGGTGACCTACAAGATCACCTGGCATAAACTTTTCAACTCGTTCAAGTCTCAGCAATTCCTTTTCTGCTTCTAATTGCACGTACTCGAGCAAAGGTAGCAGATTGAGAATCGCGTCTAAAGCTTTTGATGGTGTGCTTCGCATCGCTCCTGTAAGGGTTTGTTCAAATATTACGTAACGCTAAGAGGGGAGGGAGGGGGTCTAGCGCTGTGTTATGCTTCATACAAAATTCTAAAATTTCCCATACAAAAGTTGTTACGTGGGGGAGGGAGGGGGTCTAGAATTGCTAATTTTTGCGTTACGTAATATTTGAATGAGCCCTAACAGCAATGGACGCAAGACGTTGAATTTTCGCAAGCTTTGATTGCGTGGTAACCTCTTTTGTTTTTGGCCACCAGACAAACGAAGCATACGTCACTTTTGGGCGGATTATGGCAGTATAAATCCACATTATCATTTTTGGTTTCAAGCCCCACTTCCTGCCAATAGTTTTGGAGCATAACCAGATCGCACTTGTTGCCTTACCGATCACGGACTCAATTTGAGCATTCCAGTTCAGTTTAGCATCCAGTATCACACCTAAGTATTTGACTCGATCACTAGGATGAATTTGTATCCCTCCAAGCCGAAAAGCTTTTAGGTTGATCTTCCTTCTCCTAGTGAAAGGGACAATTACGACTGTTGTAAGAGGGCAAGGGTATGCAGTCACCGGGCTGTTTGCAGCGTCACGCAGTACTTGGGTTTAGCGCAGCTTTAAACTGCAATAAGATTCATTTATTAGAATATAGCGTTTGCCTACAATTATACTGCGACTTACACTTTCGGTGTACTGGCGGAGTTTTTACAGTCTCCTTGCCCGACACAACTAATTCGATTAGCTTTAACTGCAATTAAATATCGTTAGCTAATCTAGAACTATTTGCATGATTACCTTTACCAAGCACATTACCTTATTGAATAAAGTAATAGTAGTTCACGACTTCAATATGTAGAACTCTAACTTGCAGATTCTAACCTATTTTATAGAAATGCGATTTCAATTAGTATTTCATTACCAACTAGTATAACAAATTCTCGAGCTCACTGTTTGATCAATTTAGGATAACAAATTCACTTTAGGCTAGATAGAATATCAAATTCAATCATTAGGTTTTAATAAATTTGATCTTTTGCGGCAATTTCACGTTCAACTATAGCTCCTAGTCTTCTCTGCATACCGGTTTCAATGCTTTTGCCTCGTCATCGACCTCATCTGCCTTTGACCTGTCAAGGCCATCGTTAAGCGTCGACGACACTCCGTTCGTTTGATTCGGAGCAGTGTGCCCAGAGGCAACAACGACTTTTGACGAGTTGATGCTAAGCCCTTAATACACCATGAATGTGTATAGTTTAGTGCCCTTTGCATTCTTTCCGAAACAGTTTCGTCATACTTTCCTCTCACTATTATGACTATATCGTCTGCAAAGCCCACAACTTCGAAACCTTTTTCCTTCAAGCTTCTTAGAAGATCGTCTACAATCAAGGACCACATTAGTGGTGAGAGGACTCCTCCTTGAGGGCAACCTTTCGTTGCCCTTACTGTTATAGAAGAACTTCCCAGCTCAGAGGTGATTTCTCTTTTTGCAAGCACAGTATAAATCCAATGTATGATACATTGGTCGAAGTTTTTGTTCTCCATGGCACGCTTCATAGATGAATAGGAGGCATTATCAAATGCTCCTTCTATGTCTAAAAAGGTGCATAGAGCTATTTCTTTTGCTGAAAACGTTTTTTCCACCTTCGTTACTAGCGAATGAAGTGCCGTAACCGTTGACTTACCAGATTGATAAGCAAACTGGAAGCCAGATAGGGGATGGTCTTTTATGTAAGAAGAATTGATAAAATCCTTCAAAACCTTTTCCATAGTATAAGGTTGCTTCAGATCTTGATGGTGCTAAGCATCGGCATCGCTTCAGTTGTCGTAGCTTCTCACCAGTTATCTCGTTAAATTTGGCGTCCCGGCTAATGGCAATGTCGCAGTCCGTAACGTGGCTCCAAAATGGTGAGTCGACAACCTGGAAAGGGCGTCCACATAGCTCTGGTTCTCACAAGTTCCTACTTCATGCTTCCGCGGGTCAATCGATTAGAAAGACCGCCAACTATGGGTTGTGTGCTTCTGACTTCAGCTAGATTGAGAAGATAGGTACGTAACGAGCATCTGGCCACCAAGCAAGGAAGTGCGGTTCAAATAACAACGTCTGTTCTGGAGTCCAGCGGCTGAGTATGAAATGCTGTATCGCACCTTCAGGATAGCCTGGTGAAGCCCTTACATTACCAAGAAAATTGAAAGTGGAGCAACAGTTTTTGAAGGTAATCCATGAAACAGCGCTACAACAGCGCAAGAGGAATAGATCAGTGACGCCATCGGTACTATTTGTAGACTTGCTTCAGAATCGATTCAAACTGTTGGAAGATCGCATTCCCTAGTCTTCGTTTATCAAAGTTCAAGAATAGAATAGCGACACAGGAATTTAATACCATGTTCTATCAGCATGTTCAACCATTTCTCTCTATGAAAGACTTCCATGACTAGTGTGACACGATTTTTGATGTTCTGCAGTTGTAGGTATGCGCTTTACATCGGTCATGTCGAAAAAGGGTAAAAAAAACTAGGTTATACTCACAAAGTACCGCTTCACAGTCCACCAGATTCGTTTTGAGAGCTCGCAGCACATCCACCACCAGCTGCAGTCGGTTCTTGTCCGTCATAAGGACCACCGCGGGCTCATGATTGTTCTGTTCTGAGTCCTTCTTTTTGACCTTGCGCGTAGGCTGCGGTGCAGGCGCTTGTGAGTACTTGTCGAAACACACGGTCATCACGAACAGAATCAGCGATGCAATCTGCGGAAGAAACGAAATCGTTACTCTAGGGTAATCCCAAACTTTTCATCTTAACTTTACCTCGACGCAGGCATTCACCGTGTCGTGAACCTTCTTCCTATTCCACAGCAAATCCCCGGAGCTGTTGTACGTCTTGATCGAGCTGGCAATCAGCGCGAAGAGTTCGTTAACATGCTTCACGCATCCCTCCGCTTCGGATCGGATCTGTTCGTGCCTTTCGCCCTTCCACAGCGCCAGCAAAAAGCTGGCCAAATCTCGAAAAACGGTTTCGTACGGCATCGCCAGCACCGAGTGCAGCCGAGACGGCAGTAAATTGACTAGAAATCGTTCGCAAGCCGGCAGTCGGTTCTTGGCTCGCACCGTTCGGAACAGTTCGCCCCAGTGGCTGCCTAGGTCCTGTGCCGTTTGG
Organism: Aedes albopictus; assembly: GCF_035046485.1. Classification (NCBI taxonomy): domain Eukaryota; kingdom Metazoa; phylum Arthropoda; class Insecta; order Diptera; family Culicidae; genus Aedes; species Aedes albopictus. The sequence goes on from NC_085138.1 coordinate 164,639,803, forward strand.
TACTCGTCGTCGCCTCCCTTGGTGAACAGTTCGACGAATGAGGAAACCAGCCTCAACAAGCCCGAACGCAGCTGGAGCAGTTCCAGTTCCTGCATGAAACTCTCCTTCTGGCACTCTTCGCGCAGCTGTTCGACCGTCTTGGACTCCAGCACGATGGCGTAGTTCTCGTTGTTTTTCAGCACGGATTCGGCGCCTTCCGGTGGGAGTACCTGAGGTGAATCCGGTGGAGAATGATATCAGTTTTGAGACGAAGCGTTTGACAACTCAGTAGGTACTTACCTTCGAATAGTCCACCACCGGGTCCCAGTGCACGAATATCGTTAAGTCACGATTGTCGCTCATCTCGTCCCACTTGATCCGATCCTCTTGTGGCTTGATCCGCATCAACCGATAGGCGGCCAGATTCTGTGCCAGTGTCCCGCTGAAGCACACCATCTCCAGTAGCAAGGCCTCGACCGAGATAAGCGTAAATTGCAAACTATTCGAAAGTCGGTCCCTGAAGTCCAAGAACTCGACCAACTTCGAGAACGAACCAAAGTTGTAGGACGTCTTGAGGAACTCGACACTGTTCTGGTGGTCGTTAATGAAGAAGTTCAACGTTTGGTCGAAGATTTGCTTGGCCAGCGCGGGGAAACCCCCGTTGCATAGGTGACTACAGTGCAGGTAGCCGAGCGAATCCAGCTGGATGTGCTTAATGTCCAGGGATTCGTACGCCCGATGAGCAGCTTCCACCAATCCTAACCGATGGTACAACTGTAGATTCAGCAGCTTGCCATGAAAGTTGTTGATGCTATTCGAGAGCAGGTGATTCAGCAGGCAGAGAGCTTCCACGAGAGGTTCCGATCGCTGAAGCTTCCAGGCCCGGTCGTACATGATGTTTACTGAAAGTGATGAAAGATTGATTCCCAATTCAACATCAACTAACATAATGTCTACATACCTGCCAACAAAGCGTACGGATCCGAAGGTCCCATGTCCGTCGGGAGCAGTCCTTGTCCGAACGTGTTGTAGCCATGCTCGTAGTGCAAGCTTAGCGCGGTATACAGAGCCGACAGATGTTCCTCGCTCAAGGCAGCGTGAGCACCACAGAACCGGGCAATCTGCAGCGAGCAAATGTGCCGTTGCATGTGCTCTTTCTGTAAAAGAGTGAAATTTCGTTATATTTGACCTTAGCAATTGCCTCACTTCCTAAACTCACACTACTCGGCAACGTGACCGGATTGATTCGACACTCCTGCATCAGCTGAGCGGCAAAACCGGGTCTCTTCGCCGGTTCCACATACTCCAGGAACAGTTTCAGATCGTTGGCGCAGCACGTCTTGTCGCCGAACATGCGGAAATAATCCAGCAGCAGGTCCGTCAGCTCGCCAAACTGTTGCTCCTTGTCGAATTTGTGCTCCACCATGAGCCGCGTCAGCTCCAGTCGGGCCAAATACGGTCCCCGGTTCTTCCGTGGCTGTGATTCTATGATCTAGAGGGGGTAGAGAAGGTACGTTAAACGTGATTCTTAACGTCGCAACGTGGCAACCAATCTTACTCCGGCTATAAACTCATGGCACATGTCGACCGTGTGATCCGTCTCCGTTGTTTCGTCTTTGATTTTTATCATTTCCATCGTCGACTGAATGTAGTCCTGGTAGTAATCCCATCGGTCAGGGCTGAAATTAAGTAGTTCAGCTTGTTAGATAGTTTCAATAATATGGCCGCACAGCAGATAACTCGTTTGATACTTACTCTTCCGTGAGCAACTGCTTCATCAGCTTATTAAGTTCCGCCCATTTGCCCAACTTCTTCAGCAAATCAATCTTGATCGAATGCGGTGCCCCCGGATACAGGTTGGTGCACACTGATCCTTCCAGGAAAGTCAGCATTTCCTGATACTTTTCCTGGTGCTGCAGGATCTGCAAATACAGTTGCACTTCCTGCGACGCTTCGATCTTGTTGTCTGCGATCAGCTTGTCGACCATTCGCTGGGCCAGCGACAGCAGCAAACTGGACTTTTGCTGATCCTTTGCGTCAGGGCCACGCAATGCCTGCAGCATCACACTGGTAACGGCCCAGAAGTAGAACGGATTCCGGGGTTTCAGCTTGTACAACTGCATGGCGACCGTTTGCTGCGCCTTGAAGTCGTTCACCCTCATGTGGGCAATGAACAGCTGTGACAACAGTTCCTCATTGCCTGGCAGTTGCTTCGAGGCACTGGTGAAAATTTCGCATATTTTGTCCAGCTGGTCCGTTTCCTTATAACAAAGGGTCATCACGTGCAAGGTCGTCGATTCCGTCGGAGTCTCCTGCTTTAGGGCCTGAATCAGAACAGCACTTTCCTCATCTCGTCCCAGCCGAAGGTACGCCCAAGCCTTCAACGCACGACCGCACTGAATGGTCGGATTCTTCTTCAGCACCTTTTCCACATCCTGCAGGGCCTTCTTGTAGTGGCCGATTTCGATCGACTCTAAAAAAACATAAACAAAAACAAACCATTAATTCTGGGAGCACGGACAGCTCCTTTCTCACTCGCTCACTAAAGCAGAGACCGCCGGGTGAGCGTTCGAGATAAACAATAACCTCACAATTTCTACACCTTCTCACTCGTCCCGAAAAACTGAGAAAACTTCACAAAATCATCGCACGTAATTTGCGAAAAAAAGGGAACGAAAATCTCCGGAGCACGCTTTTGTGAAAACTGATTTTCACCTACCAAATTTCAATAAAATCACACTCCAACCATTTCAATTCAAACTCCATTCCGCCAAAGTTCAATAACAACACAAACACCCCACTTACCGAAAATCGGCCGAAGCTTTCGCTCGATGACGAGTTCCACGTTCTGCATGCTTCCTCGTAGTGGCAAACTCTTCCGTTCTTCTGCAACACAAAACGGCTGATTTCACACTGAACTCAACGGTCAGCAGCACTGAACCAGGCGATAGGCGAACGAATTCTGCACTTTTCAACACAATTTTCACGAATTTTCCTACGAAATTCCCTCTGTAGATCCCGCTGCTTCCCAGGAGCAGCAACCACTTTTTCTTCTCACGACAGACAAAACGACGGACGGACAGCGACTCGGCTCGGTTCGGCTGCTGCTGGAACGAACGATCAGCACAAAGAGGAATGTCAAACGGATAAAATCGTGCGATGTTTTCAGGGTGGGTTGCCATCAATGAGAGTAATATATTCTCATTGGGTTGCCATGGCACATGCACACATGCACACCAATCAGATTGGGAAATCGTGGTTGGATTTTGGTCGATCAGGTATTAGACTGGTCAAATCCAAATCCAATCCAAATCCATTCCAAATCCAATCCAAATCCAATCTAAATCCAACCCAAATCCAATCCAAATCCGAATCCAATCCAAATTCAGTCTAAATTCAATCCAAATCAAGATCCAAATCCAATCCAAATCCAACCCAAATTCGTTCCAAATCCAATCCAAACCAAATCCAATCCAAATCCAATCCAAATACAATCCAAATCCAATCCAAATCCAATCCAAATTCAATCCAAATCCAATCCAAATCCAATCCAAATCCAATCCAAATCCAATTCAAATCCAATCCAAATCCAATCCAAATCCAATCAAAATCCAATCTAATCCAAATCCAATCCAATCCAAATCCAATCCAATCCAAATCCAATCCAAATCCAATCCAAATCCAATCCAAATCCAATCCAAATCCAATCCATATCCAATCCAAATCCAATCCAAATCCAATCCAAATCCAATCCAAATCCAATCCAAATCCAATCCAAATCCAATCCAAATCCAATCCAAATCCAATCCAAATCCAATCCAAATCCAATCCAAATCCAATCCAAATCCAATCCAAATCCAATCCAAATCCAATCCAAATCCAATCCAAATCCAATCCAAATCCAATCCAAATCCAATCCAAATCCAATCAAAATACAATCAAAATCCAATCAAAATCCAATCCAAATCCAATCCAAATCCAATTCAAATCCAATCCAAATCCAATCCAAATCCAATCCAAATCCAATCCAAATCCAATCCAAATCCAATACAAATCCAATCCAAATCCAATCCAAATTAAATCCAAATCCAATCCAAATCCAATCCAAATCTAATCCAAATCCAATCCAAATCCAATCCAAATCCAAATCCAATTCAAATCCAATTCAAATCCAATCCAAATCCAATCCAAATCCAATCCAAATCTAATCCAAATCCAATTCAAATCCAAACCAAATCCAATCCAATCCAAATCCAATCCAAATCCAATCCAATCCAAATCTAATCCAAATCCAATCCAAATCCAATCCAAATCCAATCCAAATCCAATTCAAATCCAATCCAAATCCAATCCAAATCTAATCCAAATCCAATTCAAATCCAATCCAAATCCAATCCAATCCAAATCCAATCCAAATCCAATCCAAATCCAATTCAAATCCAATCCAAATCCAATCCAAATCCAATCCAATCCAATCCAATCCAAATCCAATCCAAATCCAATCCAAATCCAATCCAAATCCAATCCAAATCCAATCCAAATCCAATCCAAAACCAATCCAAATCCAATCCAAATCCAATCCAAATCCAATCCAAATCCAATCCAAATCCAATCCAAATCCAATCCAAATCCAATCCAAATCCAATCCAAATCCAATCCAAATCCAAATCCAAATCCAATCCAAAACCAATCCAAATCCAATCCAAAACCAATCCAAATCCAATCCAAATCCAATCCAAATCCAATCCAAATCCAATCTAAATCCAATCCAAATCCAATCCAAATCCAATCCAAATCCAATCCAAATCCAATCCAAATCCAATCCAAATCCAATCCAAATCCAATCCAAATCCAATCCAAATCCAATCCAAATCCAATCCAAATCCAATCCAAATCCAATCCAAATCCAATCCAAATCCAATCCAAATCCAATCCAAATCCAATCCAAATCCAATCCAAATCCAATCCAAATCCAATCCAAATCCAATCCAAACCAATCCAAATCCAATCCAAATCCAATCCAAATCCAATCCAAATCCAATCCAAATCCAATCCAAATCCAATCCAAATCCAATCCAAATCCAATCCAAATCCAATCCAAATCCAATCCAAATCCAATCCAAATCCAATCCAAATCCAATCCAAATCCAATCCAAATCCAATCCAAATCCAATCCAAATCCAATCCAAATCCAATCCAAATCCAATCCAAATCCAATCCAAATCCAATCCAAATCCAATCCAAATCCAATCCAAATCCAATCCAAATCCAATCCAAATCCAATCCAAATCCAATCCAAATCCAATCCAAATCCAATCCAAATCCAATCCAAATCCAATCCAAATCCAATCCAAATCCAATCCAAATCCAATCCAAATCCAATCCAAATCCAATCCAAATCCAATCCAAATCCAATCCAAATCCAATCCAAATCCAATCCAAATCCAATCCAAATCCAATCCAAATCCAATCCAAATCCAATCCAAATCCAATCCAAATCCAATCCAAATCCAATCCAAATCCAATCCAAATCCAATCCAAATCCAATCCAAATCCAATCCAAATCCAATCCAAATCCAATCCAAATCCAATCCAAATCCAATCCAAATCCAATCCAAATCCAATCCAAATCCAATCCAAATCCAATCCAAATCCAATCCAAATCCAATCCAAATCCAATCCAAATCCAATCCAAATCCAATCCAAATCCAATCCAAATCCAATCCAAATCCAATCCAAATCCAATCCAAATCCAATCCAAATCCAATCCAAATCCAATCCAAATCCAATCCAAATCCAATCCAAATCCAATCCAAATCCAATCCAAATCCAATCCAAATCCAATCCAAATCCAATCCAAATCCAATCCAAATCCAATCCAAATCCAATCCAAATCCAATCCAAATCCAATCCAAATCCAATCCAAATCCAATCCAAATCCAATCCAAATCCAATCCAAATCCAATCCAAATCCAATCCAAATCCAATCCAAATCCAATCCAAATCCAATCCAAATCCAATCCAAATCCAATCCAAATCCAATCCAAATCCAATCCAAATCCAATCCAAATCTAATCCAAATCCAATCCAAATCCAATCCAAATCCAATCCAAATCCAATCCAAATCCAATCCAAATCCAATCCAAATCCAATCCAAATCCAATCCAAATCCAATCCAAATCCAATCCAAATCCAATCCAAATCCAATCCAAATCCAATCCAAATCCAATCCAAATCCAATCCAAATCCAATCCAAATCCAATCCAAATCCAATCCAAATCCAATCCAAATCCAATCCAAATCCAATCCAAATCCAATCCAAATCCAATCCAAATCCAATCCAAATCCAATGCAAATCCAATTCAAATCCAAATATAATCCAAATTCAATCCAAATCCAAATCCAATCCAAATCCAAATCCAATCCAAATCCAATGCAAATCCAATCCAAATCCAATCCAAATCCAATCCAAATCCAATCCAAATCCAATCCAAATCCAATCCAAATCCAATCCAAATCCAATCCAAATCCAATCCAAATCCAATCCAAATCCAATCCAAATCCAATCCAAATCCAATCCAAATCCAATCCAAATCCAATCCAAATCCAATCCAAATCCAATCCAAATCCAATTAAAATTCAATCCAAATGCAATCCAAATTCAATCCAAATCTAATCCAAATCCAATCCAAATCCAATCCAAATCCAATGCAAATCCAATCCAAATCCAAATATATCCAAATATAATTCAAATCCAATCCAAATCCAAATCTAACCCAAATCCAATCCAAATCCAATTTAAATCCAATCCAAATACAATCCAAATCCAATCCAAATCCAATCCAAATCCAATCCAAATCCAATCCAAATCCAATCCAAATCCAATCCAAATTCTGCTATTCTGCTATTCTGCTATTTCGCGCATCTGCGTTGTCTTTTCACTAGGCAATACGTCTACCAATTTATGTTTATGGGCTTGCCGGACCAAGTCATGTAGCTAAGCCAAACACCCCACCTACAACTGTTGGGTAGGCACCATTGTCCCGCCCACTGGTCTTTTACAGCTAGTTGTAGGTGCATGTGTGCATGTAAGTATTGGTGTATGTGTGTTAGTGTTGGTGTATTGTAGGCAGCAACTCGTTCTAATCCACTCTGATTGCTAACACCCTATTGAACCATTACCCTTAAATCTGGCAATCTATGAAATAGAATGAGTTAAGCGCCTGTACATAATAGTCAGTTAATCAAACAAGGAATATTAGTATTAAAGCGAAGATACAATGAAGCAACGCCCCGAACCTCGAGAGCACAAATCCCAAGAACCAAATGACAGGCTGCGCGAACAGTCGATCGACTGGCCACCACCAGTGAATAACCAATCGAGCAAACCCTCCAGCACAAACCGCCTCTGGCTCTCCCAACCTGCGCCCAACAAATCCGAGGCACAGCCCAGCCATAGCTTCACCTTAAAACCAAAATCTAGATTGCAGAGCACAATACTTCCCAAGTAACCACGCAGCTTGGGCCGCAAATCACGCACAACACGTCACAAATAAGACAAACACTGCCCCGCCCGTACAACCGAAACCGATCTAGGATAGTCTCTTTCCTCTCCAACCCGGACTCAACTGCACCCACAGGATAGCGCAACCCACACACACTGCACTCATGCATCCATCACGACCCGAGCCGCATGGTCACCTGGGTTGCTTCTATCTGCATGACCTCACCCAACCCGTAACGCAGAGTTTAAATCCCTCTCTTGCATTACAAAGCAGTCCCTCTTCCCAAAGTTTGAGCGTGGTATAAATGAGATTATGAAGCTGAAGAGATCGTCACCAACACAACCGCCAACAATGAGCACTCAATGGTGTCGGACGAATCAATGACGATCCCTTAGTCCCAAACTCAATTATCCTACACTACCCAAGTAACCACAATGCTGAAGCACGTACGAAGTACATACAGACCTGCGCGCACCGCCTAAACAAACCACCTAGGCCGAACACAAGCGAAAATCGGCGCCACCTTTGTTGAACCACGACTATACCAATAGGTATAACCGCAATGGGGCACGTTCGGTGTAGTACTAGATTTGTAGTAATGAGCTGAATTTTTGTATGGTGAGAAGGTCAATTCTCCGTTTCTACAATGAAATGGTCCAAAAAGCGTGGGTATTATGATTCCTTGCCTAATTTGATGTTGTTTGAGCAAAACTTTGGATAACTATGTTGTTTATGTTGCAAGAAATGGAGAAAACAACAACACTGTTGCCCAAAGTTTTGCTCAAACGGCATCAAATTAGGCAAGGAATCATAATACCCACGTTTTATGTACCATTTCATTGCAGAAACGGAGAATTTACCTTCTCACCATACTAAAATTCAGCTCATTACTACAAATCTAGTACTTCACCGATCTGTCCTATTAAGCAATCGTAGATCCATTCCCCGCTCCTACTCAGCCCTAACGATCCATAGCAATGCTTGTCAATATATGCACCCCACACACGCAACCCCCACAACCCAACAGTATGGTCACTTGAGTATCCCTGGAATTTTGATTACATGATGGTCAGGGATTACAGCCATCAAAACGTTCCACACTTTACCGGGGCTTGCGACCCGTAACCATGATGATTTCCGCTATGGGAAACCATGATGGCTAGCGGTGTTCAATCCAAATCCAATCCAAATCCAATCCAAATCCAATCCAAATTCAATCTAAATCCAATCCAAATCCAATCCAAATCCAATCCAAATCCAATCCAAATCCATTCCAAATCCGTTCCAAATTCAATCCAAATACAATCCAAATCTAATCCAAATCCAATCCAAATACAATCCAAATCCAATCCAAATACAATCCAAATCCAATCCAAATCCAATTCAAATCCAATCCAAATCCAATCCAAATCCAATCCAAATCCAATCCAAATCCAATCCAAATCCAATCCAAATCCAATCCAAATCCAAATCCAATCCAAATCCAATCCAAATCCAATTCAAATCCAATCCAAATCCAATTCAAATCCAATCCAAATCTAATCCAAATCTAATCCAAATCCAATCCAAATCCAATCCAAATCTAATCCAAATCTTATCTAAATCCAATCCAAATTCAATCCAAAGCCAATGCAAATCCAATCCAAATCCAAATATAATCCAAATCCAATCCAAATCCAATCCAAATCCAATCCAAATCCAATCCAAATCCAATCCAATCCAAATCCAATCCAAATACAATCCAAATCCAATCCAAATCTAATCCAAACCCAATCCAAATCCAATCCTAATCCAATGCAAATCCAATCCAAATCCAATTCAAATCCAATCCAAATCCAATCCAAATCCAATCCAAATCTAATCCAAATCTAATCCAAATCCAATCCAAATCCAATCCAAATCTAATCCAAATCTTATCTAAATCCAATCCAAATTCAATCCAAAGCCAATGCAAATCCAATCCAAATCCAAATATAATCCAAATCTAATCCATATCCAATCCAAATCCAATCCAAATCCAATCTGAATCCAATCCAAATCCAATGCAAATCCAAATATAATCCTAATCTAATCCAAATCTAATCCAAATCCAATCCAAATCCAATCCAAATCCAATCCAAATCTAATCCAAATCCAATCCAAATCCAATCCAAATCCAAATATAATCCAAATACGATCCAAATCCAATCCAAATCCAATCCAAATCCAATCCAAATCCAATCCAAATCCAATCCAAATCCAATCCAAATTCAATCCAAATGCAATCCAAATGCAATCCAAATCCAATCCAAATCCAATCCAAATCCAATCCAAATCCAATCCAAATCTAATCAAAATCTAATCCAAATCCAATCCAAATCCAATCCAAATCTAATCCAAATCCAATCCAAATCCAATCCAAATCCAATGCAAATCCAATCCAAATCCAATCCAAATCCAAATATAATTCAAATCCAATCCAAATCCAAATCCAATCCAAATCCAATCCAAATCCAATCCAAATCCAATCCAAATCCAATCCAAAACCAATCCAAATCCGATCCAAATCCAATCCAAATCCAACCAAAATCCAATCCATATGCAATCCAAATCCAATCCAAATCCAATCCAAATCCAATCCAAATCCAATCCAAATCCAATCCAAATCCAATCCAAATCCAATCCAAATCCAATCCAAATCCAATCCAAATCCAATCCAAATCCAATCCAAATCCAATCCAAATGCAATCCAAATCCAATCGAAATCCAATCCAAATCCAATCCAAATCTAATCCAAATTTAATCTAAATCCAATCCAAATCCAATCCAAATCTAATCCAAATCTAATCCAAATCCAATCCAAATCCAATCCAAATCCAATCCAAATTCAATCCAAATGCAATCCAAATCCAATCCAAATCCAATCCAAATCCAATCCAAATCTAATCCATATCTAATCCAAATCCAATCCAAATCCAATCCAAATCAAAGGCAAATCTAATCCAAATCCAATCCAAATCCAATCCAAATCCAATGCAAATCTAATCCAAATCCAAATATAATCCAAATCCAATCCAAATCCAAATCCAATCCAAATCCAATCCAAATCCAATCCAAATCCAATCCAAATCCAATCCAAATCCAATCCAAATCCAATCCAAATCCAATCCAAATCCAATCCAAATCCAATCCAAATCCAATCCTAATCCAATCCAAATCCAATCCAAATCCAATCCAAATCCAATCCAATCCAAATCCAGTCCAAATCTGTATACTGTATACTTAGTATGGGACACGCTTGTATGGAAAAAATAAATCCTAGCTCCAGTCGACTTTTAGATGCCATTTAGGTCCCATATGAACTGTACAAAATTTCAGTGCAATCGGTAAAACTATAATTTAGCGCAAGCGGCTTAAAGTTTGCGTAGGATTTACTATGGGAAAAGTTACACTTTCAAACAAAAAAATCCCAGGTCGCCCTTTGTCTTCTTAATTCAAATCGATCAACGTTTCTTGTAGAAAAATCATTTATGAAACTTTCCTTTGAAGACCGCAAAACGATTGGATGCTTGTGGAAAAAGTTATTGATTTATTACCGATTAGTGATCCAACGAACGGCTTTTTGTTTTGTTTTATCAGCAGCACTGCTGCTGCCGTTGTTGCATGTGGTGGCGGGAGGCACCACCACCCCCAGAAACAGCAGCAGCCAAGGCAGCAGCTACAGTAACTTTCGCATAGTAAACCCTATGAAAACTTTGAACCGCTTGCGCTAAATTATAGTTTCATCGATTGTGCTGAAATTTTGCACAGTTCATATGGGACCTAAATGGAACCGAAAAAGTTTACTGGAGCGAGAATTCGATGTTTGTCCCATACTACTATATATTTGTTTGTCGTAGTGTGTAGATTATGAACCTTGTTTGAACAATAATATATCGATGAAAACGTAATTTTAATGGATTTACGTACTGGCGTTGTTACACTTGAAATATTGATGGTTAACAACAATACACACTGAAATAGATTTTGTTGTTGTTTCCACCGAATCCATGGTATTGTGGATTTACCGGCTACTTGTATTCTACCGGTTACTTGAGTAGCCGTTACAAAGTAGCCGTTTTCATATAAAAATCAACTTGATTGTCAAAAAATGAATGTCGCTGAATAGCTAGTGGCAACGAGGAATAGCGCATACAATAAAAATGTTTAAAAACATTTTTAAGTTACTCTTTTTATAAAACGGCTACTTTGGAGGCCATACCGAAGCGACCGGTAGAATACAACTAGCTGGTAAATCCACAATAAAATTAAGAACTGTACCAACAATTTTTAACCGAATGCAAAATTCTGTTAATTGTACTGAAACATTGTCAATATTACCATACGTGAAGTACCATCGACTAAAAACATTCTTGATGTTACTATTTTGACATTGTATTTTTGACCATGTTTATCTAAGACGCGCAACATTCAAGTCTACATGATCGAAATTACAGTGCCCAAATAGTAGAACCAAGAATGTTTTTAGTCAACAGTAATACACGCATGGTAATATAGACAATGTTTCAGTATAATTAACAGAATTTTGCATTCGGTTGAAAATTTTTGGTACAGTTGTTAATTTTACCATGGATTCGGTGGAAATAACAACAAAATTTATTTCAGTGCAGTCGTGATCAGCCAGATTTCGACCCAGTTTGGGAACGTTCAAAAATTACGTCCAACACACTTAGAAAATAAAACCGAATTCGGTTCAATTTTCAACCGAGTGTCATCGGTTTTCAACAAGAAACCGAAAAAATCGGTTCAAAACCCCAACTAACAATTGCAAGTCACTAACAAGCAAGCTTGCTGAATTGTTGCTTAATAATGGTAATGATAGCTGAACTAAAATTATGGTCTACACATTACTGTTTAAATGATTTTACAATTGAAAAAGTAGTCAATGTTCGACTTTCCTCATTGGTATCAACAATGATAAATTAAAACACTTTTCAAAAGTTTAACAAGAAATTTATTCGACAAGCATTGATTCCTAAACAAAAGAGTTTAACAAAACATTTGTCTGCATCTTATTAAGCTGATGTATCGATAAGCATATGCTCCTGAACAATGTGCTTTTCACTTGTCAAATAAACGCCTTCAGCCCGTCATAGTTTGACTCGGAACTTTGTTCGGATTATACGATAAATCATGGCTAAAACTGTTTAGACAACCAAGTTATTAAATAACTAATATTTTAAACGAATCACATAAAATAAAACAGAATATAATTGTGTAGTTTAACATTGAGTGCCAAGAGATGTAATCAACGTAAAAATGAGGCATTCATTTATTATTATAAATCTGTAACAAGATATCTTGTACCTATATTATAGTTTTTATCTTCCGCAGCAGTTCGATTGTACGAGACGCTTGGATCAATGCATTTGACATTTCCGTGTTGTCGTGTTTACTGAATATTGTTCCCACAGTCACCTAGATAACCAAGCAGCATTCATAAATCGACACATTCCAAGTATTCTTAAACATCCTTATGCACTATTTATTGAACATAATATCAAGATTCCATGACAAAAGCATAAATAAAAAAAATGCTTAACGGATCTTCGACTGAGAATGAGTAGATAACCCGAACAGATGCTGTGGATGCACCGTGTTAAAGACCATACCGCACCACATATTGTCATACATTGTTAAAGATCGATATTTAATGATAAAAATAAAAACATATTCATATCGCAATTAGTACGTCTGGAAACAATATCTTCCATAACTACCAACACTTTTTGGCCGCATTCGATACAAGTTTTCTCACCGTGCGATAAAAATACTGATAGCGAAATCAGAATGGAAAACACTTGTTTTTTTTGCTGAACAGCTGTTGAAGTATGAGGCGTTGTTCAGTTGATAACCACGTGCTGTGCTAATTCACCGCTGCTGAACACAAGTTTAGAAGTGATCATTATTAAATCATGGGAAGATTATGTTTTGCTTTGGGTACTGCATCTCACCATCTCTAGGATGGCGCAGATCGGAAGGCATGCGGCTGGCAATCGACAGATCTCGAGTTCTAATCCGGATTTAGGTAATTTTAAATGTAATTCTTAATTCATAATAGGTGTTCTCAATACAAGAACAAATAATTACTCTCGTGAGAGTTCAACATTTTTGCATTTTATTTATTTTCAGTCATTTTTGCCAAAGCCGAACATCAACTTTTCTGTGCATTTGTAAAACGCTTTGAACAACAAAAAATTAAGTTGGTGCACAACATGATGCCTAATAACTTCTCCAAATTTGTGTGAACAAAACCCGAACATAGGTTGTACGCGAAAATAATTCAAATGTTATTCATCATGATGCTGAATTAATTCGTCATAATGGTGCCTGTTAAATGAGTGATTGTTAGTTGGGACATGCTTTCAGTCGCAGTGTTTTAAAATGGAACCGAGTTTTCGGTAAAAGTAAAACGAAATTTATCGTATGTCGTGTTTCTGAACCGATAAGTACGGTAAATCATCAATGTTATCCAGTTCGGTAACCGAAAACCGAGAAAACTCGGTACTACACTCAATGTTGCCAAACGTCAGTGGGGTGAACTTAACGCCGGATTTTTTAACCGAAAACTCGGTTCTACTTTAAACAGTCGGACATATTTTTTTTTTCATACGTGCGTTGGGCGTTTTTTCATTCAAAGGAAAATATTTATGGTGAGTAACTAAATAAATAGAACTTTTAAACTAATCTAATGAAAACTGTTATAACCGTTAACAACCCCTTACTTTAGATTGATATGAGTGACACCTATGAATCGGGTACTCAGAGAGAGGTACATCTGAAGATGTAATAGATTGTATATTTGTGATGAAATAAAGGAGTACGTTATAGACTATGGACTCGAGCGGTCTTATTATTTCCGTCCCTGAAGAATGTCTTATATTTTAAGACTTAAAATCCCGTATATAACAGTGTCGACGAGGAGAAATTTTTGTTCCACATTTTCCGTTTTTATGTGTCCACCAGTGAATGTTGTGACTTTTTGGTTTATTTTTTTTTATGTTTTGGTGTGATTTTTTTTTATAACTTGACTGCGGAAAGTGGACGTGTCATTCGTAAAAAATGCGTGCAATTTGTTTGTGCAACACCTCTGATTACTTTTAAGGGATTTTTTTTCGGCCACTGGTTGTTTACTTCTATGTTGTTCCACTATGTTGCGTGTTTTGTTCGCTTCAAGGGGGAGTCGCTGAGCACATCTTTACTTGCGCCAATTATTTTCAGTGTGCCACCGGGTATTGAGTTGTGCCTCAGTGTGCCCCGAAGTGCCACTGCTTGATGATTCAGATTTTGCTTGGCAACTACCAAGACAACCAACTGTTTGTTTTCATTTTGCAGGTCAAATGCACATGGTTGCCTAGTTTTTTCACCCAAACTCAAGTGTCAAAATTGTGCCTCAGAGCGCCTCGGTGTGCCATACAGCGTATAAGACGGTGTGCTTGGCACCTCTTGGCACAATGTTCCAAGCGACTAGCCCCTTGGTTCGCTTTAAATAATTTCTATGCAGTGGAATTTAAGTGTAATTTTATATACGATTTGAATTCAGTCACTATATATTTTGTTTTGTCCTCCATTTAGAAATATTGTTTCACATTATCATTTTTTTTATCATGACCATTTTCTTTTTATCCATAGCCTATTGAGCACTCCCCGCATAGAAAAATACGATCAATGCAATCGTTCATATTATAGGATATTTGTTCGTGGAATGATTACAACAAAAGTTATAATAGTTTAATGATCGGACGATTAAAGTTGGAAATTTGGCATTATTCAGTATGTTTCAAGTATCATACCACTTTTGATGATGATTCATCCAATGGTATATTAATAATTTTGAATAATATGGTTTTTGTACGCTCGGCAAATAACAATAGTTCTGGCGAATTTTTTTCAACATTGAATCACAGCCACACTTTCAAAATGGGTTAAATGGTCTATTTGTGTTTCTGTGTCATTATAATCATCGGAAATCAGCACTTTTGAGTTCTAGCTTTTCGATCACTGTAGTAAGAAACAGCTACTTTTAGTGACCGCCGTGCACCAGCCGTTTGTATCTTTTCAGTTTGTGAACGTAGTGCGCTGGACAGCGGACCTGGCCCTCTATCCAGCGCACTGTGCCCGACGTACGTCCTGATGGATTGAAACGACCAGCAGGTGCGCAGAACCGGAGAACAAACGGAGCGAACGGTAAAGGTTTCGGACAACTGCAATAGAAAAACGCGGCCGATCTCTAGCGAAACGTATTTACTTATGATCATGTGTGTATGTATAACAAAAGGGGAAAAACATATTCAAGGTACATGGCAAGGGAGGTATGCTAATTCAAAGTTCCCTTTTAATCAAGATATATTTATAACGAGGTGTTCATCACACTCCATCACTCCTCCTGGATGATCACCGAGTCTAGGGCTTCAGTCCAACTTGCTTGATGAACTTCTGCATTGCCGTTGGTCCCAATGGTTTAGTTAGTGCATCGGCGACCATTTCAGTGGTCGGGCAATACACCAGCTTTATGACTTCCTTCTCAGCTAACTCTCGTATGTAGTGTCTCTTCGTGTCTATGTGCTTCACACGGCCGCTGGTTCTTTCGGACGTCGCAAAGCTGAGACACCCCTGGTTGTCTTCGAAGACAACGGTTGCAGCGCCTTCTGGTTCTCCAAGCTCGAGCAGCAATCGCCTAAGCCAAACAGTCTCCTGGCAGGTCAACGATAGGGCGTTATATTCGGCTTCGAGAGATGAGAGAGCCACGGAGCTTTGACCTTTGCTAACCCAGCTGATTGCGCCACTTCCGTAGAAAAAGATAAACCCTGTTGTCGACTTTCTTGTTCGGCGATCGCCGGCCCAGTCAGAGTCGGAAAATCCTCTGAGACGCCATCCTTCACCAGGTCCGAATACCAATCGCCAATCCCTTGTCGCTCTCAAGTATTGTAGAACGCGTTTAGCGGCACACCAGTCCATATTGTTAGGCTCGCTTACCTTTCTCCCAAGTAATCCGACACTCAAAGATAGATCCGGCCGAGCGTTGACGGCCAGGTACAGTAACGCCCCTACGAGGCTACGGTACAGCGTCGGGTCATCAAACCGCTTACTGTCTTCGTTGGTTGATGTATACCCAGGATCCATCGGGGTCTTGGAAGGCCGACAGTTCTCCATGTTGAACTTGCCTAGCAAGGTGTCAATGTAGGCTGACAACCTCAATGTGTAGTAGCGACCCTGTTTCTCAATCTCGTAACCCAGGAAATGTGGTACGGATCCCAGCGAAGTAACGTCAAATTTCTTACGGAGACCTTCGAATACCTTGTCTATTTCGGATTCTACCACGCTACCAATCAACAAGTCGTCTACGTAGACCAGTATGACGACAGTCGGTTCTTCGTATCGTATGTAGAGACATGGATCTGCTGTGCTGGGTTTGAACTTCAGTTCAAGGAGGGCCGCGTGCAATGCTTTGTTCCAGCACCTGGCAGATTGGCGCAAACCATATATACTTTTGCGAAGTTTACATACCTTATGCTCGTGACCCGGAACCGCGAATCCTGGGGGTTGCTGCATATACAGCTCTTCATCAACTGTACCGTTGAGGTAGGCCGTTCGCACATCGTACTGCTTCAAGATGAACTGCTTCTTCCCAGCGATCGCCAGCAGCACACGCAGCGATGCCTGCCGCGTGACCGGCGCGTACACTTCCGTAAAATCAACCCCGAAGCACTGAGAGTATCCTTGGGCGACGATACGAGCTTTATGCTTCACTACACTGCCCGTCTCGTCCCGTTTTATCTTAAATACCCACTTCGCACCTATGGCTTTCTTACCCGGAGGAAGATCCGCCAGTTCCCACGTACTGTTCACTTTGTGCGCTTCAATTTCTTCTCGCATAGCGCGTTGCCAAACAGGTACACTCAAAGCATCACGAAAGTCATTCGGTTCTTCACCATGTAGCACTTGTCCAACAATATAGTCTTCATACCTGTTCGGTAACACGCCACGCGTTCGCCGATCTTGGCGGTTCAACACTGGTTCATCTGGTAGTTCCAGTTCTCCACTCAGTTCTTCAATGTCAGGAAAGTCACTTTCAATGGTATCTTCAGCATCTTCATACACCGAACGATGCTCTTCTGGTTGCATCTCGTCGTCTTCACTATGTTCGTACACTACCACTGGGGTTTCTTCACTCTCCGCCGCTGAATCATCCGGAACATGTTGCTCCTCACGCTGCATTTCCGGAAGAGCGCTCGCTTCTTCCTTCTGCTCGGATCCGTTCACAAGTTCCAAGAATTCCGCATCTCGGCTGACGATAATGCGGTCGGTTTCGACGTCGAGAAAACGATATCCCTTGTGGCAGCCGGAATAGCCCACGAACACAAGCTTTTTCGAACGAGGATCGAATTTCTTGCGCTTGGCGTCTGGTACACGAACATACGCTTCACATCCGAAGATGCGAAGATCCTTCAGGTTCGGTTGACTGCCTGTCCACAACTCGAAGGGCGTCTTATCCACTGCTCTGGATGGAAGTCGGTTTTGGATGAACGTAGCCGTGAGAATCGCTTCTCCCCAATAGCGTTTGGGAAGGTTAGCATCCAATAGCATACAGCTGGCCATTTCTTGGAGCGACCGGTTCTTCCGCTCCGCTACTCCATTCGACTGGGGTGAGTAGGGAGTTGAGAACTGCTGCTGTATGCCCTCTGATCTGCAGAACTGCTTCAGCCTCTCACCGATATACTCTCCTCCTCCATCAGATCGCAGCACGCAGGGTTTCCTATTGAAGATGTTTTCCACCCACCGGACATATTCCATAATCTTCTCGGCTGCCTCGTCCTTCGACTTTAACAGGAACACCACGCAAAACCGACTATAGTCGTCGATTAGAGTGATGAAGTACCTGTTTCCGCTTGGGGTTGGATGCTCCATCGGTCCACAGAGATCGGTGTGTATAATGTCCAGCGGTCGCTTCGACTTCCGCTCCTGTACCTGTGGAAATGGCTTTCGAACCAACTTACCCCGTAAGCAGCACTCACACACGATCCGTTCTCCGCAGTCCGTCACCTTGATTCCGCTGGCCAATCCTTGCGTCACAATGGCATTCACAACGCTGATGTCACGATGACCCATTCGCCGGTGCCATGTGTGCTGACAGTTCTCACCATGGCTGCCCGCAACTGCCAAGCACTGTTCCGCCAACTTTAACTTGTACTGGTTGCCAACTAACTCGCCAACAGCCAGAACACTTTCATTCGCTGCTTTGATGGAACAGCCTGTTGCTCCGAAGACCACTGTGAGACCCTTCGTTGCAAGTTTTCGAACGGATATCAACCCACCTTCGAGCGAGGGAACCAACAACACGTTTTCGAGAGTGATGGCAATGCGTTCGCCCTTGCCATTTACGCCCATAATCACGCCACTTCCCACTGCGGTGGATTTTGTCTTCGTACCGTCCGCGAGAGTTACATCCACAACGACACCGTGTTTGAGTTCCACGAAAAATCCACGGTCATTCGTCATGTGGCATGTACAGCCACTGTCGATCGTCCACGCTCCCGGAATAACATCACCGGCCATAAAACATACCGCACCACAGACCACACTATCCGCTACGACTTGTTTCGACCGATCAGCGCCGCCGTTTTCTGCTTGGGCTTGTTTTGCTTTTTGCTTCACTAGCTGATTCGAACCAGCCGATTTACGCGAATCACTAGCACTTTCACCGCCCTTTTCCGCGAGAAACTTTCGGCAGTTTTTCTTAAAGTGCCCTGGCTTCGAACAGTAGAAGCACTTTTTCTCACTTCTGCCTCTATCAAAAGCCCTCAACGCACTCTCACTGTTATCACCGAGTCCGGCCCGCTTTTGGTACTCGTCACGCAGCCGCGCCACCACCAAATCCATTGTGAGATCTTCCTGCGGCCGATTCTCCAACGACGTCACAAAGCTGCTGTACGACGATGGTAGGCTGCGCAGCATCATTATTATTCGCAACAGTTCACTTAGTTCCACCCCCGCGTTGTCGAGGCGCTCATACAAACACTCAAATTCTTCGAGGTGCTTTTCTACATCCCCGCCCTCGCACAAGTTCTTCGAGCACAACTGTTGCAGCAACATAACCTGGTTTCCTATTGTGGCCTTTTCATGATACACTCTCAAATTTTCCCACATTTGGCGAGCTGTTTCACACTTTTTCACGAAACGGAGTTGGCTGTCTTCGACGAAGAGAGCGATCGTCGCTCTCGCTTTCACATCACTTTTCCGCCAATCGTCATAATCATCATCGTTTTCTTCGGGCTTCGCCTGTTCAATCACGTTCCACAAGTCCTCTCGTTCCAGCAATGAACGCATGCGAAACTTCCAAGAGGCATAGTTCCCATTGCCGAGCTTCGCAAACGATGCTTTCCAGACGTCGGCCATTTTGTCTTTTCACTACCGCACTCGCAATCGCGCCGCACAAAATCTCTTCGGGAATCCAACGCCGGATCCTCCCGGAACACCAGTTTTCCACCGAGACACTTTCCGAATTACACTCCCGAGAACCTGGCGCCCATAACCTGATGGATTGAAACAACCAGCAGGTGCGCAGAACCGGAGAACAAACGGAGCGAACGGTAAAGGTTTCGGACAACTGCAATAGAAAAACGCGGCCGATCTCTAGCGAAACGTATTTACTTATGATCATGTGTGTATGTATAACAAAAGGGGAAAAACATATTCAAGGTACATGGCAAGGGAGGTATGCTAATTCAAAGTTCCCTTTTAATCAAGATATATTTATAACATTCCACGTTTAGCTTTGGTCGAGAACGGTCGTGTTAGCGAATCAGTGTTCGATTATAGTGTTGGAAGTAAAGCCTATTGTTCTCTCCGTTGGACGACCTTTTATTGAGATAAGTATCATTGTTCTCCGCCCTTCGTATTTGAAAAGTGAGCTAGACAACCTGACCGCATATCCCGTGCGGTCATGGACACCGACATAAAAGAACCTCCTGATTTGACACATCCAGAAAATTCACCTAGAGCCAGAGCTTATCCCGCTATTGCCAAGCCTCCTTACATCGTTTTCTTTCGTCAAATTGAAAAACCGCTAGATATTACGACAATCTCCAATGATCTCCATAAGCATTACCGCTCGATTCAACAAATCCGCAAAATTACTTTGAAGAAGATTCGCGTAGTTGTGTCAGATCGCATCGATGCTAATGCCATCGTAAAGAACAAGCTCTTCAAGCAGTACAGGGTCTACATTCCGAGCGAGGAGGTAGAGATAGACGGCGTCATTGATGATTCCTCAATGAACACCCAACATATACTGGAAAATGGTGTCGGCAAATTCAGAAATCCCAATGCTCCCTCGGTGAATATTCTGGACGTTGCTCAACTAGTTACTTCTCGAAAAGAAGGAGAGAATGTCGTTTATGATCCAATCCACTCATTTCGCATTACATTCGAGGGAACCGCTCTTCCCGATTACCTTGAAATCAACCTTGCGTTGATTCCAGTACGGCTGTATGTCCCGAAAGTCTTGCTGTGTGCGAACTGCAAACGTTACGGCCACTCATCCAAAATGTGCGACAATAAAGCACGATGTGGTAAGTGTGCTGAGATCCATGACGAATCTGCGTGTACCTTCGTGTCCCCTCTTTGTATCCGCTGCAATACAGAACATGATCCTTCCCCAAAAAGTTGCCCATCATATGTGGACCACGTGAGTATGACTCGCCGAAAACTGCTAGAAAAATCCAGACTCTCATTTGCTGAGTTACTTTCAAATGCCGACGAAGAAACAGTGGCTCTCGAAAATGCGTTCTCACCACTAGCAGACCTTCCAGAAAACGATCCTGATGACAATGGAAACTGTAGCTATACCTATGTCTTCCCAAAACGAAAGAAAAAGACCGCGATCACGAAGAAAACACTAGATAACTCGTCCTCCCAAAGTCAGCTTGCGCCGAACAATCTCCCATCAGAGCGATTAATTTCGACTAAATTCTCTCAGAACAGACCCAATCTGAGCAAATCTCAGCAGTTTTACAAACTCTCCCAAAAAGACACACAACAATCTTCCAGCTCCAGCTTCAATATCCATGATAAAACACAGTTTCCCTCGCTCCCAGCATTTCTAAAAAGACAGAATGACTCTCGCTCTGATCAGTCCAACTTATCGATACCACAGTTAGTTCGTTTGCTGTGCTCCGCATTCCGCGTTTCCAGCACGTGGATGTCTGTTGTAGAAAGTACGATGCCCCTGCTTAGCCTAATCTGGGAAAAGATAATCGCTCACGTGCCCCTCCTTGCTTTCATTGCTGCTTACGATGCCTAACGATTCTCCTAGCCAAATTTGCCTGCTTCAATGGAATGCGCATAGTATTCTCCCTAAAATAGCAAACCTTAGATCCTTAATCAATCTTAATAATGTTCAGGTGTTAGCTTTATCGGAGACATGGCTAACAGAAGATAAAAATTTCTATGTGCCTAATTTCAATATTATCAGAAGTGATAGAGATCAGCCCTATGGAGGAGTCTTGCTAGGGTTCAAGCATGGGATTGAATTCAATCGGATTCAGATCGAACAGTCCTCTCCTATTGAGATAGTAGCAGCTGCCGTCAAATTAAAATCTTATGCGTTAACTATTGCTTCAATCTATATTCCGCCGAACGTTAATCTCAGATACAACGACATAAAACATATCGTAGACTCGTTTCCTCCACCTCTGTTGCTCTTAGGGGATTTCAATTCGAAGGGATGTGCATGGGGTGAACTTATAGATGATAACAGGGCAAAAACAATTTATGAATTAACTGATGAATTCGATCTAGTATTTCTAAATACCGGTGAGATAACTAGAATAGCGTGCCCAGACCAACAATGCAGCAGATTAGATTTGTCACTATGCTCCTCGAGATTAGCTTTGAATTGCTCGTGGAAGGTTATAGACGATCCATCTGGAAGCGATCACCTTCCAATAGTTGTATCACTTCAGTCCAATGAGCCAGAACCGGAATCCAAAACTAACTATGATTTAACCAAGCATATTGATTGGGATAGGTATAAGCGGAAATTGAGTACGTTCGTTTCTGATTTAGTACACTTTGAAGACCCTCTATCGTTGCACAAAACGCTGATTCACACTATTAAACAAGCCGCGATCGAAAGCCAAACTAAGCCCATTCCTACTAATGGCAGTTTTCGGAAAAACCCTACAGTGTGGTGGGATTGGGAATGTTCTAAAATGTTGAAGAAACGTTCAAACGCATTTAAGCAATTTAGATCTTCGGGAAGAACAGAAGACTTTCTTAATTACAAAAAAGTGGAGGCGGAATCAAAGCGATTATTTAAAACTAAAAAACGTGGGTATTGGAAACAACTGATAGAATCGTTCGATAAGGATACTGCTCTTAAATCCTTGTGGTCGATTGCCAAGAAAATGCGTAACTGTAACGTTCCTAGAGAGGCCCCAGACCGTTATTCAGAAGAATGGATTGAGCAGTTTAGTAGTAAAATTGCCCCCCCTTTCGTACCAAGTCCGAAACCCGAAATAGCCATCGAAGGTAGGTCAGGTGAAATCAACGAACTAACAAAGGATTTTAGCATGGGAGAATTGGAATCTGCATTATGTTTGGCAGAAAATAACGCCCCTGGAATAGATGGCATTAAGTTCTCTCTTTTGAAAAACTTACCGTTAAACGCAAAACAGCTTTTATTGCAACTTTACAACGATTTTTTTAAATCAAACATTTGTCCCCAGACATGGTATGAGGTTAAAGTACTGCCGATTCTTAAACCTGGAAAGGATGCTGCAGACCATAATTCTTATCGACCCATTTCACTCTTAGTATGCGACAGAAAAGCCTTTGAAAAAATGTTGCTAGTTCGTATGGAAAACTGGGCTGAGAAGCACAATATTCTATCCGCTTCACAATACGGTTTCAGACGAGAACGTGGTACAACTGACTGTTTAGCTAAATTTACAACCGCTATCCAATTAGCATTCGCCAAAAAGGAAAACTTGACCGCGGTGTTTTTAGATATTTCTGGAGCTTTTGACTCTATTCGTGTAGATATTTTGTATGAAAAGCTATTGCTTGCAGGTTTTCCCAACCAAATCAGCGATTTTTTGTACACGCTTTTGAAGACGAGAAGTTTACATTTCGCCATCAGCGGACATATAAAAGAAGTCCGGGTAGGATATCTCGGTGTTCCGCAAGGTTCATGCCTGTCGCCTCTTCTGTATAATATATATGTCAAAGATATTGATTCATACATTTCGGATGATTGTGAGCTTATACAGTTTGCTGATGATGCGGTAATATGGATCTCTGAAAAAGATGATGAGATAGCGAGAACCCATATGCAACACGCAGTTCAAAACCTTGAATCATGGTCAACCTCAAACGGTTTAATCTTTTCCAGCAGTAAAAGTGAAGTGATGATATTTTCAAGAAAACATAAAGTTCCTAAAATAAAGATTTTGATGGATAAACATGAGCTCAAAACAGTAGAATCTCACAAATACTTAGGAATTTGGTTTGATCGTAAGTGCTTATGGGGTGGACAGATTAGAGAAACTGTTAGGAAGTGTCAAAAACGAATGAACTTTTTGAAAACGATCTGCAGCACATGGTGGGGGGCCCATCCTTCTGACATGCTTACATTATACAAGACAACCATACTTTCCGTCATGGAGTACGGATGTATAACTTTCTCTAGTGCAGCCAAAACACATATGCTCAAATTAGAACGCATCCAATACAGAGCAATAAGAATCTGTTTAGGAAGCATGATGTCTACCCACACTTCTTCTTTGGAAGTTATGGCTGGCATTAAACCGCTAAAATTGAGGTTTGAAGAGTTAAACCTCCGATTACTAGTTAAATGCATCACAGTAGACCATCAACTCAAGAGTGATCTTAGCGTTTTGAAGAATTTGAAACCGGACCATCTCCTCGTTTTATACTACAATATTTTAACGGGATTGAACGTTCATTTAAGCATACGCACAAGCACATCCAATTTTGAAATCGACGACTTCCTATTTATACCTCAAGTCGACCTAACACTGCACGAAGAGCTTCAAAATATTTCAGAGAACTGTCACGAACAACTAGCGATTAACCTATTTCGGAATATTACAGAAAACGTCCCACAAGAAAATATCTTCTTTACAGATGGGTCCAAGTCTCATGATACTGTAGGTTTTGGATTATACCACAAAACCATCAGGCTCAGCTACAGACTTGAACCACCAGCATCAATATTTTGTGCAGAAGCTCTAGCAATTCATCAAGCGTGCAAAATAATTGCTAGTCTCCCAGTAGGATTTTACTTGATTTGCTCCGATAGTATGAGCACTCTTAAAGCACTTTCTACATGTGTTATCAATAAAAATTGCAACAGCATTGTTTTACAGATTAAGAATTTTTTAAGAATTCAGTATTCGCACGGATATGAAATAAAGTTTTTGTGGGTCCCGGCTCATTGTGGCATACCTGGCAATGAGTCCGCGGACGATCTTGCAAAAGCTGGCGCATTAGCAGGAGAATTTTTCGATCGGTCTATCGAAAATGTTGAGTACTTACCCATGGTTAAGAGTAGTATAAAAGACAAATCTGGAGCTCGATTTGAATAGGTCGTATGTGATTTTGTCGATTAAAAATTCGATCAGTTGGATTCGCTTATTATAGCGAAAACCATTGAAATTGAGCAAAGTTTATACATACAGCAGAATCCTCACAAAACAGGCTTTCTGTTCCATCATTAAAAGTTTGCAAAATATCTGCCATATTGCTACAATGACTAAAATAAACTGATCGAATTTTATATCGACAAAAGCACATACGACCTATTCAAATCGAGCTCCAGAAATGGCAACATAAGTGGACTGAAGATAATTTGGGCAGGTTTTGCTATTCGATATTACCTAAAACTAACGATAAACCCTGGTTTAGCAAGAATGATTTCAACCGTAACTTCATTAAAAATATGAGCAGATTGATGTCTAATCACTATTGCCTCTCTTCTCATCTGTTCCGTATAGGCATGAAACAGTCAAATGTTTGCGAGTGTGGGAACGGATATGAAGACTTCGACCATGTTTTGTGGAACTGTCAAAGATATACTGACCAACGCAGGACAATGACGGACGAATTGCGGAAAAGAGGACTTACGACTCCGACTAGCATTAGAGATATTCTGGGAACAATGAACAACGAAATTTTGATTATCATTAACAGTTTCATTAACAAAGCCAAAATAGTTATATAATAGTTATTGTTCACTTTCAACGAAATTCATGATTTGTATTTTTTTTTTTTGTTTATTATTATTTACTATTAATTTTAATTTAAGGTAGTTGCCACTCGGCACCGTTATGCTGTTAATTGCTATTGTGCCTAATAAAAAAAAAAAAAAAAATATATATTTATAACGAGGTGTTCATCACACTCCATCACGTCCGACACACGGTTTAGGAGAAACATCGATTTTCGCGTGTCAAAAATTCCGATTTTCAACTGCACGAACAATACGAAGTGACAACAATGTTGATGATGATATTGATTTTCACGGGTTATTGGACGCTAGCTCTTGTCAAAATTCATTCCGGCTCGTAAAATGGATTGTGGCGATGAGTTTGTTCAGTGTATATTTTGGCCGATGAGGCAAAACTAAAATGACAGCTAAAACATCGAATTTTTTTCCCATGCACGAACGAGAGTGCAAAACACAAAAAGAACTAGAAAAGTAAACAAACGACGAACGACAGAAAAAAAATCGTCAGCCAGTGCAGTGCAAGAAAAGACACGTAAAAATCTTGCTGAAAAAAAAATCACGATTCGATTCAAAATATCACCAATAAAATACCCGCATATCGTGCCGTGGTCATCGTCGTCGTGAATACGTGCGTGTTTCGTTTGACCGTGCAGTGCATCGTCTATTTTTGTCGCCCGTTTCGCAGCGAATGATTGGCTGATGTTTATTTTGTACTGTTTTTAGTCATCACATCCGCGCTTTCGACGAGGAGCAGGAATCGATGTGGCATTCTCCTTCCGCTGTTAGTGCGCCGTAGTTTCGGATCGTTGTGTTCGGAATCGGGAGTTTTTTGTTGTTGTATCGTGATTAGTTTTGGTTTGTTCCGTTCCGATACCAGTTGTAGTGCCGGAAGTGGCCGGTGATGAGCGGAGCTGGAGGGAAATGAACGATAACAGTTCGTCCCTGGAACAGTCAGAAGCACAAACACCATTGGAAGAAGTGGAATCAACGCGAGTGGATCCGGAAGCTATCAGTCCGGAAGAAGCCGTTTCGTATTTTCAGTTTATTTACAACCAATCGGTTATTTACTTACGCGAAGCCCTGGATCACATCGTGCTGCTGGTTTTTGTCTACACCTTGCTATGCCTGGTTTTATACAAGCTGCTCTTCCATCGGTTTGGCCGATGGTTGAAAGTGGTCCGGAAAAGTCGCCTTCCGGCCAATTCCAACCGAGCGCTTCTGGTGACCGCCCATCCCGATGACGAATCGATGTTCTTTGGGCCCACAATCTTGGAGCTGCGCCGTCGGAACTGTCGGGTCTTTGTCCTATGCCTGTCGGATGGCAACTTCAACCAGCAGGGCGATGTCCGCCGCCAGGAGCTGTGGGATGCCTGTGAATCGCTGGGGATCAAGCCGGAAGACATCACCCTGCTGAATGCGACTCACCTGAGGGACGATCCGGCGCTGGAGTGGAAAACGGTTACCATTGCCAATCAGATTCTGAAACATCTGGAAGCGCTGGATGCGGATCTGTTGATCACCTTCGACAAGGCCGGCGTCAGCGGGCATCCTAACCATTGTGCCATCTATCATGCGACGGCGTCGCTCTGCCTGGCCGGGCTGGTTCCGAACAGTGAGTGCGGTGGATGCGAATTTGTTTATTTGTAATACTAATGTTTTTCCCTCGTGTTTTAGAATGCAGAGTTCTTACGCTGGAATCGGTGAATCTGTGCCGGAAGTACATTTCTATTCTGGATTTACCCATCACGCTGCTGCTGTCGACAAATTGGTAAGTAGCTATGTGTTCTATCTTTGGATTCTGTATGAAATTCCAATATGTTTGTATGACACGTAATATGTTTCTAATATTTTCGAGTTTTTTTTTCCTGGGCTTGGATTATATCTTCCAGGAAGCTTTGATTTCAGGCATGTAGTCGATGTGCTTTGCAGTAATGATTGGAATAGCTGAATGTATAATCAATGGCAAACAATTCTGTAAGAATCAGATCTTCAAGTCATCTGATATAGTTATACTGATCATGATACTGCATAGTATATCGAACATTTGTCGAAGTCATTTATGTGCCGGGAAAATATAATTCCAAGTTGGAGAGAATATTACAAACCAAGGGAGGGTAATAGGCCCAGTCAGACCCCTGAATGGGCAATGTGGGTTAATCATGGGGTGGGACACTCGATCTCGTATTACTAATATTATTAATATTAATGCCGATATTAATGATATTATCAAGTACTCATTGATACGTGGTTGTTGTTTGCTGCTGTCAAAATACCACCAACATAATTTAGACATTTGAATCGGGGTTGATAGCGCCCTGTGCTGCATATTATATTTTTTGTGATTTCATTTCTTCTGGTCCCATATACTCCTTTTTATGTGGGACAGTTCCTTCGGATGATTTTCAGATTGCGTTATTTCTGTAAATCTTGAAGTTCAAGGATCTCTATTACATGCTATGACAAAATGGGACATAAAATCTGACTGAATTCAGTTTCACAAAGCGAACGAGACAATATTAAGCTTGGGATCGATTGGTGGGGGCCTCATGGACTGGATACCTTGCCCTGGCCAGCTTAAAGGCTGAAATCCGCCCGAATTACCACGAAAAACAATCCAAAAATTCATCAAGCTTTAAATTAACTGTTAGCTCTATGGCCCGGAACTGCCAGGAACAACTAAAAAAGGGTGTTCAAAAACCTTATCAATTAATCATTTTCTTGCTGTATTAAAACGAATTAAATTTTAACGAAATTGTGAACATTTATTTCTGTTGGTATTAAATATGAATATTTTATATCGAAGAAGATCAGCATGGTGAGTTTACGGGTCAGTGGTGGTTACTGCTAATCCATTACAGTTGATGTACAGCGCATTCCGTAACGTTGAGTTGATCCCGGTCCTCTGCCTGGCCGGGGTGAAGTCAACGAAAAACGTGGCTTCCACTAACCGATTAGATATTATTTTCAGAGGCGGAAATGGTATCGGTCGTAAACCATTGCTGTTGCCTTGTCGAGAGGACATATTTTGGTTCCATTTCTTACGATGTACGCTCGGATACGCTCTCAGCAATATTTTAGTCTGAAATTTAAAAATGAATATGATTATAAGTTAAATTTAGATAATGATGAAAACTTACCGCACTCCACATTCTAAAGCATTGTCCAGTTAGAATCCGGACGCAGATAATCACTTATATCTCAGAGGCGGAATAACAAACAGAAAAGGTGAAGCCCTCAAAACAAAGATAATTTACTGTAGTTTCATGGAAAAATATCATTAAAATTATTTAATTTAATTATTAATACATTTTCTCATTTTTTCCGTGATTACTTCCCCAAAAATCTGCACAATGGTAGAAAATTTTAACATCAACCCCTTCGGCGGATTTGTTTAACAATCAGGTCATCTCTGTAGTGTCCTGAGACCCTCTACCAATCAGATTAGGATTCCAAAGAAACTTTGCCAAATATTTCTCTTCTTGCGAAATTAAGGGCTATTCAGTGAATTCCAAAGAAGCGAAATTTGAGTGTTTTTTCGTTAATAAACACTATTCAATAGTGATGACACCACTACACATCTCAGGCTGTCGTGATAGCTCACCAAATTAGCTCAAACCTCTACAGATCCCTTGTGTGCATTTTTGAAAAGCAGCACGCGATTCTTGAGGTTATCATCTTTGTACACATTTGGTGTCAAAATCGTGATGTGAGAAATCGATGTCCAGAGCTCGAACTTCCTGGCAAATCTTGGAAATCCAAGCAGATTTATCCATGAACATAAACTTCAATCTTCCTTGGGCACTTCCTCATGGCATGATTAACAACATCTGTGCACATCACACATAAAGGTTATGGAGACATTAACATTTTTCGCGACTGTCGTACCTGATCACACTAAATTTTCAGCGTGTTTGTGCAAGATTTTTTTCCTTCACTTGTCTTCAATCTGAAATAACTTTTCACTCGTAGAAAGAAAATCGATGAAATTTTCACCATCAATAGAGAACTTGTTTATGATAAGACTGCTGTAAAAAAAATATGATTATGATCATTGAGAGCGTCACAATAAATTATCCTTTGCGTCCGGATTGGACAATGCTTTACTTTAGTCGTCCTGTGTCAGTTGTAGTCTTTGTGTACAAAAGAAAATCACAGCCACCTTGATGTGTAGCATCAATATTACTATGTAGATATTACTATGTAGATATTACTAATATTAATCGATATTACTGCCAATATTAATGAGTGTCCCACCCCATGGGGTTAATTTATGGGAATGCCATTGAAAGTTTGTAATATTCTCCGAGGCTTTCGAAATCCAACAGGGCGCGTCCCCGGGTTGCGGATAGGGGGAAAAGGGAGATTTTTCACATTTATACTGTAATCAGCCAATGTGGTATTATCTCCTATGGTGTTGTAGTGCGATTGAATGATCTCATTCTATGGGAATTCGAACCTTGTAATGTATTGTTTATCAACTTCAATTTTCTAAGCTTGATAAGGTTTTGAAGACAAACATGTGATGAGAGAATTGCCTAATAGGAAAGTCACATCAGCAAAGCTTTTACATATGCAAATGCTATCCATGGGGTCATGTCTAGCATTTAATATGTATGGCAATGACTGATTCTTACCTAGCAGGGGTGCTACAAGACCACGCGGACAATTCGATTAAAGGCTTTATTGGGGATAATATATTTTCCAGAACTGAAGGGACATTTTTTCCGGGGAACCAGAAACCAGGAATTCTACCTCTCCTGATTCCCTAAGGAATGCTTCCAGGATTCCTCATGGGGTTTCTTCAGAATTTCCTCCAAGAATTCCTCCAGGGATTCACTCGGGTAGTCTTTCTGTGATTCTTTTAGGATTTTTTTTCCAAAATGCCTCCAAGATCTCTTTTTGGAATTTCTTCAGTAATTCCTCCTGAAGTTCTTTCAGAAACTCATCCAGGAACTGCTGCAGGTGTTCCTTCAAGATTTCCTCTACATACTATTTTTAGGATTCCTTCAGGATTTCCTCAAGAATTTCAGTGATTTCTTCAGTACTTACTCCTGGGGTTTCTTCAGAAACCCTCCTGGAATTCTCTCAGAAATTGATACTTGGATTTCTTCAAGAATTCGTCCTGGGACTCCTCCAGGAATTCTTTTAGAAATTGTTCTGAAAATTCCTGAAGGAATTCCTGTAAAAGATTCGTCCTGTAAAGGGATTCGTCCAGAAATTCCTTAAGGTATTTCTCTAGCGATTCCTCCAGGAATCTTTGCAGGCATGTCTCCAGGAATTTCTCCCGGGGTTCCTCCCGGCATTACTTTAGGAATTTATCTAGGGAATTTTCTAGGGATTGCTCTAGGAATTCTTTAAGGAATACCTCCTGAAGTTCCTCCAGTGATTACTATAGAGATTCCTCTAGGGATTCATTCACACTTTTCTCCAGGATTTCATTCAGAGATTCCTCCAGGAATACCTTTAAGAATTTCACCAGGAATTATCCCAAGATTCAGGAATTACTGCGAAAATTTCTCCAGCGATTGCTCCAGGGATTCCTTCAGAATTTCCCCCAGAAATTCCTCCCGGAATTTATCCAGGTATTATTAACCCTAAAATGGATACCTGGGGTCCATTGGACCCCAGGCGCCTTTCCGAGCTCGTCTTTGATGGAACACACTCAGCGAGGTGACGAAACTGAGGCCATGAAGGTATCCCTTTTAGGGTTAAAGGTATTCCTCCAGGCATTCCTCCAGACATTTCTCCAGGGACTCCTTTGCCACCAAGAATACTCCAGATATTTCTTCAGAACTTCCTCAAGGGTTTTTACCAGAAATGGATCCAGGATTCCTTTATGAACTCGTACAGAAGGGAATTCCTCCTAGGGTTACGTCAGAAATTTGTATTCCTCTTGAGGTTCCTGAGAAATTGCTTCTGGGATTCCTCCAACAATTCCTCCAGGAATTTATTTTTCAAGAGGCTTTTTCAGAAATTTCTCCAGGGATTCCTCCCAGAATTCCTCTAGGGAATCCCCTAGGGATCCCTCCAGGATTTCTTTCAGGGTTTGCTCTAGGAATGTCAGCAGGAAATCTTCCTGGAATTTCTCTTGGAATTTCTCCAGGGATTCCTCTAAGGATTTCTTTAAGAATTCACAGAGGAATTGCTCCGGGAATTCTCCTGGAGGTCCCTCTCAGAATTCCTCAAGAGATTTAGCCAGGGATGCCTGCTGGAAATCCTCCTAATATTCCTTCAGAAATTCCTCCAGGGACTCCTCCAGAGATTCCTTCAGGGATTCCTCCAGGAAGCCCTCCACGGATTCCAGAAGAAACTCTTCCAAATTCTTCTAGGGTTTCTTCCAGGAATTTATCAATGAACTTTACTGCCCCCATTAGCACAACAGTCCCATGTGAATAGGAAACCCAGCAAAGATGGGACTGTTATGTGAATAGGGGCAGTTTAGGGAATTCCTCCTAGGGTTACGACAAAAATTTGTCCAGTCAACACACGATCGCATATGATGTTGAATAGGATGTTAAAGTGGGGGCGATATGCGTACACTTTACACGCGGTTAAATGGAAGCATGTACGCATATGGCCTCCACTTAAGCATCTTAATTTCTCTAGGGAATGTTCTAGGGATCCCTCCAGGATTTCTTTCAGGGTTTGCTCCAGGAATTTCGGCAGGGAATCCTTCTAGAATTTCTCTTGGAATCCCTCTAGGGATTCCTCCAGGGTTTTCTCCAGGATGTAGCAAAACATTGGAATCTTATAAATGTACATTTTATTTTCCGTATCGGGCCCCACGTCTGGGAACTTAGATACGAAAAACAAAATGAAACATTTCAAATGCACAAAACACAAACATGCAACAGATAACATTAATTGTGCCCAGTTATCTAAATAGATAACGAAGTCCGAACCCAGGATGACGAGGTTTCATAATTGTTCTTGGTCCATCAGTCATCCTAGAATTGTATTTTGTTTGGCAGTTCGCCTTTTAGTTCGCAGCATCTGTTGCGGTATTCATCGCTTGTTTTGGTCTAGGAATTTCCAATCCTAATCGGGCATCCTGATTTGAGCAACAACACAAGACCGTCTACAATTTGATGTCCGTGTTGGGGACGGCTTGTGTGTTTTGTACTGGATCACTCCTAAAATGTTTGGAGCACTACAAATGTACATTCAAATTCAGGGACAGATGTACAAACCTTAGTATAAAATGGAAAATCAACTGACAAAATGTTCACAACTATTTACAAACGTAACACACTCCATGCAACAATCGAAGAATTTTCCAAGAATTGCATTGTCCAATTCATGGAAAATTCTTAAAACTACTTTACATACGTCACAACTAATTTACAAACGTAACACAACACCAGCAACAGCGGAAGAATTTTTCAAGAATCGAAATCGCGATTCTTGAAAAATTCTAAAACACTCCTATTTACCATCCTTCCAAGTGGTCGGTTGATGGCAGCGATGATCATTATATTTGGTGTCACCATACTAACTAAATTACGTAAGCCAAACGCTTACCAGATAACTCCGCGAGTTAAATTGCCACCAGGCTAACCTTAAACTAATTGCCACCAGGCTAACCTTAAACTAATAACGCCAGCGAATCCTGGCAAAGGGTATGATCTAACGCCATTAACCAACGGCCAAAGAACTGCCATCAACCAAGCACTTACTTTTTATCCATCTTTACTATTGCGGACACTCATATCTGATCTACTCTAAGTTTACGTAACCTAAACCAGATGGATCAACAAAGAAACAATAAACTATAACATGAACGTGGGTTTTTTAGTTGGGCGCCAGTGTTGGGCCCCACGTTGGGCGCCATGTTACAAAAATAAAAGAAATTAATTATTACCAAGATTTAACTCATCACGACACATAGAACCATACAAATGTACAATATACAGACATCACAAATTGACGCAACACAACACATAACATAAATGTGCCCTGTTATCCAGATGGATAACATCTTCCGATCACAGGATGACGAGGTTCCATGTAAGGGTTTGTGTCCATCAGTCATCCTGGAATTATATTTTAGTTGGCAGTTTGCCTTTTAGTTCACAGCATTTGTCGCTGTGTTCATAGCTTGGTTTTGTCTAGGAAAACTAATCCTAATCGGGCATCCTGATTTGAGCAACAACACAAGACCGTCTACAATTTGATGTCCGTGTTGGGGACGGCTTGTGTGTTTTGTACTGGATCACTCCTAAAATGTTTGGAGCACTACAAATGCACATTCAAATTCAGGGACAGATGTACAATCCTTAGTATAAAATGGAAAATCAACTGACAAAATGTTCACAACTATTTACAAACGTAACAAGGAATTCCTTTGAAATTCCTCTACGGATTCATCCAAGGATGCTCCGGGAATTCTTCCAGAGGTCCCTCTCAGAATTCCTTTAGAGATTCAGCCAGGGGTGCCTGCTGGAAATCCTCCTAATATTCCTTCAGAAATTCCTCCAGGGATTCCTCCAAGAATTCCTCTACCGATTTCTCCAGGAATTCCTCCAGATATACTTTCAGAAACTTCTCCAGGAATTTCTTCAGGGATTTGACCACAAACTTGTCCAGAAGATCTTCCAGGATTTCTTCCATGGATTCCTCTGGGAATTGCTTCAGGGATTTCTTCAGGAACTCTGCCAGGGATTTCTCCAAGAATTCTTCTAGGGAGTCCTCCAGGAATTCGTCCAAAAATACCTCGAAGGATTGCTCCAGAAATTTGTCTAGGAAATCCTTCCAGGATTCCTCAAGAGATTTTTTTCAGAACTTTCTCCAGAGATTCCACCCATAATTGCTCTAAGGATTCCTCCAGGAATTCATCCAGGGATTCCTTCAGGTATACTTTGAAATTCTTCCAGGGATTTCTACAAGGTTAACTCCAGGCATACCTGCAGGAATTCATCTTGGGATTTCCCCAGGATTGTTTTTCCAGGGATTACTCTGGAAATTCCTGTAGTGATTCCTTCAGAAATTCCTCTCGGGATCCTTTCAAATAATTATTAAGGGGCTCGGCCAGAAATTTCGGAAATCCGCCCATCATCTTTTTCAGGGATTTGCCCAATAATTTTTCCAGAATGTATACCTGAAGATTTTTTGAATTATGTACTTGAGGGATTATAGATGAATTCCTACAGGAGTATTGGAATGTTTAAAGATAACTTTAAGGGCATACACTGCCGCCACTCGCATAACAGTCCCATATTTGCTGGGTTTCCTATTCATATGGGACTGTTTAGCGAGTGGGGGCAGTACAGGAATCAGGAAATCCTCCAAGAAGTCATCCAGGAATGCTTTTACAATTATCTCCGAGAAATCTTTAAGGAGTTCATCCACAGATTTATTCAGGAATCTATCCATGAATTCCTTCAAGAATATCCCCTGCAGCTCCTGCAAAGGAGTTTCTTCACAAATTCTTCCTGCGATTCTTCCAGGAATATATCCTGTTATTCTCTTACAGTCACTGTGGCTTACTTCAAACATTCAAGTTGTTCAGGCGACCAAGTCTTTATAGTACAATTGTTTTTATTATAGGTACTTTAAGCTGAAACAATTCTGTAAACAATTAGATCTGCTGACAATATGCAGTTTAAGGTTTCACTTACAATCTTGGTGAACGATTTGCCTGGATTGAGGTTAATTTACCTTACAGCCAAGCACAAACACCGTGTGTTTCAAGTTCGTTTGAAACAGATTTGTCTATTTATGAACATTATTATTATTATTATTGGGCATTCCTCCAGAAGTTTCTTAATGTGGATTCCTCCGGAAGTTTCTTTAGTGGATAAATTCCTGGTGATTCCCATAGAAGTTCCTGGGGTATTTCTCTAGGAATTCTTGGCAAAGATCTTCCAGAATTTCCTTCTGGGGATTTCTCCAGGAGTTCCTTGCGGGAATTTCTTTAGTCTAAAGAATATTTTGGTGGGAATTTTCCAAGATTTCATTATTGAGATTCTTTCAGGAGTTCTTGGTGAGGAGTTACTCCAGCAGATCCTTATAGAGATAATTCTAAGAGTTCTTTTTGGGGATTTTTCCAGGAGTTTCTTGTACACCGAAATAAATTTTGTTGTGGAAACTACCGATTCCATAATAAAATTACTAACCTAAAACTAACTAACCATAACTAAAATTACTAACTATGATTCTCAACCGACAACAAAATCTGTTAAGTTCACTGAAATATGATTGAAGGTACAATGCATTGCAGTAAATTTTACTAAAAGCATAGTCGCCTCAACAACAAAACATTGTCAATTTTTCCTGGACACGCATCTTACAACACGGTATGGTTAAAAATACAATGCCCAGCTGTTAAATTTAGATTATTTTTGGTAATGTTAACTGCTAGTTAAATAGAAAGTATTTTAGTGGAATTAACAGGAAAAAGCTGTCGGTTGAGAATCATAGGTGCGGTTAGTAATTTGACTATGGAATCGGTAGTTTTCACAACAAAATTTATTTCAGTGTAGGGTCTACTTGTGGAGATTACTCCAAGACTTCTCGCTGGGGATTTCTTGGCGGGAATTTCCTTCTGAGGATATATCCAGCGGATCTTTTTGAGGATTGCTTCAGGAGTTCCTTAGGCTCTACGATTTTTTTTTAATTCTACCTGTAGATTCCTTTAATTTTTTTTTTTGATTTTTAGGATTTTTTTTGATTTTCTAATAAGTTGTTTTCTGAGAATCCATCCAGGGGTTTCTCCTGGCGATTGTAAGTTTCTGCTGAGGATTCAAACAGAAGTTACTAGGGATGGCTTTTGTCAGTAAATTCCCCCAGAAGCTGCTTGTTGGGATTCTTTCTAGAGATACTTTCAGTAGTTCTTTCTAGGTATTGCTCTAGGAGTTTTAAGGGAATTTTTCTTGAATTATCGTCTGTGAAATTTACCAGGAGTTCCTTATTTAGGGATTCTTGCAGACAATCTTTTAAGGGACGACTCGAGTAACGAATAACGACGAAGGTTAACAAACGAAAATAGTTTATTCAGGAAATACGTCTGTATGACTTGAGGTCTGGCTTGTGAATGAAGTTAGGAAAAAATAACAGTGGTTGGTCACCAAGGGCGTAACCAGGGTGGGGCATTAGGGCGATTGCCTACTGCGTCAATACAATCTTTCTTACTCTAGGATTTCCTTTTGGGCATTTCTCCTGGGATACCTTTTAAGAATTCTTCCAGGAGTTAACTCTGAGAAACATTACGGATTTCTCAAGGAGTTCTCTCTGAAGATTCCTCAAGGAATTTCTGTTGAGAATTTCTCTAGGAGTTCCCGCTGGAGTTTGCTTAGCAGATTCCTCCAAGAGTTTCTTATTGAGATATGCCACAAAAGTTCAGCCTATTGGACGCAGTGGCTTAATTTCCCCAACAGGGGAGGAAAAAAAAAAAGTTTCTTATTGAGATTCTTCCAGGTATTCCCGCTGGAGATTCTTCAGAAGTTCTCGTTGAAAAATCTTCCAGGATTTTTTTTTTCTGGACTAATATATGAGTGGGGGCAGTGTAGTTCCTTGCAATTATTTAGATAAAGATATTTATAACGATTAATATAAAGCAGATCATAAAAAGTTTCGGAAATTTGGCCTTTTTTCAGCAATCTCAAGGATTTTTAGTGGAATTTCTGGATTTTTAGAATCATTCACAAACATTTTCCAAATAGCATTTGAGGGATTCCCTTGAGACAATTTCTGATTGCCTTTCTAACGGAATTGTTAAAGAAGTCAATGAAGACACTCTATATAAAAACTGAAGTAACTTCCACAAACTTACAGATATTATTTCTGAATAAGTTTATGCAAGAGTTGGTACTCAAGCTAGAAGTATTTTTTTTGTATAACTAATCAGTTGCTACAAAATAATTTCCAACTAAACTAATAGACAATGCTTCACGGTATGATATTTGCTTGTTGCAGCCCGAGTAGAGGGGGAAACACAAATACATATGGTTAGTTTGATACTAGAGGTGGAGTGTTTGAAAATTATATCTAAAATTTATTTACTCGTGGAGCATTATCAGCACATCATTTTTAGCTCTTGAGCAGCAAGCCATTCTCTTGATCTTATAATACAAATTTGGCTATTTTTCAGATGTCCAAGGAACAAATTTAAGATATCATTTTCAGATCTTCCATATCAACAAAATCAATGTCTTGAACTTGATGCACCCGGGAGTTCCCGAAAAAAATCTGACTGTGCTCATAATGTATATGTTAAATCGTTTTATGTTTAACCCTCTAATACCCAAATTTTTGATTTTGATCTAAATATCATTTTTCGTCATCTAAAATCGATTTAAACATGTTTTGGAAGATGATTCTTTTTAATTCTCGATTTCGTGAATTGCAGTTTTTGATTTTTCTAATTTTTATTTTTGAACATTCTTACAGTTTTATATTTTTCCTGAAAGCCTATTTGGGGTACGGATTTTTTTAGATGAAAACATTTTGAGATTTTATGATTATTGTTGAAATATTTTTATTTTAAATTTTTTTCATAGAAAATTTTATTTTCTGTGTAATTATAAGAAAAATAATTTAAGAGTGTCTTTGATTCACTTAAACTATAAAACTAGGATAGAATGATTTGGGAAAAATTTAAAATATGTTAATTGTAGCGATTTAATACAAAATAAACGATGACTTCTAGAAGGTGAGTAAAACATCAATTTTTCAATGATTTTTAAAAAATGTAAATACGCTTTCAAATACACCAAACATCGTTTTGAGAATTACAAAACAGTCCTAAATATCAGCCAAAAATATAAAAAAATTGATTTTCCACGAAACAAAAATTACAAAAATGCTCAAACTATACCCCGTATAAAAGCGGGGTTGGGTATTAGAGGGTCAATCATTTTAATGAAGTTGATCTGTTCAATATTTCTAATAGTTTTCTTGAATACATAGTTGTGATAGTTGTGAAAAAAATCCAGTAGAATCGTTATTTATAAGTTGAAAGCATGAAAGAAGATACAATTTTGAATACCATAAGCGATTCCTTGAAACAATTTCCTAGATGAATTGCTGGATACATTCATAACATTTCCGAATAAACTTTTGAAATATTTGAAAATTCTTGGATTCCTGCTGAAACTTTTTGTAAAAAATATTTCTAATGAACCTGAACATTTTTTTCAATGTTTTTTGTCAATAGTTTTACATAATAATCTCTTCAAATTTACTTAATAGTTTCCTTCATAGGCATTCTGCCAGAAAATCTTTCGGTAGTTACTTCATTTTTTACCGACGCTTAGCCAGAAAACTATTGTTTTCTACAAACGAAATTCTATCAATTCTTTTACCTTTTCTATGTTATGTTTTTCAGTTACAATATAAAATCTTTGAATGACTATTACTATACCAAGAAAGCTTTTCCGAAAAAAGTACTTGAACAAAAGTTGTTGCAAATTGGCCAAATTTTTTGAAATCATCGAAAAAGTTTTTAGTTGTAAATCAATAGTTTTTTGATTGTTTATCAATAGTTCCATTATTGAAACAAGTAGTTGGCAGTTGGGTTTATCTAATGTGATTACAATCACATTCTTTAAACTATTGCATCATGTTCATCTAATTCCGTTTGTCTCCAGTTCGCCGAAAATCGATGGTGCTCTAGAGCAACCATGGGAAGTAGAGGGTTAAGCTTTTTGATGTTGGAATTATTTTCATGAACCTATAAGTATCAAGAAGTTTTGATTTCGTAACCGAGTAGACACCCTTCCCAACTAACATTTAATGTGAGTGTAAACTTTAACAAAGCGTTGCCTTATACCGAGATTTGTTTAAGAACTAATAACGTAATGCAGTTATTAAGTTACTAGAATCGAAAAAGTTTTGTCATAATGAGTTCATTATCCGAATGACGGTTTGATTATCTCTTATAAAATGTCCTTTTTTTTCTCCTTCTTTTCTTTTCACAGGTCTGTTCTCAGCTGGCAGTCGCGGCTGGCCGTTCAGAATGCCATGCGCCTCCACCGTTCGCAGATGGTTTGGTTCCGGAAGTTATACATCAAGTTTTCCCGCTACATGGTCATCAACTCGCTGCGGGAAATCAACCAATCCGATGTGGAGTTTGAGATTTTGGATTCCTAAGTTAGGACCACACATACAGTTACACAACGAAAAAGGTTATCATCATCAGTACTGTTAGAAGGCAACGTCGTCGCCGTCGTCGTCGTGTCTAATAAGTAGGTCCCGAGAAGAAGGTAGGTGAGAATGTTTCTTCTTACATTTTCGACTTTCGATTTTTAATGGAGGCGAGAGGTGCGCAAGATAACTGCATACATTTTCTACCAAAATCGAAGCTTTATGGCCGAACAAGTGCAAAGTTCTCTATCACACTGTTATGGTGGGGGTTGTCTGCTAGTGCAGATTGGACCCTCAGAACTGCATACTTAGTACATACACAGTTAGAATCGTACCACTATTATGAGATGGAGGAAGATAACAAACGCGAGATGCTTCATTGCTAGTCCCTTTTTGATAGTAAATCACGAACCAGGTGAAACACGCGCGAAGAAGAGCATAGTAATTTTATCACACCTAACGTAGACGTGCTAGAGATATGTATTTATTGCAACTAAAACTCACTATTTAAGTACATCGATTGCTTGGGCGAGGGGGTCTGCTTGAGCCGAGCCCAAGATTTAGTCACACTTTTGAGAAGGAGGCAATATTTTTTTCTATACCAAATATGAAGGAGTATAGAGCGAACGATCCCATAAGTATTTTTGTATATATATCTAACTGCAGCGAACGATACACCATATGTTAACATTTGTCATTCTTTGAAATAAACTTTCATCATTGAAAATGATTTGATGGCAGTTATTCATCCGAAAGTCCATACGTTCATTTATTTGCACTATTCAGTAGGTACGCCACAATATTCGGTTTGTAACTGCCGCTCTCCATCCTCGGTCACCACATCCAATGCTCTCCAAAGTCCGCCCATCGTACTCTTTGCGCTTCTCGTCGTCTTGTGCCAACCGGATTAATAACAAACCCCAACTTTGCAGAGTTGTTTTCCGGCATGCTTGCAACATGTCGTGTCCATCGTATCCTTTCGGCTTCGGCCACCTCATGGATGCTGGGTTTATCAAACGACAGCGTCTACGGTCGACTTCTTCTTTCGGCAGCCGAACTAGGTACTCGAGAGATCATTAACACCATCGGTGTGCCTCAATAACCTGTTGATGTACCCCTTTCCAACCGCAAGCTCGCATCCAGCCCACTAGACCGACGCTGTGGTAGCAACGATATCGGGATGTTCTTCCCACGGCTACCTAATTGCTGTAAGCATCAATTTGGACCGCAGGGCGTAGCCGACTCCGAACCCTTGAACCACCGCCGTGTGTTTGACGGAGCGCTTCGAAGTGCAATCGCCTACACTGTTCCCGCTTTGCTGCTCCGACTTTTGGTTATTCACAACTACCACCCCAGTTTTATGGTGAGCCAATTCCAGTTTCCTGGGGCTCATCCACTCCTTCACAACTGCGATCGAGTGGGCTGTAGTCAATTCCACTTCTTCGATCGATTCACCGTAGACTTCCAGCGTAATGTCCAGCGGCTGTGGGCTTCGTGACCGTGCAATTAGCGGCGTCAGTCGTCTAGGCGTTTCGTAAACCTCGGAGTGCGGGTTCGATTCCCGCTCCAGTCGGGGAAAACTTTTCGTCAAACCGAAAATTCTCCATTGGGCCACTGGGTGTTACGTGTGTTGTCCTTTGTCTCGTGTATGTAGTAATGTTCAGTCTGTGCAGCCTCTGGCTGAAGACGGTGTAGTGTCTTTTTAAACACATCGTCGTACATGACATTCCATAACACCGGACCCAGAATGGAATCTTGCGAGACTCCTAAGGTTATGTGAAAGCACTTCGGGCCCACCTCTGTATCGTAAACTAGTACTTGATAGTGGAAGTAACTTCAGAGAATCTTGCATAGGTACCCGGGCCCAGACGCAGGAGCGCATCGGCAATAGCCGCCAAACTGGCCC
The DNA here is from genome assembly GCF_035046485.1 of Aedes albopictus. Lineage (NCBI taxonomy): Eukaryota > Metazoa > Arthropoda > Insecta > Diptera > Culicidae > Aedes > Aedes albopictus. The sequence continues at coordinate 164,681,564 of NC_085138.1, forward strand.
TATCCAGCTTTTTACGCTGGCGTTCCATAAAATTTGAATCACCCCTCTGTGACAATTCTTGCCGACACTATAATTTTATTATGGTTAGATCGAAGCAAGCTCGTCAGTGTTGAAAATTTGGTTGTTGATGATGAAACGTCAAGCGTTTCAATTCTGGTTTTCAGAAAATTAAAATTTAGTAGCAATAACTTTGATATTTTCTATTTAATCCTTAGAAAATTTCTTTTTAGGTTGTTACTGCCGAACATGCAAACACCGTGTGATATCAACTAATTGAACCAATGGACCAATAAAAATTATTTAGCTAAAATCTTACTGTAATACGCGTTCCTTACACCCAGAGTCACTACTGCACAGAAGCGAATCCCCCTTCTCTTAAGCTGGAGCGCTATCTTAGCGGTGTTCGTAACCGACAAGATAGCGTCTACGGTCGACCTCCCCTTCTAGAAGTCGAACTGGTTGCTCAAGGGACCATTTACACCATCGGCGTACCATAGCGTTGAGAATGATTTTTTTCTAGGACCATTCCTTCCGTGTCGATCAAGCATATTGGTCTTGTGGTGCCGTGTCGAAGCTATCGACTCGCCCCTCACCTGAGCTCAACACATACAAAACATTCTATACCGAACCGACACATCAGTCATAAATTGTCGTTCATTCGGAGAGACACGAATAAAGTTCATTGTTAAGTTTAGTAATTAATAATCGCGTTTTATTGATTTTATTTCTTCCGACGAGTTCGATGTCTACATTGGTGACCCGCGACGCTGAAAACCGTTCGTAATCGGTCGAAAAAACATTCAGTGCAACGAAAACAAAGATTTTTCTCGGTTTCGAAACATCGGACGCCATCTTGAACGAAATGTCGCTCGCAAACCCGAATCAGCAAAACAATTCTGTTACCGCGGCCGTCGCGGTAAAGCTTCCAGACTTTTGGAAAAGCGACCCTACGATGTGGTTCGCTCAAGCCGAAGCTCAGTTCGCGCTAGCTGGGGTGGTGCAAGACGAAACGAAGTACTACCACATAATCAGTAAAATCGATCAATCCATCATCTCGCATGTATCCGACTTGGTGCAAAACCCTCCGAAGGAAGAAAAATACAAACAAGTGAAGGAGCGACTGATTTCGCGGTTCGAAGTTTCGCCCCAGGCAAAGTTGGAGCAGCTGCTAAACGCTTGTGATCTGGGTGACATGCGCCCCTCGCACCTGCTGGCACGGATGCAGGAACTCGGATCTGGATTGAAAATCAGCGAAAGTGTCATGAGAGTTCTGTTTGTACAACGAATGCCGGAACGCGTCAAACCGATTTTGTCAATCTGTGACGGAAATTCGCTGGAGCAGCTAGCACAGATGGCGGACAAAATGGTTGAAATTTCATCACCAGCTGTCGCTTCTGCCTCTACGCTACCTGGACTAGGCCTCGAGGAACTGCAGGAGCAAATAACCACTCTCACAGCTGAAGTGCGTCGGCTAAAAACATCCGGTCCGAGAAGCCGATCGTCATCGAGGGTGCGACAAACTGGCACGCCGGCGGATACTGTCTGCTGGTATCATCGTAAGTACGGACGGAACGCTCGCCAATGCCGTGAGCCATGTGCCTTCAATGTTCCAAAAAACTAGAAACCAGTTCACCTCAAACGGCGAAGGTGGACGGAATCTGTGAAAGTCGCCGTTTATTGCTCTACGATCGCTCAACTTCTTGTCGATATTTGATCGACACAGGATCCGACGTGTCGATCGTACCAGCTTCGAAGAAAGACCGAAATCAAGGACCCTCATCGTTCCAATTACACGCCGCAAATGGGACAGTCATCAAAACATATGATTCGCGTTATGTTACAACGGACTTGGGCCTCCGTCGGCAATTCCGCTGGCAATTTGTTGTTGCTGATGTGAGTGTGCCAATTATTGGAGCCGATTTTCTTGCGTTCTACGGACTAATGGTGGACCTCAAAAACAAACGTCTCATCGATGGTAAGACGAATCTGAAATCCAACGGCGGTCTATCAACAGCTGAAATACACTCTGGGGGATCTGTTATTAGAGTACCGAGAGGTAACGCTCCCCTCAACTATGCGCTCTGCTGTGAAGGAAAGAGACGTGAAACATCATATTCTGACCAAGGGCCCTCCAGTAGCCTATAAAGCTCGAAGACTGGCTCCAGACAAGCTCGATGCCGCGAAAAAAGAATTCCAGCTCATGTCCGACTTAGGTATCTGCCGCCCATCTGCTAGTGCTTGGGCCAGCCCATTACACTGCGTACCAAAAAAGAACGGAGAATGGCGTTTTGTAGGTGATTATCGGGCGCTCAACAAGGTAACAACTCCCGATCGGTACCCTGTCTCTCAAATACATGACTTACTGAATGCTTTTCAGGGTAAGAGTGTATTTACTACGATTGATCTTGAGCGTGCCTATCACCAGATCCCGATTCAAGAAGAGGACATTCCAAAGACCGCAGTAATCACCCCTTTCGGACTCTTTGAGTTCCTGACCATGCAAAACGGATTGTGTAACGCGAGCCAGACGTTCCAGCGATACATGCACCGTATATTTGGCGATCGTGACTTCGTAGTTATTTCCATCGACGACATTTGTATCGCATCGTCAAATCCAACAGAACATCGGGAGCACGTCGAGATAGTATTCAAGCGCTTGCGAGAAAATGGGCTGGTCATTAACGTTGCAAAATGTAAGTTTGCTCAGCAGCAGGTAGAGTTTCTGGGATACCTAATCGATAAGGATGGAATTCTACCTCTTCCAGATCGAGTACACGCGGTCCGCCAGTACGAGCTTCCAACGACTGTGAAACAGCTTCGGCGATTTTTGGCCTTGGTTAACGTCTATAAGCGCTTTATTCCTCAAGCAACAGATCAACAGAGCGAGTTGCGTGCACTGATACCCGGAAATAGAAAGAACGATGGTAGAAAAGTGCTGTGGACCGAGCGAGAAAAACTAGCTTTCGAGCAATGTAAGACGTCGCTTGCAGAGGCTGCATTACTGTGTTATCCTGATCCCCGCAAACCATTAGGGCTGTTCATCGATGCATCGAATACTGCTGCTGGTGCGGTGTTGCAACAATTCGACAAAGAAGGATGGAAACCACTAGGCTTCTATTCTGAAAAATTTTCCTCAGCACAGCAGAAGTATTCAACTTTTGGGAGAGAATTGACTGCAATGAAGATGTCAGTAAGATATTTCCGTCATCTGTTAGAGGGCAGGAAATTCACGATCTTCACCGACCATAATCCGCTGACACACGCAATGACTTCGAATTCGCCATCAAGACTGCCTCACGAAGACCGGCATTTGCAGTACATCTCCCAGTTCACTCAAGACATTCGGCACATTAGTGGCAAAGATAATGTGGTAGCAGATACATTGTCTCGCGTCGATACTATTTCTATTCCTTCTGCAATTTGCTTCGAAGACATAGCCACGGTGCCCCCACAGACCGTTGTTATAAAATAAAAATGTCCATCAAAACTAAGTTCAGGGTTCAAATCCTGTGGCCATTCCGCATCTCTGGGAAAAATTTTAAAATAATCCCTAGGAGGAATCTCGAGAAATCTTGATTTGATGTTTTATACTAAGAAATTTCAAAGAAATTTATGTTGGGATTGAATAATGTCGCAAAAATACCAACAAAAAATGTTCAAAAAGTGGTCAAAACTATTTCAAACCAGTTTATATTTTAAAACGTTACAACAATTATACATGTTTACTAATCACTGAACTTAATTAACTGACTAAACAGACTCAAGTATGTTTTTCTACATGGATTACTGGTTTTAACGCATGTACCCATATTTTTTTTTTCCATCATTTTTTCATGAGTATATTTTTTACACCCACAAGTTATATCAACTATTTGTACTATAGTTTTCAAAGCGATATTAGCGTTTATTGTGGAATTTTGGCAATAAATGTGAAACAATGTTGAAAAATAAAATGTTTGTTTTTCCTACGATTTTATACTGAGGTGATAAAATGCGTTGTTGTGTGTCTCTGTGCCCCATCGATATGATATAAAATCGCTCAAAAATGCATTCTGATATATCTTTCAAAGTCAATGATGATAAACTTGAGAAATTTTGAAAAAAAAATAAAAAATGAAATTTTTAAATTTATGCGCTATTTTAACCTTTTGGGGCCGGAGGGGTCAATATGACCCCGGCGATGAAACCGAGCATAAAAAACGTGTTCGAAACGAGCGAGGTTGCGGCAGCTGTGGCGAAACAATCCGGCTCCAAAGGATTAAAGAAAATTAGTTGATCCGTTTTTCCCCTCGCGTAAATTATTTTCCTTCAAAAATGTAGTCAACTTTTGAATAAGAAGTGCCATATCCTAGTTCATTGGGAAATATTATGGGGATGATGTTATTCCATGAATTCGTCATGAATCCACAACAACGGTTAGAATTATGTGATTAAGTATAAGTCGACATTAATATTTATTATTGTACTAAGGGAAACTAGTAGAAACTGGCTGGAATCAACTGAGAACACTTTATGGACATTTTTGTAGGTATATTGTTTAGTCCAAGTGCGGATTATTCTGAAATTTATTAGCATGGAACATCAAGATTCCTTGTAGGAATTATTTTAAAAATTGGCCCAGAGGTACTGGATGACCACAGGGTCAAAGTCCTGAACTTAGTTTTGATAGATTTTTTTTATTTTATAACTACTGTTCCAGCAATCGTCGTACTGCCTGGCTACTGTGTTTTTTGAAATACAGCTCTCTGTATGGAAGACCCCCGTTCCAGATACCGGAAAGGTTTTACACCAAGCTAAGAATTTTCTCCGGTCCCACATACAAAATTTCACACCGATCGTAGTTTCCGAATCCGTAAGGGTCAGACAGACAAACAGAAATTCATTCTAATATATATAGATAACGGTCTAAAAACTTTTAAATGTAAAATATATTCATAAAAAAATTGTAGGATTTTTTTTATATTTTTATATTTTTTATGCATACTAGGGTAGACGAGAATATCTGAATGACCGAAAATTTCTTGATGTTATATCTCGATGTGATTTTGATAAGTTGTTCAGAGATTTGATGAACATTGCACGAATTACTCAAAGTGATATGATATATTTTTGTTCTTGTTGAAATATCTAAAAGTTTCTACATAAGAACAAATCCAGTTCTTCTGAACGAAATAGAATACATACACCCATAGAGACAACTCAATGTGCCATGTGTTTCTTTCTAAGTTGAAACAAATAACCTTCCTCAGTAACATTTTTAGTCAAATAGGCTAGAAGAGGTTGTTAGAATCATCATAAAACCAAAATGAAAGGTATTAGATTTTATGACGGATGTCAAAACCTCTACAAGACTAATTGGCTATCAAAATGTTACTTGGGTTATGCTTTTGTTTCTTTCATATTCACAACAGTGAGCCACAGTAAGCATCGCCGTCTGCGAATCCTAAGGCCGAAGGTACGATGCTGGCTGTTGGCAGATTTTTTATTTTTCAATTAAAAGGGTTGACAAATCTTGTCTGATATTGTTTTAATCTTGTATCAGCACTTCTCCATACTTGATTTCGATATTATTTCTGATCTTTTACTTCTTAACTCAATCAAATGAATATTAGTTTTGTTCTTCAGTAATTCATTAATTATTAGCTGAAAACGTTAATCATTAGATTTTTCCACCTACTCGGGTACGTTGAAACCAGTAAGCCATGTAAACGATCATACTTATGTCAGTTTAGTCAGTATATGTCAGTTTATGTATAATTGGGTTCTTTAGGGGTATCCAGATTATTTCATAATAAGATTCTCCGCCCAAAAATTAGTCGAAATCCATACTTTCATAGTTTTTGGAGACCGGGAACTATTTTTAAAAAGCATTTAAAGTTTGTATGGGGAAAATTTTTAGTTCGGGTCAAATTGTCATTTTATCGATTGAACTGTCATTCTATCCACAAAACAAAACAAAAGTATTGGAATCCAATAAAATCACGTTATACTCAGAAAAATAAGATCTTTCGATTAGGCTATAGAAAATAACATTCACTAAACAACCCAATTGTAGTAACGTTAGTAAATATAAACTGGTTTGTAATAGTTTTGACCACTCTTTGGACATTTTTTGTAGGTATTTTAGCGATATTGGTCAATCTGAACATGAATTTCTTTGAAATTTCTTAGTATAAAACATCAAATCAAGATTTCTCGGAATTCCTCCTAGGGATTATTTTAAAAATTTGCCCAGAGGTACAGAATGGCCACGGAATTCGTGCCCTGAACTTAGTTTTGATGGACATTTTTATTTTATAATAACGGTCTGTGGGGGCACCGTGATAGCTGCTGATCAGATCGGTGACAGCGAGCTTCAGCGCCTACTGCAATCTCCTTCATTGAAGTTTAAACAACGATCTGTTTCTTCATGTCACATTCTGGAGTTCGGGCGACTCGCCGTCTTGTGGCTGACCGGTTCATCTGGACTTCTATGAACAGGGACGTTGCGCGATTCATCAAATGTTGCGTCGACTGCCAACAATCGAAGATTCAACGCCACACTATGTCTCCAATATGCCGATTTGAACTACCAAAAAGCCGATTTCAGCATATTCACATGGATTTAGTGGGCCCGCTACCACCGTCTAATGGGTATCGATATCTGTTAACTATGGTTGACCGCTACACGCGCTGGCCTGAAGCTGTTCCTATTCCGGACATGAAAGCCGAGACTGTAGCACGAGCCTTCACTGCTACGTGGGTTGCGCGATTTGGAATCCCCCAAAAAGTCACAACGGACCAGGGTCGACAATTCGAGTCTGACCTTTTTCGAGAGTTGAACCATCTGCTGGGATCAGAGCATCTTCGTACCACTGCCTACCATCCTCAGGCCAACGGGTTGGTGGAGCGGTTCCACAGGACGCTGAAGACTGCTCTTATGTGTGCTGATTCGAAACATTGGGCAGATCGACTTCCGATGGTACTGCTCGGTATTCGAACTGCTCTCAAGGAAGATTTGGGATGTTCAGTAGCAGAACTCGTCTATGGGCAGCAGCTCAGTATTCCAGGTGAATTTTTCAATACCCCGAAGCAGGAAATACACCGCACCGAGTACGCTCAAGAACTCCATCGTATTTTTGACGACTTAAAGCCCAAGGATCCAATGCATCACGCTAAAGCCAACATTTTTGTTCAACAAGAGCTCAAGGATTGCCAGTATGTATACGTACGAATCGATATGGTCAAGAAACCTTTGCAGCGACCGTATGAAGGACCGTATAAAGTACTGGATCGCAGCGAGAAGTTTTTCGATCTGTTGATAAAGGGCAAGAAACAACGAGTTACAATCGACAGAATCAAACCTGCATTCGTCACACAGGAAGAAGTATCGGAACAGAAGACAACAGTAGTTACCCCATCTGGCCACCGCATCAGATTCCTGGTGTAACTGGAGGGGGCTCTGTGGTGCCATGTCGAAGCTATCGACTCGCCCCTCACCTGAGCTCAACACATACAAAACATTCTATACCGAACCGACACATCAGTCATAAATTGTCGTTCATTCGGAGAGACACGAATAAAGTTCATTGTTAAGTTTAGTAATTAATAATCGCGTTTTATTGATTTTATTTCTTCCGACGAGTTCGATGTCCACAGTCTAAATGCCGGCGGGTCTCCAGGTGATTTCCCTACCTTTGGAAATAGTACCAGGCTCTGCTGTTTCCAAACCTCTGGGGACATGGGGCATAACCTAGGCTAAGGGACTTTGCTATCCTCGCAAGTTCCTCATCGGTGACCCTCTCTTCATCGCAAGGCCCCAGTTGTCCTACGAAAGGAGGCCAAGGACTAGGATCATGACGCAGGACGCAGAAAAGTCTCTCGATGGTCCCCTCAAACATCTCTCGACATACTACTCTTTCACCTCTTGTCTTGATCATCACGATACTGTGGGCATCACTCCACGGGTTCGCATTGGTACTCTGAAGGATACCTTCAAAGTGGGCCTTATTGTTTGCACTTATCTCGGTCTCCAGGGCGACTTTTGCAGATGCGAACACCACCCGTCGTTCATTTCGAGAGCTTGGCTTTGGCTTAGTCGCCTCTTCCTCTATCCGCTGCCTGCTGTTGTTGTATAGTCGATACTGTAGCGATATGCCCAGTGATCGCTGTAAGTGTAGTCATCGCCTACCCTCCAGTTCGAACTATTTTTTAGGCCAGGACTACAGAGAGTAACGTCGACAACACAGCGCAACATTTTTTTGTCTCTAGAGCAAACTTATGTGTCTCTGACAGATTTTGGGCTGCTGAATCCGAATCCGGGCTCAGATTTGCTCCAGCACGTCACAATTTTGAGCTATACCTCAATTTATAGGGCAAAATATGCGATTTTGGGCTTTTTCGACAGCAAGCCATTAAGCATGGAAATATATTTTTCAGGCAATCAAAGGATAAATTGATCAATTAACATCTAAATTTATGACTCATGCAAAATATTTCGTTTTACCTAATCAAATTCGATAGATTTAAGCATTTTACAAGGCATTTTATGTCAGTATGTAAACTTGCATGCAATTTTTGGAGGGTGACTTGTATGGGAAATATCGTAGCTAACATAAATTGTTCGGATAGGCGAAGGGTCTTCCAGCAGCAGTTTGTATGTGCAGCTCAAAGCTAAAAAAGGGATTTTATTAGAGTTCATTTCGAGAAAGTCATGTTATAGCAATACATTTGATCTTGCCTATATCGATAGCAAACCCCTTTGGATCGATGTAACAGAAATCACGTATAGTCGTTGCCTGAGAGTAACATTGATTAACAAAGCGTAAAAGTTCAAATTCATCCTTTAAGCATACCTAGTCACAGCGAATATCTCTATGCACACGATATAATTGCAACCCTCAATACAAGCCACCGGAACGCTATATTCTATATGAGAAACCGGCATTAAGAAGTGTATACAAATCCCTGTGAGGAATAAACGGTTTCTTTACCTACTCCTAACGTTTATAAATTTCAAGTTAACGACTTAAGCAGAACCAAATTCAACGTAAATCAGCACAAAATAACTCGCACCAAACTAATCATATAATCGAATTCTTCATCAAATTAGCATCACACTGCATCTTCTCTAGCATACGAAAAAGTGCCACACGTTTCTGCCTTTTGCTATTGTGCTATAGCAGCTCATTGTGTCAACCGTAGCTATTCATTCGTTGAGTGGGATTCTAGAGGCGGTGATGCTGAACGTCGTCCGTGCTGCCAGAACATCCCCCGCCCCGTGGATCGAGGGGAGGGTCTCCCGTAGATTCACCCAGCTCCATTACCGCCAACTTTACCACAGGTCGCTTCAACTTACCGGACGACGTGCGAACGATCGCCTGCCGTATTCTGCCGTCCTTACCGGGAATGACTTCATCCACGACGCCTCGAACCCATGACCTTCTTTTGCCTTCTACCACGTATACAACGTCGCCGACCTTCAAGGACTTCACTTCGTCCAGCCACTTCGTCCTTCTATTGATTGTAGGGAAGTACTCCTTCGACCATCGCTCCCATGCAATGTCCGCTAACTGCTGAGAGCGAAGGAAACTGCTTCGGAGAGTCTGCTCCAGATTCACGGGTGGTTCCATTGGTTCATGAGCACCCGACGAACATCCAAAGATAAAATGATTCGGCGTTAGGGCTTCGGGATTATCTAAGTCTTGCGGCATGTACATGAGGGGCCGTGAGTTGATCAATCCCTCTACTTCAACTAACGTAGTCCACAAGATTTCGTCGGTCAGTCTCCGACCATCATTCAACGTAGCCATGGCCTCTTTGACGCTCCGCACCATGCGTTCCCACACTCCGCCCATGTGTGGCGCGGAAGGGGGATTGAAAGTCCATTTCGTTCGTGCATCGGTAAAGGTACCGGCGCACTCCAGATCGATCTGCTTTATCTGTTGCTGCAGCTCGCGATTAGCCCCGACAAAGTTGGTGCCATTGTCGGAGAATATTTGTACCGGTGATCCACGTCTACGTGAGAATCTTCGAATTGCCATGATGCAGGATTCGCTTGAAAGATCGTAAGAGACTTCCAGGTGAACCGCTCGTACCACTAGACACGTGAATACTACCACATATCTTTTCTCTTTGCGCCGGCCGACGGTTACCTCCAGCGGCCCCATGTAGTCAATACCGACGTAGCTGAAAGGTCGGACATTCGGCGTCAATCGTTGCTCGGGAAGAGGAGCCATACGAGGAGGAAAGGGCTTGCACTTGCTCACTTTACAGAACTGGCAACTGCGAGCAATGTTCTCTACGGCCGATCGTAGATGCGAAATTTGAAATCGTTGACGGACTTCGTTTACGACGGTTTCTTTGTTCGCATGTCCGTAACGACGATGGTAGTGGTCCAAGAGGCGTTGAGTAATCTCACTCTCTTTTGGGAGAATGATCGGAAATCTTGCGTCGAAACCAGCATAAGTGGCATCGGCAGTTCTCCCTTCCATCCGAATGATGCCGTATTCGTCAGCGAAGGGTGAAAATTTGTAGAGTGAACTGCTTTTCTCTAGAGCTATCCATTTCCCTATCGGTTGATCACGGTTCTTCAGCAGAGTTCGAACTTCGTCCGGATAATATTCACCCTGCGTCATTCTCCAGAGAAACTGCTCCGCTCGTAGAAACTCCTCTTGCGACAGTGGCACCTTGCGGGCGGCCACTTCGGATCTCAGCAGTTTCGCTTGATTTTTGGTAGCTTGGAAGGTTTCTATTGGGCGTCCAGATACGCGCAATCGGCAGTTACTGATAAAACGGTAAACGCATGCCACGGTCCGTAGCAGTACACTCCACTTCGAAAATCTACCAGCGTCTATCATTCCCACCGGAAGCATGATGTGAGTGAGTAGGTAGGCCGATCGTAGTTCTTCAGTAGTATTCGGCTTCTCTCGCTGCTGTGGCCAACTGTCTTCGGAGAGATACAAAAACGATGGACCCTGGAACCACCTCCCGTTGGAATCAGGCTCCGAGTCGCGTACCCACTTTGTCAAACAATCGGCTACATTCTGCTTAGACGGTACCCATCGCCAGCACTCGGCTTGGGTCAGAGACAGAAGTTCTCCGATACGGTGGGCGACGAATTGTTTGTAGCGCCTGTGGTCGGAACGAATCCACGCGAGAACCGTGGAAGAATCCGTCCAAAGGTACACCTCACGAGGTTGAAGGGTATGGTTCGTCAAAACAGCGGTCAACATTCTAGCTCCGAGCACGGCCGCTTCCAATTCCAATCGTGGAATAGAGAGATGTTTCAGGGGGGCGACTTTACTTTTCGCCATAACCAACGAGCACTGCACGCGTTCCAGGTGATCCGTAATCCGGAAGTACACCGCACAGCCATATCCAGCCTCACTGGCATCGGTGAACACGTGGCACTGCAACGTTCGACGGCACAGAGGATCTGCTTCACCAAAATAGCAACGTGGAATACTGAGCGCACTGATACCCGGTAGTAACTCCACCCAGCGTGTCCACTTCTCGAATTCTTCGTCTCTCATCTCTTCGTCCCACTGCACTCCACTTCTCCATAGATCCTGAATGAGGGTGCGTCCATGTATGAGGTACGGTGCCAGGAGACCAAGAGGATCAAACAGACTCATTATGATCCTCAGAGCGGTTCGCTTTGTCGGCCGCTTTCCTCCGGACACGTACTGAAGAAGTTGTTCGCCAAGCTCGGTTGAAAACGTTAGAGAGTCCGACTCTGGGTGCCACAGCATTCCAAGAACTCGTTCCCATTTTGCCTCGGTCGTTGATTGTAGCAGACGTGGCTCTGGATCGTTGCGTTCGCCGAGCTTCTCCAACACTTCCTCACTGTTGCTCACCCAGTTCCTCATTTCGAACCCGCCACGGGCGTGGATGGTCCTAACTTGAACAGCCAACTCCGCTGCTTCTTCTGGGGTGTCAGCACTGTCGTAGTAGTCGTCCATATACGTCTTGTCCTTGATTGCCGCTGCAGCTACCGGGAACTCGTCCGCCCACTTGTCAGCGTTGACTCGTAGGACGTGCTGCGCGACGCATGGCGAGCATGTGGCGCCAAACATCGCTACGTCCGCGATGTAGACTTCAGGAGGATGTTGTGAATCAAATCGGAAGAGGAAACACTGAAAGTATCTGTCCGGCGTCCTCATTCGAAGCTGCAGAAACATTTCGCGGATATCGCCTCCGAATGCAACGCGTTTCTCACGGAATTTGCAGATCACTGAAGGGAGCGACACTAGCAGGTCGGGACCTTTCAATAGTTGTGAGTTGAGGGACACTCCGTTCACTTGCGCTTTCCCGTCCCACACGAGTCGTTTCTTCTGCTTCTTCGGATGTATAACCAAGCCAAGAGGCAGATACCACACTTGCCTTCGGTTGATCTCCATCAAGTCCTCTTCTGTAGCCTTGTGGACGTAGCCTTTCTGCACGTAGTCCACGATTTGCTTGTTTACATTTTCGCGGAGACTTGGGTCCTTCGCCAGTTGGGCCTCGAAGCTCCGCAATCGTTTCATCGCCATGGGAAGGCTATCGGGTAGGTCGATTTCGTCGGCTTTCCAAAGAAGAGCGGTTTCGTATTTTCCATCAACGAACTTTGTAGTATTTTCCAATATTTCGCGGGCGCGTTTCTCATCAGCGGACTCGAGCGGAGAAGTAATCTCAACCAACGAATCCTCCAGGATGAACTGCTGGCGAACTAGGTCGTTCAACTCCCTATCAGCATCGCAATTGCACTCGTGGAGATTCACAAACCCGGTTTTCGAAAGCGCACTTCCATCTGGGCCATAGACTGACCATCCTAGCAACGATTTAACCGCGATCGGTTCACCTGGTCGGCCGACGCAACTATCCAGGGGCGCGAAGAGACTCAAATTTTCCAAACCAAGGAGAATTCTAGGCACGGCCTCGGAGTACGCAGAAACAGGAAGATTTCGGAGATGTGGGAATCGCTCGGATACTTCGTTGAAGGCCAAACTCTGACTCGGAAGGTTCAACTCTTCGACGGTGTGCGCATTCTTCAGCACGTAACGGCGGGGTAGTCCTTTTCCGGAAATTTCGAAGTCCACGCGCCGCGAGCTCTCCTCATTCCTCTTCACGCTCGAAGTCCATCTCAGCTCTAGGGGTTCAGGAACACCAACTGCTCCAAGCTGCCGTGCTAAGCTTGCTTCAATGAGCGTCAAGGAGGACCCTTCGTCCAAAAAGGCGAAAGTTTCACATCTGCGGTTCCCGTTGAACAACATAACTGGTATAATCCTGAACAAAACGGATTTTTGCGACCGCTCGTGAGCGTTGCATTCCGACGCTCGAAATTGTCGCTGACGCTGTTCCTGTGTTGAACCGCGATCTGAGCGATGTAGGAGTGGATGGTGGCGGTCTCGGCAGTTCCCGACGTTGCATCGAATTCTCGAACGACATCTCCATTGGCCGTGGTCAAACAGGCAAACCTCGCACAACTTCCAATGGTGAACGGCTTTCAGGCGAGCTTCCGATCCTAGCTGCTGGAAACGTTCGCAGTTCCGCACACGATGGTCTGTTTTACCGCATATCGGACAGGGTTGCCTTTCTTCATCGCGTCTCTGCACCTCGGCTACGTCTTCGTGGGCGTACACATGCCCCTTCTCTTTCGGCTTGTCCCTTTCGGCTCTCCCAACCGCTGCCTTCTGTTGGATCGGTGACGTAACTTCACTGGCGTCGTACACCAGTTCTTCCATGAACACTCCGAAATGTTTCAGGGTCGGTTCCGCATACCCTCGCTTGAATCTTGCCCACTCGAGCTTGTTCGACGCTGGCAGCTTCTCCACTAGTTCGCCGAGCAGCGTTGGGTTGGACAGATGGCCACTGAGATTCGCGGCCTCCAGGTGATCGCATAGCTGTTGCACCGTTAGGCCAAAGTTGATCAGCGACTCCAATCGTTCCGGTTTCGGTGCCTCGGCCCGACGCACCTTGCTCAGCAGATTCTTCACCAGCAGCTCTGGTCTCCCGTACAACCGTCGCAGCGTTTCCATAATCGCGTTAACGCTTTGGGGAAACATCAGTTTCGTAACGACGGCGTCTCGCGCTGGCCCGCGCAAGCACTCTCGCAAGCGAATTATATTTTCCACGTCCGTGAAACCGCACGCAATGTTGGCTGTCTCGAAGCTGTGGACAAATATAGGCCACTCTTCCGGGTCGCCCGAAAAAGTGGGTAACTTCTTCGGCCAGATTTGTCTCGCGGCTACTTGGTCGCTGTTCGGCCCCGCCCCGTGGGAACCTGGGTTCGATCCTATCGCCGCGCGCTCAATCCTTCGCAAAGACGGCGCCAGGCTGGCATTCGATCTAGCCGCACTTCCGAAGTGGTTTCCGACGGGTTCCGAAGGGATATTCCTAACCCGCGCACTGTTGGCACGGATCTGATGATCCGGAATCGCTTCTGGGATGAATCGTGGCTCTAACTGCTGTCGATCGGCTATCTCATCTGCTAGCGGCCGGAAACGATCCGGTTCCGCCAAATCGTTCGCTGCATTAGGCCACTCCGAGAACTGTGTCGCGCTTTTGTCGTCCCGGTGACTCATACCGTGCTGGCTTTTCAACCAAGCCTTGGTCCTGTCCTTGCGACTGAAGATGCTTGATTTGCTGCTCTCGTCATCAGCAATCTGTTCCTCCAGCTCGAATTTGTCGCGCAGGTACTTCTCCTGCATCGCGAGCTCCTTGGCCTTAATGGCGTGCTCCTGTTCCTTCAGCTGCCTCTCCTTCTCCAGACGGATCCGTTCTTCCTCTAATCGTGCCCGCTCTTCCCTCAACTTCTGCTCCTCCAGCAATCGCTCGTCTTCCAATCGCTGCAATGCCAATTGCGCTCGAGCTCTGGCGGTAGAAGTGCTGGATTTGGAAGATCTCATCTCCCCGTGGCTCGACTTATCGAAGGCAGGAACCTCTGGATGCTTCTTCGGAGTGGCGTTACCACTCGCCGCAAGATCAGGAACGAACAAGGTCTTCGATTTGTCGGAGTTTTTCGATTTCTCCGAAGTCTTCTTCTGGTTGGCGGTGCTCGACTTCGGTATCTCACTCGATGTAGCACCGAGGACAGTCAAGTTAGCCGTTTGTTTCTTACCTCCTTTCTTCTTGGCTCCGGTGACTTCCGAAGGCGGTTCGGGCAGGCACTTACTGCATCTCCACGACCGCTGTTGGACTCCCGGGGACACCTTGGCACAAGTGTAGTGGTACCATACACTGCACCCATCGCAGGCCACCATGCCGACGTCGGCGGAATTCGGTTCGTCACACGCACCGCATTCCCTAGCATCGTCCTGGGGTGGCATCCTAGCTACAAATCTTTGAGGATGTTCGGATAGGCGAAGGGTCTTCCAGCAGCAGTTTGTATGTGCAGCTCAAAGCTAAAAAAGGGATTTTATTAGAGTTCATTTCGAGAAAGTCATGTTATAGCAATACATTTGATCTTGCCTATATCGATAGCAAACCCCTTTGGATCGATGTAACAGAAATCACGTATAGTCGTTGCCTGAGAGTAACATTGATTAACAAAGCGTAAAAGTTCAAATTCATCCTTTAAGCATACCTAGTCACAGCGAATATCTCTATGCACACGATATAATTGCAACCCTCAATACAAGCCACCGGAACGCTATATTCTATATGAGAAACCGGCATTAAGAAGTGTATACAAATCCCTGTGAGGAATAAACGGTTTCTTTACCTACTCCTAACGTTTATAAATTTCAAGTTAACGACTTAAGCAGAACCAAATTCAACGTAAATCAGCACAAAATAACTCGCACCAAACTAATCATATAATCGAATTCTTCATCAAATTAGCATCACACTGCATCTTCTCTAGCATACGAAAAAGTGCCACACGTTTCTGCCTTTTGCTATTGTGCTATAGCAGCTCATTGTGTCAACCGTAGCTATTCATTCGTTGAGTGGGATTCTAGAGGCGGTGATGCTGAACGTCGTCCGTGCTGCCAGAACATAAATCGTTTAAAACTATCAAATTGGATTTGGTTAAACGAAATATTTTGCATGAGTCGTTAATTTAGATGTTAATTGACCAATTTATCTTTTGATTGGTTAAAAAATACATTTCCATGCCTAATGGCTTGACATTAGCTAGATCGACATTAGCCAGATCAAAATCTAACATGGCCACGGCCAGTGCCTCTAGTGCAATCTGACCCCGCTGGTTCGTAAAACGGCTTCCCCAGCCACGGCCCAGGAACTTGAGGCACACACTATTACCACCGGCCTTCGCCCTGTCAGCACGGTCGTCAACTACTCGATCGACGGAGACGTATAACAGCTACAGAAGAAGATCCCGTTTACTTTGGCGTTCACGAACCTCTCGTAGGTAACAGACACCAACTCCTGGACGGGGTCCACATCGCATTATCACCGGGATTTCTCCGGACCCATCTGCGTCCCAATTGCCGTTACCGGCCGGTACTTGGTATGGGTCCGCTATGATGGCGATATCCGTCCTCCACTCAGAAACTGCCTGACAAAGCAGTTGTTGGGCTGCGTCACAGTGGTTCAGGTTCAGCTGCGTTACCTGCACTGTGATTTGTTAGCTATGGCTCTTCTGAACGCCAGGCGTCTTGGCCTTCCCGTTGGGTGCTTGCTATTCGCGAATTTCCCAGAACAACTCAAACACGCGGGTGGACTCGAGCAGCCTTGTGGCCTTCATCGCCGTATCGCCTACACAGCTTGCTCCTGGCAGGGTCCTTACAGTCCCATGACTTGTGTTCTGGTTCCAGACACCTGAAGCAAGTTTCCGGTGGCTCGTGCAAGGTTAGTTGGCATACTAGTATACCCATTCAAGCAGAACAACGTTTGCTGAATTCTGCTGCTCGATTTGATTTCATGATGAAGTATTAGGCGCATGAAGCTGAAGTATCCATGGCATTTGTGCGTGCAGAGCGTTACGTCTAATACTTCTTCTCAGAACTTCAGACGCACAAATCTCAAGAACCGAGCGTCAAACAACAGCGCATTCTATTATTCTGTTCTTGCTCACCTGTAATAAGCTTAGAATAAAAAGATCAGGTGCGCTGGTTGTGTTTACGAAGTGATTTGTGCGCTCGAAATTGTGAATAGGTGTCAAAGTCGGCCATTCTGGCTGCCATTTTGGAATTGGAACAAGTCTGTCCTTAAGTAATCCAAGGTCTGTACTATTTAAACTGAAACCTCTCAAGTTTATGTCTGAGCTGCTCTATACGATATGAGCATTCGCGTCACTACAAAGTGTCTTTAATAAATATGAATAATAATAATTCGCGGCACTACAAAACAATTACAACCGAGTACCTATGCAATAGCGTGTTTGAAAGCAACGACGGTTGGAGATGGTTCATCGTACGGTAAATAAACCGAGCAGTAAACGTATTTCCTGTTCAGATTCCCAACAAATTCAGGATTTGTAACAAACAGCACATACATCTCTGGTAGTTAACTCAGTGGCGAGTGTAGCAACAATTGCGTTATTGACAAACACACATGCTCGAGGCATGATACGCGAGTTTGCTATTACGTATATACTAAGCGATGATGTGACGGTGATTGGAACGGACGATCTACCTGATGGTTTGTTGTAGCAAGGTAAGCTAAATTCACTGGAGACCATCGGAAAACAACATGATAATGATTGTTATGAAGTGAAAAAAGCCTGGCCACCCCACGCCTGTCCGTTAAAAAGTTTATTTAGTCGCCTTATGCTAACTTTTAGACTTGTTAGACAGTTTAAGCAACTTTATTAAGCATTTTTCAAGTGCATTTGTTGTTTTTGGAATCCCTTTACTGCTGTTAAGGACATACTTATTAGAATCCCAAAATGGCCGCCACAATGGCCGACTTTGGCATCTACTCACGATTTCGAGCGCACAAATCTTTTCGGAAACAAAACTAGCGCACCTGATCTTCTTATTTCAAGCTTATTACAAGTGAGCAAGACGAGAATAATGAAATGCACAGTTGTTTAAAGCTTGCTTCTTGAGATTTGTGCGTTTGAAGTTCTGATGCACTGTTGAAGCGGGATTTCAAGACGTTTGTCCTTAACGAACAAACTTAAGTTAGATATGACAGTTTTTTTATTTCTTTTAATGATCTGGCTGCAGTAAAAACTTTTAAAATTGTATCGACTTTGAAAAGCCAACATTCAGCAGGAAAGTGAAAAGCGCATACGATCGTTGAACAATCTGTACGAACGATTCCCGTGAAAGTTGAAAAATTCCTGCACAGTTAAAACGGGCACTGTTTCGGATATTAATCTTGAAGATCATCAGCGTCGTGCGGAGTTGGATGTAGTCATTGTGATGGTCGGCCTCGTAGGGAATCATTACCATGAGGTCCAGAATGTGCTCTTCCAGTGCTGTATTCTGTGGAAGGAAAAATTGGTATAGGCCGAAAATGTACAATTTACAAGTACTTACCACGCTTTGAAATGACTCGGCGATGCTACACCACCAGTAGCATTCCAACAAGAAGCTGACAATGGCCAGCACGATAATCAAACGACCTGCCATTGCATCTTCCAGAAGGAGCAAATAGATCGAGACACCAACCAGTATCACGGCACAATAGTGTATGGCACAATATAGATTGCTGATAACGAATTGTAGTTTCATGAGATTGCTGTAAAACAAATTGTATTAAGAATTACGATCCAGGCTAAATTTGTGAAAGTATTACTTTGTGAGCACCAAGTGCTGATTTATTTGAAAAAGAAGTTGTTGATTCAGAAGATCCCAGGAAGTTTTGCAGTGATTCTTGGTATAGATACCTCCAAGTTGAAAATGTGTTCGCAAGCGATTGACGAAATCCCCTAAGCCTCGTGCAGAAATTCCATACTCGTTTTGGAGTCCCAGCATGATGGCAGAAACAAAAATCGTCGGCCCGAACACCTTGTTGATCCATAGAGGGAATATGGTCATGACGTAGCAGGCTTGCAGTACACTAGCCGTAGCAGGTCCCATTGATTGAAGAATATACGGAATTCGATAGTACTTGTTCTGCTGTGACATCAGTATCGGCCCTGAAAGTTGACAAATGGAAACTAACGAAATGCTTGCTACGCATGCGATCCTAATGTTCCGATACAGTTTCCTTCTCACGTTTGAATCATGTTGATCATCTCTGGATATTATTGGACTGTGATTCAGGAAATTCTTCACCTCAGTTAGGGATAGGATATTCTTCCGTACGAAAAATTCTCTGATAAATCCAGAAAACAAGAAAATGAGTAACAATGTGAACCATAACGCGGATTCAGATTCCATAGTAGGATACAAGCTTTCCACTAGGCAGGATGTGATTAAGATGGTGTGATACGTTGCAAGAAGTTTAGATAAGTAATACAATACCACTGGCCATTTATGAGAAGACCCAGAGTAGAATGATCCTATGTTAAGACAAAAAATACTTCATTAATTCCTTAACCCAATAACTTCTAAATATCTTGAATGTTATATCGTACCTCCAACTACCATAATAACTTCCGCCAAATAAAAATAATTATTTGACGATTTTTGTTGAATTTTACCAACCGAACGAGATGTAGTCCACTTCCAGCGTCCCATTCTAGATAACTGTTTCGAGATGGAGCCCTCATTCCGTCTTTCCTCTCCATTCAATCGATTTACAAGTTTTACTACGTAATGAGGAAAGTTTTGCTAAGCTCGGAAAACCATTGCTATTCCACATAACAGGTGTTATTGTTCTCATCATTCAATAAAGGAAAATTGTTACTATTGTTTTGATGTAGATGGCAATAGTCTGGAGCACAAAATTTGATTTTTTTTAGATGTTTCAAAGGTTTAAGAAAAACACCAGATTAATCCACCTAGTGGTGATGGTGCCTTTCTCGTCGAATGTGTACTAATGATCTTTCCGTCGACGTTAGCCAAAATGTTCCTGAATCCTGATAAAACTTTATATAGTAAAGCAACAATTTTAACAGAGCCAAGTTGACTGCTTGATCACCTTAAACTCTAGTGAGCGTCAGCTAATGCATGAAGAAGGTTAACTTTATTCACAATCACATATCACTTTGTGATCTACGACAAAGTTTGATAACACAATTCATGTAAAATTTGACCTCCTTACGAGAAAAAATCAAAAAGTATAAATTTTCTATTCAAATTTCAATCGCAATGAGAAAAACGAGGGCTCAACCAGTCGCACCCAAATTATGAGCAGTAAGAAGCAAAAGGAGATTGAAGATTCGGTGTTGATGCGCGTAAATTATAACTTTTCCATAAAACGTTGATCTATCCTGCCATATATGTACACCGCAGGAATCTGAAATGGTGTGATTTGATGAGATCGCTTTGGACACGATGTGATGTTGTTCTCTTGCATACATGAAGACTTTGGTCATTTCTTCACTTATAATCTTACCCAACATTTACAAGCTATCAAAAAGAGCCACGATTTGATTTATCGCTTTGACATTTATAATTCCGCTATTTGATGTGCAGCTTGCATGGTTCTTTTTTATCAATTTTACGTTTGACCACTTCCGGCGGGACACCTGGAACCGTTTCCGGTTGTCTCAAATATGGTCTGAGACTGTGCTCTTGTCAACTGTTCATCGGGTTATCTAAAAAGCCGAAACTTAATGCGATCTGAGGCTATTTTCTTGTTAACCGTTCAGCAATTTTTTGAGGAAGCCGCGATTGTCGCATGCATATTATTCCATCACTTCCGATGGAACACCCACAACCGATTCCGAAATACTATTACAAGTTCTAGATGTGGCCTGAGACTATTTTCTTGTTGACCATTCATCAGATTATCAAAAACGCCGCTATGGTTTGGTTTTACCACTTCCGGTGGTTTACTCGTCTCGTCACCAGTTCTGGAACACTACCGGTTCTCCCAAATATGGTCTGAGATTATTTGTTGGCTAATCGTTTATCATGTCACTGAATAAGTCATTGATATGTCGCATGTATTGGTTCTCTTTTACATTTGACCATTTCTGGCGGGACACCCGGAATCGGTTCCGTAACACGCTGATATGGCTTGCGTCTATTTTTTTGCAACTGTTTATCATGTTACCTAAAAAGCCGTGATTTGAAGTATCGCATGCATGGGTTTGGTTTCACTTCCGGCCCGGAACCGGTTGCGGAACACTGCCGGTAGTCTCTTAAATAGTCCTAGCCCATTTGCTTGCTAACGTTCATTCGATTATCAAAAAAGCCGCGCTTTTCTGTGTCGCATGCATGGGTTGGTTCAATTTTATATTTAGCCGCTTTTAGAGGGAAATCCGGAACTAGTTTCGGCACTACTGGCAGTCCCTAATGTGGTCTTACCCTTCTTCCTTGATAACCGGTCATTAAGTTGTCGGAACAGCCGTGATTTGATGTCCCGCATGCATAAGTTTTGTTCACTTTTATATATGGCCACTTCCAGCGGGACACCCGGAACCGGTTCCGAAACACTACCGGTTCAGATATGATCTGAGTCTTTTTGCTTTTCTCGTACACTAAGTGTACTGGAAGGGCTATATGTTCACTCAAAAAATGACTTTTGATAAAAGGCCCGGAGGGTCGAGTCACATATACCAATCAACTCAGCTCGACGAATTGAGGTGATGTCTGTGTGTGTGTGTATGTGTACAAAAAAACTCACATCACTTTTTAGCAGTAAACCTCAACAGATTTTAATGACCGACGGTCCCATTATTTCCTATTGAAAATGGTTCGGATCTGCCCAGCCGTTCCCGAGTTATGGCCATTTAGGTGTTCCAAACCAGTGCCCTTGGAAGGGGTCATACATAAAAAATGTAGCAAAAACAAATACATGCGACTCATCAAACTGTGGCATTTTCGATTACCTGATGAACAATTAGCAAAAAAAACAGTCCCAGACCATATCTGAACTCGTAGTTTTCCGGAATCGGTTCCGGGTGTCCCGCCGGAAGTGGTCAAATATAAAAGTGAACTAAATCCATGCATGCGACATATCAAAGCGCGTTTTTTTTTGATAACCTAATGAAAGGTGGCAAGAAAATAGTCTCAGACCATATCAGAACCGGTAGTGTTCCGGAACCGGTTTCGGATGTCCCGCTAAAAGTGGTCAAATATAAAAGTGAACCTTATGGAGCGGACCTGGTGGGATGGTTAAAGCACGTGATTGGGAACGAATCCCACTCCCGACATGCTCACAAAATGTGAGTTCTTCATTCGGAACCGAGATGAACTAGCCTAAGGCTAAAAATCTCGTTAATACAGATAAAAATGTGAACCACCAACACCATGCATGTGACATATCAAAGCGCGGCTTTTTTGATAATGAAAGGTTGACATAGAAAAAGACGGCGCCCAAAGACAGAATTGCGAATCTATTGTCCCGTCTTATGTAAGTCTCTGTCACACTGATCAACTTTGACAAAGACACCAACTTTCTAAGTTATCAGGATTCTGATCCATGAGATTTTAAAATTTTGCATGCTCACTAGCGCCGCCTAGTGGTAGAATTTCGAAACAAGTCGCCTTGACCTGTGGCCAGGTCAAATTTCTGTCAACTTGCTTGATTTCATTGTTAAGGCTGCGCCGCCATGAGCCTATGGGTCTGCCTCTGCTGCGATGTCCTGCTGGGTTCCAATCTAGCGCTTGCTTGCAGATTTCATTTCCACCCCTGCGTAGAGTGTGGCCGACCCACTTCCACTTTCGCTCCCGAATTTCTGTCGCTATCGGCTTTTGATGACATCGACGATGGAGCTCCACGTTGGAGATCCAATTGTGAGGCCACCATGCACGAATTATATATCGTAGGCATCTATTGATGAAGACCTGCAGCCGTTGAGTGTTCTCCACTGATACACACCAGGTTTCACTGGCGTTTAGGAGCACAGATTTCACGTTCGAGTTGACAATTCGGATTTTGGTGCGTCGACTAATCTGGTTGTTTTTTCATACATTTATTAAACTCGCAAAAGCAGCCCTCGCCTTCTTGATCCGTGCACCTATGTCGCTCTTGGTGCCGCTATCGGTTGTCATTTGGCTACCAAGATATTGGAAGCTTTCAACATTCTCTACTGATTGCCCAACCACCATAAAGCTGGAAGGGGTGACCGTGTTCACACCCAACGATTTGGTCTTGTTGACGTTGATGGTAAGACCTGCCGCTGAGGAGCGATTGGCAAGATCATCGAGCTTGCTCTGCATATCGGAGCGTCGTTGAGCTAGGAGAGTAACGTAATCAGCCAATTCGAAGTCATTTAGGTGCTCCATGGTAATGGGCTGCCACAGCAATCCACGATTTGGTTCACGGTCAATCGCACCAACCAGGATCTCGTCAATTACGATGAGGAACAGTAGCGGTGATAGTATACATCCTTGCCTCACTCCAGCAACGACCCGGATGGGATCGGACAAAACACCGTTGTGCAGTACTCCGCACGAGAATGCCCTGTACTGTGCTTCAATCAGGCCGATGATTTTCTCAGGGAGATCCTTGCGCCTGAGGGCTTCCCACCACATGTTTCCGTAATTGAGACGGTCGAAAGCTTTTTCGTAATCAATGAACCAGGTAGAAAGACTCTTGGAATTCATTGATTTGCTTCAGGATGCTACGGAGCGTGACAACATGGTCCACACAGGATCGTTCGGCACGGAATTCTGCTTGCTGCCGTCGGAGAGTTGCGTCAATCTTCTCCTGTATCCGGTTAAGGATCACTTTGTAGAGGATTTTGAGAACGATGCACAGTAACATTATGCCCCGCCAATTATCGCATACAGTCAGGTATTGCGACATTTGCACCCATTTAGACTCCACCGAAATTCATTATCATCACAGTCGAATTTCGCACACGACTTCGCAGCGGCAGGCATACACAAGTTCGGTTGAGTTCATGACAGGGGCGTCGGATGCACAAAAGGTAAACAAAATAAGTTTGATTAGTGTGAAATTTCGCTGGGAAACGATGATTCAGTGGATTCTCAAATTATCAAAGTAGTCTAAACATTAATAAGAAACCCAATACCTAACACTTTTTGGGTACCTTTACTAAGACGCCTTGCATCCAGTCGGCCGGAAATGTCGCGGTTTCCCATATGTTGCAGAATAACACTAGTGTACAGCATTTTTAAACTCGGTAAGCTGATGATCGTTTTTGGTGTAGAATCATGCCCTGAGTTCGAAAATGCGAAGGAAAAAAATTACAGTAGAGCGGAAATTTTTTCGACTTTCCATACAAGGTTGATGATTTGAAATCGAATTTTGTTCTATTTTTAAGCAAAGTCGCTCACTTCACACATCTAATTCTCCGTAATCAATGCTCCGATTGAGCTAAATTTTTTACTGTATCTCGCGTACATATGATACGTCAAATAAACGTTGAGAAAGAATTTTTAATTTGTGTTTTTCTTATTGAAAAAAAAAAATACATTTCTTCATATTTTTATGGAAATTTTGCTAAAATTTAAGGAGATCGTCCCCAAAATTCGTCAATATCTTGAATTTCTTCAATCTGACGCAAAACCTGCATTCAGTTGATCGAATGGTATTATATTCGGCTTTCAATTTATGGAAAAAGATTTGAAATTGGTTGAACAAAACGCAATATATTTGAATTTTATTGAATTTCATATTTAAAAAAGTTGTAAAACTCGATATTGAGCCAAAACTCAAAAACTGTTCTACTTAAAAATTTTTGAAGCACGGTTTCGAAATCAGCGCTAAATTATGCTTCAAAAATGTTGGTCGTTGACAGAAGTTCACGACTTTCGTTTAATTTTGTAAACTAGTGTAATTAATGCAGCAGTTGTGCAGATACTACGGGGTCAGCTTTGAGCATCGACCCCTGGGGCTCTGTTCGATTTCATGCTACGGACGGCTGTTTCCATCTGCTGCACTGATGGAGCTTTGGTGTTGACACGGGTAATGCGTCGAACCTTTGGCGGATCTTGCTGAGGTGTTGGTGGCGTCATCCAAACTGTTCTTGAGTATAGATCCTAAAGTCTACGGGTGTAACGGTAACTTTATTCATTATACAAATCTATTATTTATAATCTATCATGTCCAGTAAGTCTTCTGCAAATTCAATAGACTGTATCGGATCTGTTGGGATATCCTAGGTCATCCAAACCGTTCTTGAGATTACACTCTAAAGTTTACGGGTGTAACGGCAACTTCTTTCATTATTCAAAGTTACTATTTGTAATCTATCATGTCTAGTAAGTCTACTGAAAGTTTAATAGACAATATCCGATCAGTCGGGATATCCTAGGTCATCCAAACTGTTCTTGAGTTTAGATCCTAAAATCTACGGGTGTAACGGTAACTTCTTTCATTATAAAAATCTACTAGGCTCAGTGTACCAGTTATGGCTATAGTACCTCAAATTCGCCATAGTTGATTTTCAACCTTTAACGATGCAAATCATCAAGAAAAAATATGTGAACAGTAGATCACGTTCATAAAAGATGATTGCACTCATTCAAATATCACATTTTGCTCAAATTATGGTAGAAATAAATCATTTTCCTTAAAATTTCGGCTTCCTTGCACCCTATTTCGCCATAGTGTACCAGTTATGGCAAATCCCATAAGGAATGCATGTAAATAGTGCGAAGTGGAACCAAAATTAACAAGTATGTCCATAACTGGTACAGGG
This sequence comes from Aedes albopictus, assembly GCF_035046485.1. NCBI lineage: Eukaryota > Metazoa > Arthropoda > Insecta > Diptera > Culicidae > Aedes > Aedes albopictus. The sequence goes on from NC_085138.1 coordinate 164,707,164, forward strand.
TTCCTATCATTGGCACACGCCGTAATAAATAGTAAAAGTGGGTTTGGCTCAGATTTTATATTTTTCCTGTAAAGTATGAAAACAAATCTATCATTTGACATATCGACGACATTCGTCGGTCTTCTTCTTATTTTTGTAGAAGTAGTTTTTCTTAGGTAGTGCGATAACTGGTACAGGCACCCTATTTGTAATCTATCATGTCCAATAAGTCTTCTTCATAATTGAATTTTATTGGCTTTTCTCGGTGAACTTAATACTACTCAAAGAAGGAGGGAGTAACGAAAGTAATGAATGAAACGGGGGATAGAATCGCAAGTGTGCGACGAGAGAAATTGAATAGAAGTTGAAAATTAACAGAGGGCCATAATTGAACAACACAATTACAACGACGACCCCTTTGCCTAAAGTTAATTACTTGCGTAAGAGTTTATGAAGGAGCCTTACGTGTCATGGGGAGTCATACAAAAAAAATCTTACAAGGAGTATCCAAAAATCGTAAAAATAGCGTTATTTAATACATAGACGGCCTTCTTTCACGGCCATCGATCTCAGGCAAAGAGAAACATCTAAATTAAACAGCTATTTATCTGTGCTAAGGTTTCGTTCACAAAAATACCGTCGCAAACGTGATGTTCAGGCTCAGCAAGTTTTGGTACAATGAGCTGCGGTGCTCGCAGCTCACTACACAGTGTAACAAAAATTAACTTTTGGTCTGTCTCAAGAGCAAACTTATGTGTCTCTGACAGATTTTGGGCCGCTGAATCCGAATCCGGGCTCAGATTTGCTCCAACACGTCACAATTTTGAGCTATACCTCAATTTATAGGGCAAAATATGCGATTTTGGGCTTTTTTGACTGCAAGTTATTGAGCATGGAAATATTTTTTTTAATCAATCAAAAGATTACATGGTCAATTTACATCTAAATTGACGACTTTTGCAAAATATTTCATTTTGCCAAATCGAATTTGATAGTTTTAAGCGATTTATCTAAGGTTCGATATTTCCCATACAAGTCACCCTCCAAAAGTTGCATGCAAGTTTTCATACTAACATAAAATGCTTAAACCTATCAAATTTGATTAGGTAAAACGAAATATGTTGCATGAGTCGTTAATTTAGATGTTAATTGACCAATCAACCTTTTGATTGATTAAAAAAAATATTTCCATGCTTAATAACTTGCAGTCAAAAAAGCCCAAAATCGCATATTTTGCCCTATAAATTGAGGTATAGCTCAAAATTGTGACGTGTTGGAGCAAATCTGAGCCCGGATTCGAGTTCAGCGGCCCAAAATCCTTCGGAGACACATAAGTTTGCTCTTGAGACAAACAAATGTTGCGCTGTGCTATGGATCACTGCACGAATTTATACTGGCCTGCTTACTCTCACACGAAATTTGACGTTTGAGAGGTGTCGGCACCGCTCAAACGTCAAATTTTCTGTGAGAGTAAGCAGGCTAGCACATATTCGTGCAGTGGACCTGATGAGCGTCCAAGTTCAATGAGCCTGGACGCTCATGGCCTATCGTCCTGTTGAGCATCAAGTTAGCATGAAATTGGCTGAGTTTTGCTCGTGAGCTGAGCTTTTTCAATGCCTGTTCTTGGCAAAGGTTAAATGAATACATATAAACGCAACCCACATCCAAGTTCAGCTTTAGATCAACTGGTATGTCAATTATTTCGTTTCTTCAAATTTCATGGTCTTCAGGATGTTCTAGGTTGTCAATGAAACCCCAAATAGAAATATGCCAATTTTTGCCTGATAGAGGACTCAATTTGCAGCAACTTTATCGAAGACAGTATTCTGTTTTATCGAATGGGTGAATTTATACAGCCGTTACTATGTTGGGGCCATATATGACCCCTCCGGCTCCAAAGGGTTAAGGTATTTCAATTCCAGCTGGAACTCCTGAAAGAACCCCCATAAAGATATTTGAAAAGGGACTTCTGGTTCATCCCCAAAGGGAACTCCTGGAGAATTCACAAAACATTATTTTCATCTTCATTTTGAAAATAATAGGGGGATTCACTTAACTGAGTAAACTGATTAAACGTCGCGATCACCAAGGCAATCTTTGATTATTTCATTCTAAAAATCATGAAACATTTCAAATAAGCAGAAAATCATGGCTTACGCAGCAATTTAATCTGTTTTGTGAGTACCCCTAATGTTTTGTTGCTTTCAGGGGGAATCAGATAATTCTACAAAATATTCATGACAACCTTGGAGATATATATATATATATATATATTTAATTCTGATGAATTTAAATTAGATTTTAATGAATTTCATGTCTTTCGGAGGAGTTGATTAATTTCATCATGCTAATTAATGGAAAGCCATTTTGAGCATACGAAAGAGCGTATTCTGTATCTAAAACTTTGTTGGGTACTCCACGATAGTTTTTTGTTGGGAAGATAAACACCTGCGTCATCATTAAAGCAAACTTTGAAAATTACTTAACATTATAATCGTCATACACCTTTCTTTGTTGCTTGACACTACCTCAAAAGTGATATCAATTCTTTCTTCTGCTACCCGCTCTCGCTCAATACAGCTTCAAAATGGATCGTTGGAGGAAGATTGCCCATCGGTTGTTTTCCAATTGCCGACAAATATTATCAAAAAATCATTTTCAATTGATAAATGTTATTCTGATTTTGGGAGGTACGTTACTAAATGTTACTTTGTAATTGAGCTTAACTTTTGTTTGTTTCATTCCAAGGAATAAATTGCCAGGATGCGTCGAAAAGATGGGCTGCAGTAATGTGTCACTTATCCAAGGTTCTTGCTACGGTCCACACTATAATAGTCGTGATGTGCTTCATTGAAAACTTGCAGCTTAAGGATTATGCTTCTGCTGTGTATTTCCTTGTGATACAAATTCTATTTGCCTCCAGTCTAATCAGAGAATATCTTATGCGAAAAAATAGCACCCATTTGGATGAGGTGAAGAACTTTCTGAACCAAGAACAAATTATTTCTCACGACAATCAACACGATTCAGCCATGAGACGTAAACTACATCGGAAAATAATGATAACCTGTTTGGTCCTTGTTGCAAATTTGACTGTTTGTGAGCTCTCCGCACCGTTTCTGACACTACAGGAGAACAAATTCTATCGCATACCGCAACTGTTGCTCTCGCTTGGACCCACCTGGAGTACCTTGATTCAATGGGTGTACGTCATGACCATATTCCCATTTTGGACCAGCAAAGCATTTGGACCGACCGTTCTGATAACTGCCATTATGTCCAGTCTTGAAACGGAGTACGCCATTATGGTGAATGGGTTTGAAAGCTTTGTCCGAAGCGTCCGATCTGACCAGGATAGCATAGTACCGATCAACGCTATTACCGGTTCAATCTCCTGGAATCTTCTGAAAGAACATCTTCATTTTCATGTGAATCAGCATCTACTGCTGACTGAGTACAATTTTTGAAATCATCGTAGTAAAAAAGAGTCCTACTCAACTTACATTGTAAAATTTCAGGAACTTTGCGAAGATACAACAGGTCATTCGATACTTGTACTGCGTCATTCACTACAGTTCAATGGTATTAGTGGCAGTAGCAATCTACTTGGTACTATTAGAGGATTCACTGACTGGTATGCTCATATCTGCAGTAGCTGTAGTATTCTTCACTCTAGAATGCTTCTGGTGGTGTAGTGTTGCAGAATATTTCCCCAGCATAGTAAGCCCTATTCGTTTACATACGGAACTCCTATGCTCAAACATAATCATCTTTTTAGAACGCAGCACTGGAGGAACACATAGCAAATCTATCCTTGGCGATTCCCTACCACAGGCACCAACATTCGGATTACATTCAGCTTCGTACGACGCTTATGGTCTTCAAAATGAACGTTCGAAATAGTGCAGTTTTCAGCTGCGCTGAAATGTTCCAGCTTTCGAGGGCATCCTATCTGCAGATCGTTCAAAAATCCTACGCACTGTTTACTTTTATGTTAAATGTGGGGTTGGCGAACCCGAAATGAATCAAGAGTAAAATCTGAAGCAAGATCGCGTAGCGGTATTCGATATTTATAGACGCTCAATTCGAAGACCACTGTGGAGACGTAGAGGTAACATACAATGCTGGCCAAATTAACCCGCTAACGCCCAAGGCGTCTCACAATTTGAATTTTCAAATACATTTGTAATCTTAACACTTTAATTCCCACGACAGAACGACTATTTCTATGCCAAGAAAGCGTTTCCGAAAAAAGAGCTTGAACAAATGTTAAAGCAAATTGGCCAAATTTTACGAAATTAACGATAAAAATTTTTGTTGTAAATCAAAAGTTTTTGGATTGTTTATCAATAGTTCCACTATTGAAACAAGTAGTTGGCAGTTGGGTTTATCTAATGTGATTACAATCATATTCTAAAAACTATTGCATCATATTTATCAAATTCCTTTTATCTCGAATTCGCCGAAAATCGATGATGCTCTAGAGCAACCACGAGAAGTAGAGGGTTAACAGTCATGCTGCAATTAAATAAACATGATTTTACGAAAAACAAATGGAAGTAAATAGTGTTTTAAACGATTAGTTAAAATACTCTGCAGCTCGCAATTCACGCGCTCACGGCGCATGCAGCATTTTTGCTTTTTTTTGTGACAATTAAGATTGTATTTTCGTGATGATGATTTAAGCCGCAAACCACATAGGGTAAGAAATCAAACTTTGAACTAGTCAAATTCTAATCTTAATTTGAACCATTTCGAAATTAATCAAAACGACGTACTTTTTAGGCAAATATTAACCCGAAAAAGATTTTAAACAGCTTTCCGTAATATAACCTGATAACATGGACTTTAAAAGCATTTAAAAAAGCGTTTTTGTCATGGAAAACAGGCAATTGAAAAATCAATGTGATTTCACCCATTTTTCCTCAGAGAAAGCACATTTTCGGTGCACTCGTACAGCTCATGCATTGTATCACACGCAATATGTGAACACGTCAAATGAAAGCTAATTCATCGTAGAATCGACCAACCGAATAATATTCCGCATTATTTGTCATAAAATTATCAAATGTAAGTAATTCTTACTTGGAGAATGTTATCTTAAGTTGAACGATTTGTAATCTAAATTTGAACTAGTAAACAGGGGCAAGCTTCCAGTGTTGGCCTGCAGACTGCGCTATTGGTTGTTTTGTTTACTCTTGGGGGATGAAAAATTCCAAATTAAGTTTCCAAGTTCCTGAAGGTTTTAGAACATTTTTAGTTGAAATTCCACTGTCTAATGAAAAATAGTTATGGGAATTAGCAGATCTATGTGTTTTCTATTATTCAGCACGAAGTTGGCTGTTGTGGGAGATGCTCGAGCTGCTGCCGCCAGTAGTTCAAATTAAGATTTAAATTAGTTCAAATTATGATTACGATGGTTCAAATTAAGATTTAAATAATTGTTGACGAATAATCGAATTTTTCAATGAAATTCAGTGCAAATACAAACTTTATACCACTTTACAGAAAGCTTATACCCGAGGCTTTCATGTACATACGATTTTGCCGTAGTAAATTGTTTCCATGTGGGAGAAAAAATCACTCAAAATTGGCGCTACTTCGGAAAGCCGCAATTTGGTTCAACTTTTGATTACCTACCCTACGCAAACTGTTCCAAATGATATGTCTGTTTGTCTATGATTACATTCTGGTCAGTATAGATACAAGACAACTCCGAACGTGTGATAGAGACGATAACGCCGTGAATCGCAAGTCAGTCCGAACCCTCGACACATAGGCAAACCCTAACCTCAAATTGGATAACCTTCCGTCGTGACCAAGATTCCGGCGTAGATTCCGGTGAAGTTTCGGCCATCCGCTACACCCGGCCGAAGACCCAAAGGAGCCTCATTCTCCGGAAGACGAGGATCTCCTGGTTAATTTAGGCGGCAAAGTTCGCATTTGAACCGTGGACCGATAAGGATCTGGAGAGGTGAACAATGGAGGATAGCAGCAGGAGAAAGGTGCCCCGAAGAAAATGTAAGATTAGATTAAGCAAGTGGGTAGGGTAGGGTGAAAGTAGATAGCTAGAAAATAGAATAAAAGTTCACAAAGTTTGGAAGAATGAACAGGAGTGTGAAAAGGCGATCCAAGTGTTTTCCTGAATCCGTGAGAACAGCAAGGATGAGTGTGCCGACCCTTGAGATGTGAGGTCCTAATACAAAGTTTCATTAACCACTAAGCAAGTTCACCTTCTGTAACCTGTGATCTCAAGCCAACGCAACGGTAGCTGTGGTTTACCGCGTATAGTTACAGGTTGTTGTTCGATTTTACTTATATATTTTTATTGAATTAAAAGGAAAAAAATAAAATGATGACCGTATGTTCACATTACATCTTCGGGAGAAAGAAATTCCTGGAGGAATCTCGGGAAAAATGCTTGAACGAATCTTCGCATAATTCCTGAAAGAAATTCAAAAGAAAGTATTCTCTGAAAGAATCTGAAGTATTCCACAAAGGGAATCCAAGAGAAATCAATGTAAACATCTCTGATGGAATTACTTAAAGAATCCAGGAGAAATGCCCGAGGGAATCATTAAATGAATCTCGGGAGAAATTTATGAAAGAACTTTGGAAAAAAAATCCCAGAAAGGGTTCCCATGGTAAATCAATAAAGGAATCCCGGGAGAACTTGATGAAGGGATTCCTGAATGAATCACGGAACTGACATCTCCAAAGAAAGTCTGGGAGAAATCCCTGAAAAAATCCGGGAATAAAACCCAAAAATTTTTAGAAGGTATCCCGGTAGAAACCCATAAAAGAATTTGGCAGTAATCCTTAAAAGAATCTCAATATTCTCGAAAAATCCATGAAAGAATTCCGGGAAAGATATCAGAAAGAATCCTGGGGGAACCCTGAACGAATCCCAGGAGAAATCCTTGAAAGAATCATCATTGAAGACATCTCTGGAGAAATCCCAAGAGGAATATATTTAGGATTCCCGGGAGAAATCCCTGAAATATTTCTGGAAGGAATCCCTGAAGAAATCTCGGAAAAATCCCTGCAGAAATCCCAGGAAAAATCCTGGAATAAATTCCAAAAGAAGAATCTTTGAAGGAATACCGGAAGAAGTCGCTAAAGAAATCCCTAAAGGAATCCCGGGCGAATTTCCCTAGGAAATCCGAAAAAATACTCGAATAAATTCTTGAAGAAAACTCGGGAAGAATCAATGAATAAATCACGGGAGGAATTTCTGAAGCTGTCCCTTAAAGCACTCAGAAAGAATTCCAAAATTATTCTCGAGAATAAAAATGTTGGAAGGAATCCTTAAAGGAGTCAATGAAAAACATTAAAAAGAAATTCCTGATGGAATGTCGGAACATATTCCTGAATGATTAAAATAAAATCTGAAGGAATCCCGTAAGTAATCAATGATGAAATCCCGGGAGGAGCCCCTAACAGATTTCCTGAAGAAATTTTTTATAGAAGTAGGATGAAATCTATAAAAGAAGCTCTGAAAAAAAAACCAATGAAGAACCCAGCTGTCAAAATGTGATTTCAAAACTTTCTTAACCCTCTAATGGATACCTGGGGTTCATTTGGACCCAGGCAACTTTGGAGTAATGGCAAACAAGTTTGGTAAAACATATTGACTTTATTTTTGCAATACCTTCAAATTAGACCTAAATCTATCATTTAAGCAAAAATAAAGTTCATTTCATGGCATACTTTTTTTTATTCCATGTCAAAGTTGAACCGGGTGATTTTGTATACCTGGGGTCCATTTGGACCCCAGATTGAATTCTCTATATCTTTTTATTCTGTTTCTTTAGAATATTCATGTCTTCATCAAATTTGTTCGGTAGGTCAAGCGCCATCTGGCGGTGAATTGATTTATTCGAAATTTCCCCACTAGATGGTGCTATTTGGAATTACCAATTTAGTATTATAATGTTTTAAAACGAAATTATCGGAAGATCTAGAGGTCGCAGAAGGGTCACGTCTTCGGGAAAGTTGCTCAGTAAGTAGAGCGCTTACAGATAATGGATTGATTGATTAAAAATTCTACCACTAGGTGGTGCTAATGTGCATGTAAATTTTGTATCTCATAATATGTCATATATATTACTGGATCCTTATCACTTAGAAAGATGACGTCTTCGAGAAAGTTGTTGTGTTGGTCAAGTACTTCCAGATGATTGGCCGTTTGATTTGAAACTCCACACATAGGTGGCGCTAGTGAGCATGCTTAATGTACATCTCTTATATCTCAGGATCTCATAAAAAGATGGTGTGTTCGGCAAAGTTGTTTCATAGGTCAAGAATTTTCACATGATGCAAAATTTGTTTCAGAAATCCACACATAGGTGCCGCTACTGAGTATGCAAATTTTATATTTCAAATATCCCAGGATCCTAATAACTCTTTTATTGTTTCTACTATCTTCAGCAAAGATTTTTGGTAGGTCAAGAATTTTCAGATAATGGATCGCTTGGATCTAACCTCTGTCACTAGATGACGCTAGTGAGCAGGACTCAAATTATTTAGAAAATAAAAAGATTCTACAAATAAGTTGCAATAACTTATAAATGATGAGTCGTTTTACTCTGAATTTTGCTCATAGGTGGAGTCAGTGAGCATGCAATTTGCATATCTCATACAGCACATGATTCTAAGAAGGTACAATTAAAAATATGAAATTGCTCTCATGCCAATCTCATGCAGAGTTTGTGGGCGGGTGACTAGGCTCCTGCGTGAGAGCAGTGAGAGCCAGCAAGTCATAATCCCAGTGCACAATTTCTGTACGCAATCAAAAAAAGAAAACACCACTCAGTGCACACGCAGAGTGTTCACAGCACACAGGGAACTGTTCAAATATTTTGACGAACCAAACGCATACCACACGCAAAAAATCCGTTCCGATATAGGGTATGTGTTCTATCATTAATCTCACGCTCCCATATTCATCCTATTCGAAAACAAGCGATTACGGTACCGATTGATTCCGTTCTTTTTGTTTTCATGGGTGCTCACTTCTAACAAAAAATACAAAAATATGAAACAAAACAAACAGCGCTTCAATCCTTTATTTTTCGTAGGATGAAAATTGGAGCCACATGCTTAAGAAGGGAACCAATACCCTACGTGAATTCCCAGTCACGGCAACGGGAACAAACGGGAACTATGCATAGCAACGAAAACAACAATAAGAAATGTACACCGTGAACTAGAGTTCACGTTTTCTAGAACGACCATATTGACAGCTGGAACTAGTTCCATTTCACGGTGTATATTTCTGAGCGTGCAGTGAATCCCAAAAAAAAGCTAAGAGACATCACATCTTAAAATATCAGAGACAAACAGACAGGGTTTTGAAAACTTAGAGTATTGGTGTGTTCGGCAATACAGTTACGTTGGTCAAGGACTAACAGCTAATGTGCCGTTTGATTCGAAATGTCACTAATAGGTGGCGTAAGCGAGCCTGTAAATTTTAATTTTTAAATACCTCAGGACGCTGGTACTTAGAAAGATAATTCCGTCGACAAAACTGTTTGGTAAGTGAAGATATTACAGTTTTTTTTACCTTTCAATGCAAAATTTCATCTCTAGGCGGCGCTAGTTACAAATTTGCAATAGGTTGTATGAATGAGTGTAATCAGTTTTGTACCTTTTAATTCCGCCCTATGTTGCTTATCCTTTGACAGATACGCGTATTTCGACTACCACTTGTAATCTTCCTCAGTGTCAGTTATCCACTGGATAACTGACACTGAGGAAGATTACAAGTGGTAGTCGAAATACGCGTATCTGTCAAAGGATAAGCAACATAGGGCGGAATTAAAAGGTACAAAACTGATTACACTCATTCATAGAGGGTATTCTGCTTAGAGGGTTCGAAAAGTCGGTACAAGAATAGGTTGTAAATGATTATAATTTCTAAAAATCTATTCAACAACTTTTTTTCCCTTCAGACATATTTGAGTCAAAGACCAATGTATGGGTCATAGGGTATGTGTGCCATCAGTAATCTCACGCTCCCATATTCATCCTATTCGAAAACAAGCGATTATGGCACCGATTGATTCCGTTTTTTTGTTTTCCTGGGTGCTCACTTCTAACAAAAAATACAAAAATAAGAAACAAAACAAACAGTACTTCAATCCTTTGTTTTTCGTAGGATAAAAATGAGAGCCACATGCTTAATAAAGGAACCAATACCCTACATTTTCAATATGGCATAAAATTTGGTTTACTTAACCGTAAGATATAGCAGTTTAATGAATTGCAGTGAGATTAGGAGTATTTTACTAGAAATACTTCAACTTCACGTAGAGTTTATCAATCAAGCCCAAATTTTTACCAATTATAGCTAACTAGTTGGAAAACTTGCAGTCAAAGTATGAGAATTTTTGGGGCACTTAATAATAAGTTACAGCTGGTTTAAAATTGTTTAGCTAATAATTTAAATTTTTATGTTTTTTTGCAAATTTGCTACTAGCGCCACCTAGTGACAAAAACTATAACCAAATAATTAATAATTAAACTGAAAGTCCTTGATCTTCTGAACAACTTTTCCGAAGACACCATATTTCTAAATGACGGGCTTGGAGGTCTAGTGGCTACCGCTTCTGACCCGAGCAAAATAACTGCATAATGGAATTAGTAATTTTCATGTTATTAACATAACATATTGAGTTATAAACTTGTCTGTCATAAGCGGCAAAATAACAAGTCACATAACAAAAATTTGTTCCTGAAAAATCAATTTAATAACATGTTTTGTTAGTGGCAATAACAACTTAATAACAGTGAATTTGGGAAATATTTCAATTACAAATTTTGATATTAAAGAGTTATTGATAACATTCCGAAAGCAAAATTAGGGTAAAAACTAACTTTTTTTACTCATTTTGGGTAATGATTTTAAGTGTGTTATTCTATTTTTAGAAAATAATAGGTCACATAAAAAAAATTTCGATTTCATTATAAAACTTACAAACATGGACGGGATTTGAACCTCCAATCCTGCTATCGTAAATTTTCAGTCGCCTTTACCAATGAGGCTATCACAGCTCTTGCAGTGAGGGACGATAGAAGCTTTACTGGTTCTACGTATTGCCAGTTACCCTATTCCCCCATTTCATGTTTGCCAGTCGCAGGACAAAAATAGACAGGGATTTGAATGCAAGATCAAACAATGAACCTCTCTCTCTTACCAACAGCGCCATCGCGGTGCGCAGACATGCGCACTGAAACACTAATAACAGTGGTGGCATGGTCCGTCGTCGGCTATTTCCAAGGAGTAAAGAGAACGATGAAAAAGTTCTAGGCAGTCGATTATTTATGATTGAGCTTCGTCATGGGGTGTATTTTGGCGGCGACAAAGATTCTTTCCGGACGGAGATGATTTTTATTTTATTTTTTGTTTTGTTCGCGTTGTGAGAACGGCGATTATACACGTACCTACGTGAGCGAAGGTAAAAGGTAATTATATCATATGCCGATATGATTACCTCTGCAGATGCTGTTTAGTTTTATTCTGTTTTAGATTATTTTTAGTAATGAAAAAAGATATTTATGACATAATGTCAAACAATATATGATCGAATAATAATAGATCGAAAGGAAAAAGTTATAATAGACAAATGCAATCATCAATTGAGCAGAATTGTCTGTATAGTTGACATTTTTATTGATTAGAATTATTTAGTAGGTACCATATTTGCTATCTCCACTCTCACTTACATTCATTACTTCGTATTACATAGTCTGTTCGGTACTTTTTGACGTTATAATTAGAGGTTAGAATAGCAGTACTGTTAAAATGACATATAAATTCAACTAAGTTTACTCAATTTTGAGATAAAAAAAACTCATTTGCAGATGTATCACTTTTTGAAGCTAAAATTTTACCTTACCCTCTAATACCCAAATTTTTGATTTTGATCTAAATATCATTTTTCGTCATCTAAAATCGATTTAAACATGTTTTGGAAGATGATTCTTCTTAATTCTCGATTTCGTGAATTTCAGTTTATGATTTTTCTAATTTTTATTTTCAAACTTCCCCTCACTTTTATATTTTTCCTGGAAGCCTATTCGGGGTACAGATTTTTTGGGATGAAAACATTTTGAGATTTTATGATTTTTGTTGAAATATTTTTATTTTAAATTTTTTTCACATGAAATTTTATTTTCCGTGTAATTTTGAGGAAAATAATTTTAGAGTGTATTCGATCTCCTTAAACAATTAAACAAGGATAGAATGGTTTGGGAAAAATTTAAAATATGATAATTGTAGCGATTCAATACAAAATAAACAATGACTTCTGAAAGGTGACCAAAACATCAATTTTTCAATGATTTTTAAAAAATGTAAATACGCTTCAAAATACACCAAAAACCATTTTGAGTTATACAAAACAGTCCTAAATAACAGCCAAAAATATAAAAATTTTGATTTCCCACGAAACAAAAATTACAAAAATGCTCAAACTATACCCCGTCTAAAGGCGGGATTGGGTATTAGAGGGTTAACCTATAAGAATTGGGAATCGTAGAAAAGTGATAGGAATTTGGCACCGTAACGGGACTGGGATATTGAAAGAAGGAAACTAATACAAAGATAAACATATCAATAGCTATGATGCTATATTTACCCAAACCTCAAATTATAGCAATGAATAAAATAAAAAATACGGAAAAGTCTGATGAAATTTCTAGAAGTTGCAATGCCTTTATTTTTTACTTCATAATATGAAACAGCAGACAATAAAATAAAGCAGGTAAACTATGTAATGGTTATATCTGCAATAAATTTTCTCCGATTTTGACAATATTGATCTCATTTGATCCAGATTTATTTTTTCCATCAAAAACAAATCCGACTGAACCAATCTGGTCATCGTGAGTTAAGAAAAAACCCGAATTCAGTAACAAATTATGAAAACGACGTATAATCAATGGTGTAGCATTGATTATACGTCGTTTTCAAAATTTGTTACTGAATTGCCATACACGTGGAATTTTCCATAGACCAGCTGCAATTGGCTTCTTTAGTGGTGTTGAGATAATTCCATATTCACAATCTACATGCCAAACTGAGCCGAAATCCAAATTTTCATGAACTTTGGTACCCGGGAACCTATTTAAAAATCGATTTAAAGTTTGTATGGGAGCGATTTGTCGAATCACCCCTCGTCGCATTTCGTACTGGGCGGAGCTGTCAAGCAGTTGCCCAGCTGTCAAAAGGTGATTTCAAAAAATCTTTTTGTAATTGAATTTAGGTAGGGAATCGCGCCACTTGGGCGGTGGCTTCTATTTTCGTCTGTTTTCCACTATAACTCAGTCAAATTTGAACAAATTGACACAATTTTTGGAATGCAGTGAGATAGGTATAGTATCTACCCGTGTACAACATTTCAAGTCAATTGGTTCAAAATTGACTGAGTTATAGTGGAAAACAGACGAATATAGAAGCCACCGCCCAAGTAGCGCGATACCCTATCAAAATAAAGTTTTAAAAATCTGAAAAAAATCATACTGGCTTATAAAAAAGTGCTCTTTCGAATAAAATCAAAAAATTAATATATTATTCTTAATTTAAAAACCCAATTGGTGATTGGTACAAATTAAGTACCTTACCAAGAAAAAAATGTTAAATTTAAATTTATAGTTCAATATGTAGTCCGTCCAAAGTCTTACACCGTACATGAAACCGTTTTTAATTAGATTTTGTTTTAGATTTTATAGAGGCATTTTAAAATCTTCTCCTGTGTGATAGGGATAGGATTTTTCAAAACACCATCGTTCTTCTTCTGCTATGTTCTGCTATGTTCTCGTTTAGATGTATGCAGGGTACTGCGCCACTTGGGCAGTGGCTGGTATTTTGGGTACTTTTCAGCTACAACTCAGTCAATTTCAGAAATTTAGCAAAACCTCGCGCCGCCCAGCAGGGACTTTGTTTTGTACACATTACAGCACCTCCATGTCACGTAATATACCACACCTCTTATCAAATGTGATACCGTAAGCGTACCATACTTTGCGCACCTAGGGCCTAACTTTGCGCACTTTTCAAAAAATCGTTAAACAGTTTTTCTGGTGCATTATGCAAACTTTTTCCCACGGAATACTAGTTAGTGATATGGGGTATGCACTTTGTCTCAGTTTGGATGTAATGATAAATGGAAGAGGAAGACAAATTGATGAGTGAATATGCAGTTGCTTTCCCTCCTCCTCTCCTCTTCTTGGCGTAACGTCCTCACTGGGACAACGCCTGCTTCTCAGCTTAGTGTTCTATGAGCACTTCCACAGTTATTAACTGAGAGCTTCCTCTGCCAATGACCATTTTGCATGTGTATATCGTGTGGCAGGCACGAAGATACTCTATGCCCAAGGAAGTCAAGGAAATTTCCTTTACGAAAAGATCCTGCACCGACCGGGAATCGAACCCGTCACCCTCAGCATGGTCATGCTGAATACCCGTGCGTTTACCGCCTCGGATATATGGGGCCCTTTGCTTTCCCTCAAATGCTGTAAATAACGTTGTAGAATGACGTAGGTTTTGTTTCAAAATTTGTTTTAGTTTAGATAGCAATACCATAAAGTATTTGTGCACTCTCAATAATACAATAATAACCAAACTTGTTCCACAACAGAATGTACTATTGAAATGTTATTTAAGGGCTGCATACCAATTGCTTGGTCATAACAAAATAAGATTGTCCAACAAAACATGTTATGGAAACGTAATGCCTTGATAATTCAATAATAACAAAACAAGATATAAAAACAGGTTTTGTGATTTCGTAGTTATTAATTTGATATTCCCCTCTGCTCGGGGATTTAAATGCAGAAGGTCCTGGGTTCAATCCCTGGCCCGTTCCTTTCCTCCTACTTTGTATCCTTCTATATACTTTCTCTCTGCTCTCTACATATACAACTCATGTATATTAACATGTTCATAGCCATCGCTAGAACAGAAACGGGTTGAAAAAGCCGTTTCCCTTCCTTCCAAACTTTCACAGCACAGTGTCTTAATCCTATTAGAAAACGCCTACAAGTTATGCAATCAACCGAACTGTGCCGCACATCTTCAAAATAATAAAAACACACAATTCTATCACCTTACGCTGGTATCCACACACCAATGTGTGAACCTTCCGCCAACCAATTCCCACCAACAGGCATGGAAATAATCGCTCACGATTCATTCATTTCGAGCTCTCTCACATACATTCTCGCGGAACGAAACACTATCCCAGCAATCCTGTACATAGTGTGTTACGCACTCAGGCGAATGAAGGGGAAAAAGCAAATACACGAAAATTATGGCAGCGTTCATCGTTGTTCACGTTCACCCGTTGACTCATTCGGTACGAGACTGCAATCGCAAGGCGAATGTCTTGAAAGGATCACACGTGAATGCATTCCTTCAATCGCGGCGATTCTTTCGTTTCGTTCGTCGTACTGCTGCTGATGCTGATGGTGCTAGGTTTATCTAACCCGTTCATTGAGGGTATTAAGCAATTGCGTGTTTTAACTAATTAGGAAATTAACTAGTATCGATGGTAAATATGAAAGGGTCTATAGATTTCCACGTAATTTGAAATCAGACAATTTTACTAGTGCATGTGGATAACATCGCCAAACGTACATTATTTATTTGGGCTTATAGCAAAGATGGGTTAATTTCTGATTTAGGAAAACCATATTATAATATAACCGGAAAAGGGCAATAAATTATCAAGTTTACATACTTGACAAAGTAAACAAAATACTACCGCTATATTGTACCGTGTTTTAATAGATCAGGAGAATTATTACTCTGGTTTATTTATGTTTTTAATGTTAACCAAAGATTTCACTATTTCACTAATTTTGACAGTTACATTTTGGCCAAGGAGTACAGGGCAAACAAAAATATTTGTCACTCACAAAAAAACAAATCAAAGAAAAAGCCGCAATGTATTTGTCAAAAGTGGTCAAATATTTATCGTTCAGGCAAATCAGGCACAAATCGGCGAGTTTGATCCTCATCAATGTCCTGGCGGCGCGGTAGACATGCATGCATTCAAGTACGGTAGAAGTACGTAGAAATATTTTCTGATAGAAAGCTAGCACATCTAATCATGAGATATATTTTACCGAATCAACCGTCTCCACGCCGCACCATCTGCACAATGTCACCACCAAGGCCAACGCATTTCCCCCCTTTGCCCTCGCACGACCAAGGAAATATAACACGAATAGACATGCTTTACCTTCCCATCTAGCAATAAATTAAGAAAACGCACCAAACCCGCAAAATATTATTGTCATAACAATCACGCGAATGCAATCTTTCATTCACACTGAATCTAAAATTTGATTCGTGTGTGAACGTTCGCGTAAAGATTCATTGAATCACGGCCCAACCGAAGAACCACGATCGACATGATTCAATTGCTTCGGTGCCATTCTCTTTATGCAATCTTTCTTTCTGCAGTTCATTTGTATTGAGACTCGGTGGAGTTCATTGGAACGGTTTGATCCAACCGTGAGCGAACGATACAAAGCAATCAAAACAAAGAGCGCAGTTGGCAAGATGAATGTGAGTGAATGAATTTTCCCGTGCCTGCCCACCAACACTCCAACATCCGCATGAATTTGTACTGGCGCAGAGGTATATTCGGCCAGATGTGGATACAAACGATTGCAATCATCACTTCCTTACCCTTCCCCACATTGACCAGCAACCTGACGTGGCAGACGCCATTGTCGCCTAAAAATAGAAGATCACCAACGCTCACACACTGAAGATGCCAGTCCCCGGCAGATATCTCATTTGTTTCTTGTGTGAGTGTAGCTGGTCTGACGATACTGGAGTAGCATCTACGGGCGGTCAATCAAGCTCAAGCTCAAGCTCAAGACACCATATTTCTAAATAATCAGGATCCTGAGATATGTAAAAGTAAAAAAATTACTTTCAGTCTAGCGCCGCCTAGCGGTAGAGTTTCGAATCATATTGTTCTAGTTTCTGCCACTAGGTGGCGCTAGTTGCAAATTTGCATAAACATGCAAATTTTAATTATGTGCTAAAAAATTTTCAACAAGCTGTAAGTTTTTATTGAATGCACTAAAAACTCTTAAACTTTGACTGCTGGTTTCTCAACCAGTTAGTTAACCTGATCAGAATCCTGCGATATATGAGATACATATATGAAATATGCGTGCTCAGTAACGCCACCTATACGTGGAATTCCAAATCATACGCACATCATCTGTAAGTCTTGACCTATTAAACATTAAACTTTGCCGAAGAAATCATTTTTCTAGGTGCTCTCTAGGATCCTGAGATACATGAAATATGTAGTTTGCACGATTAGTTGCGCCATCTATGTGGAATGTTCAAACAAACGGTCCATCATTAGTAAACACATGGCCCAATAAACAACTTTGCCAAAGACACCAAATTTCTATGTGAGCAGGATCTTGATATAAATGTGATCCTATACTTAATACTTACATGTTCACTAGCGCCACCTATGTGTGAAGTTCCGATTCAAACGGACCAGTATCTATCAATCCTTGAGCAACTCAACAACTTTGCCGAAGATACCATCATCCTAGGTGATCAGGATCCTGAAACAGTCCAGTATCTGTAAGTCCTTGACCAACCCAACAACATTGCTGAAGACACCGATCTTCTAATAAGTCACGATCATAAGATACAGAAGGTAAAATGGACCATCATTTAAGGGTTCCTGTAGAGGGTTAAAAATTGATTTTAAGTGCCAAAATAAAATTCTAAAAATTTGCAAAAATCCTACTGGCTCAGAACAAGGTGCTCTTTTGTAAAAACTCAAAAAATAAATATTTTTTTTTAAATTAAAAAACCCAATTTCGATTTTCCTAAAACCTTACCCTTATCCCTAGCCTTGAAATTTTCCAAGTAGCCCAGGATAATCAAATGCTTCCAACATTTTTTTTTCTTGAATTAATATTTTTCATCTATTTTCAAAACAAGTAAAAGAAAACAATTTTTAAGATTCTCAAAGTTCCAATGAAAAAAAAATACATATTTTTTCCAAATATCCTCAAACATCTTAGAGTTATTTTTATACAAAAGAAAATTCGGATTTATTCATACACCTTTTTCAAAAGTTGAAAAATATTTTCGGATAGAACTTCATACATGAGCAAAATTGCATTTAGAGGGTCTGGGACCAGTTGAGCAGGAGCACTTATTTTGGGCACTTGCTTCTATAACTCAATCAATTTTGAACCGACTGACTTGATTTTTGAGACACGATTAGATAGGTACAGTATTCAAGTCAATCGGTTTAAAATTTCATTTCATTTATTCTCATTTATTCAGTTACATAAGACAGACGTCTTTTAAATCGTTACAATTGTTTAATTTAGATAGAAATTGCCACTGTTTGAATTCATTTTAATAAACTAATATTTATACAACTACAATACATATTTTAATTAAACTGTTCGATACATTTCCTCTTAAAAACTGCCCCCGCTGATATAACAGTTGATTGATTTGGCAAAGTATTGCAATAATACTGTTCGTCATTTGAGCATTTGTAGTGCTCTGGAATAAAAAAAGGCTCATGAAATGTAGCCACTATTTGATTGCCTATATTCAGGCTATTTTGGGCAATGATAATCTAAAAGTCATGTAAACCGTTCCCTAACAGGGACATCAAAATGTAGACGATTAACATGAGATCTCAAATCAGGACTAGTATTCCAATAAGAAATTGATTAAGTTTTAGCAGCAAGTGCCCAAAATAGGTGCTCCTACTCAAATGGTCCCGGATCCTAAATCCAAAAAGGTCACGTCTACGCGATTTGTGCGTTGAGCATTTCCCTAGCGTCAAAACTTATTCGTTGTTTCCCTTGTTTCTGGATAAAAAAAGCAGTTAAAACGAATGGTTTCGGATAATCTGACTTAAATAAAAAAAATCACTCGTATTTTTAGATTGTTTTATTTATTTCGAATAGATATGTTTCACAGAGTAATAAATAGTCGAAATGCTGTGTATATAAAAACTACAACTGTATAACTGTTTGTAATAGTACTCCAAAGAATTTCGCGGTTATGCGAACGTACTTATAATTTTCTTATATGTTAAAAAGTTTGTATTTAGTCGGACAAATATTCAATTATCTGCAATCAACACTCGATATATTAAGCTACTCTGCAACAGACGTAACAAGCAAAAATCATACTTCAGAAGCACTAAATTGCACTGATCTTCGACTTTGAAATTTTATGTTTCCCTCCGTAGCTGCCACTGACTGAAATACATATATCGCGAATATCTTTGTACACATAAGCAAATTCTATTTAAGCTATAAAACGGTGCAATTTAATTTTCTATTAATTTGACTACATGAACGATCTGCGCGCAATATCAGCAAAAGAGAAAACACATTTTCCTACGATCAACGTAATCATAGCGGCCATCCGTTACCTACAAAATTCGTCTATAAACGCCCAAATAACAAATGATCATGCTTTCCGCTCCAAAACCCTATGCGCAGAGAATTTCACGCTATCGATTGTGGCAATCGATCGATCATAATCTGCCTAGTGCCTATATACTGCTTGATCGTCTTCAATTAACTGCCGGCGGCGCGGGAGAGTTTTCGTTACAGTAGTGTGGGCAATTACCGCATGGTTTTCTTCACAATTCTTCTTGTTTTTCTCTCGTTTGTTCCGCGCGCTGGAGATTAGTTATTAATACTCCCGCTATAGATGAGGATTCATCTTCAATCTCCATCTCTCGCCTTGTTCCGATGGTTAATGGTTTCGCAATATGGTAGTAGTCATACCAGTTTATTCTATGGTCATACGAATTTAGGAAGATTGAATTGGACTTGAAATTCATTGAGCATCTATCATCACAGATGAACAGACGAAAGTAGTAATCGGTAAAACCTTGAGAATGATCAATTTAGTGTAGGCATTGCGATCACTAAAACCGGCAGTATAAAATTGATAAACAGCGTCAACGTAGAATTGTTTGTTAAAAACGTAAGCGCCTTTGTTTCGATGCGATGAGTGCCAAATGAGTTACCTCAAATGATCGGTATTTTTATACGTAACACACTTAATTTAGAATACCGAATTTGATACTGCGTTGAGGCTTTGAGTCAACCAGCAGAACGCGATCATTAACCCTTTCTAACAATCATTTTGACAGCTAATTTGACGCTCAAACAGTGCCACCTGTTATCAATTTCCCGTACTCATACTGCCACCAACGTGTACAACAGCTGGCTATAAAAGCCGTTTTCGGCTGGACAATCAAGCAGATTTGTTGTTCAATTATCTCTGATGCAAGAGCTCCAATTTGTAGCGGCTCAACTGGCTGTGTTATTACGGAAATTGCCGATATGTGGCTCGCATGCAAAAAAAGAAACAAAAGAACTCATTTGTAACGGGAGCAGGAGAAAATACGTGATAATTACCGAGCGGTTCTCTTTCTCTCTCTTTCTGATCGTGACTGTTGCGCAACTAAGAATGTTCAGAATAGCGATCAGTTCGTTTGGTTTCCTAATTGAATTTCGGTTTTGTACGGTGCTTTCCTCTATTGTTTTGTATGATGATAGGCTTGATAACGTAGATTGAAATTGTACTTTTTCTCGTTTATTTGTTTGCTTTTTTGTTTTGTTTAAGACTTTTTCTCATCCGAAATACGTATAGGTATAAATAGAAACTCCTCGAAAGTGGGTTACTTTCACTCTTTCTCTTCTTTTGACTTCCTATGTTTAGAATGTGTCTTCCTTTCGGTAGTGTTGCGATTCTATATATAAAGCTACTTTACATTGCATAAGATTCGCGTTTTCTAACATACTTAGAACGGATTTAATTCACGTTGAAGGGCAGAATAGAAGAATGTCTAGCTTTTTTTTTTCCTTTGAGTTGGAATTGCGAGTGATTAGCGGCAGATCAAAGCAAATGGTTAAATTCGGCGACGCATAGTTCGTATCTAATCAATGGAGTTGCCAGATTTTTTCTATTTATTGGGCTCCTTCAAGGATCTTCGACTTTCGAATTTTGTGGTCCATCTTTTGCAAATTTCTTAGCCAATTTGCAAAAAGAATTGCCGATCTCCGAAAAAAAATGTCCAAGGAATTCTCAAATAGAATTTACGGAAGAAATTCAAAAAACTGCATGAGAAGTTAGCAAAGGAAATGAAATTGTTGAAGAATTTCTTAATATTCCTCGGAAATTAATAGAACAATTTTCTTTAAAAATTCTTCATTATTTTGGAAATTTTTTAAAATTTTTGAATTTATTTTGCAATGGAATTGCATATTTCCAAGAAAATGTTTAAGTAGTTTTCAAAGGAATTTCCAAAGAAATTGAAAAAAATCTGCTAGCGAAATTTCGAATTGAGTTTTAATTAAATCTTTCAAAAATCCAATATTTCTCGGAAATTTTTATAGGCAATTTCTTCAATTTTTTTTAGTAATTCTGTTGGCAAATTTTCAGACAATTTCTTCGGTAATTTAGAAATTTGCAATGGAATTTCTAAAAAAAATGCAGATTTGAAAAAAAGTCAAAGAAATTCCCAAAGGAATTTCCGAAGAAATTTCCATAAACTGCTTGAGAAATTTACAATTGTATTTTAAATAAAATACTCAAGAAAATGCTCAAGAATTTCCCAATATTTCTCAGGAATTCCTTCATTAAATTGCCGAAAGAATTCACAAATTAACTCCAAAAGGAATTAAAAAAAAACTGCTTGAGAAATTTGCTAGTTGAATTATTAATAAAATAGCTCAAGAATTTCTCCATATTCCTCGGAAATTCCTTTGGCAGTTCCTTTTAAAAATGTCTTTGGTCATTCTTTTGGAAATTTCTTCGATAATTTCTTTAAAAATTTAGAAATTCCCAATGCAATTGCAGAAAGAATTGCCGATTTAAAAAAAGAAAAAAAAATCAAATGAATTTCCGAAAAAAAATAATGCTTGAGAAATTTTAAATTTAATTTTAAATGAAATTGCTTAAGCAATCCCAAATATTATTTGAAATTTTTAAAAATAGCGATGGAATTGCAGAAAAAAATAAAAAAAAATGGCGAAGAACTTTCCAAAAAACTGCTTGATAAATTTCCAATTTAATTTCAAATGAATCTGCTTAAGAATTTCCCAATATTTCTCGGGAATTCTTTCGACAATTTCTTTGAAAATTTCTTCGATTATACTTTTGGAAATTTCTTAGACATTTTCTTCAAAAATTCATAAATTTTCATTGCAGAAAGCATTGTTGATTTCCAGAAAATGTAGAAGAAATTTCCAAAAGAATTTTCTAAGAAATTTCCAAAAAAAAACTCATTTCAAAGGAATTTTAAATTAAATTTCCCATTTCTTCAGCAATTTCTTTAGACAGTTTTTCGGTTATTCTTTTGCAAATTATCTAGGCATTTTTTTTTTCAGAAAATTTAGACATTTGCAGTGGTATTGCAGAAAGAATTGTCAATTTAAAAAAAATCGAAACAACTCTACCAGGAATTTCCGAAGAAATTCGCAGAAAAAATGCGTGTGAAATTTTCAAAAGAATTTCAAATGAAATATCTCGAGAATTCCCCAATATTCGTCGGTGATTCCTTAGGCAATTTCTCAAAAAAAAAATCGGTCATTGTTTAGGAGGTTTTTAAGACAATTTCTTTAAAAAAATCATAAATTCTACAATTCCTTTGTAGAATGAATTGCCGATTTCCAAAACATTGTCGAAGGAATTTCCATATGAATTCTCAAAGGAATTTACTAAGAAATTTTCAAAAAACTACTTAAGAAATTTGAAAATTGAATTTTTAATTATATTGTTCAATAAATTTAAAATATTCCTCGGAAATTCCTTCGGCAATTTCTTTTAAAATTTCTGCGGTCGTTGTTTTGTTAATTTCTAAGAAATTTTCTTCGAGAATTTATTTATTTGCGATGGAATTGCAGAAAGAATTATGTACCGATTTCCAGGAAAAAATCAAAGGAATTCCCTAGTGAATTTCTAAAAAAACTGCTTGAGAAATCTCCAAAAGCATTTTAAATGAAATTACTCAATAATTTCATAATATTCCAAGGAAATTCCTTCGGTCATTGCTTTTAAGCTTTCTTCTTTCCATTTTTTCGGAAAGTACTCAGACAATTTCTTTGAAAATTATTAAATTTGAAACGAAAGAGCAATAAGAAATGCAGATTTACAAAAAAAAATCGAAGGGATTCCCATAGGAAGTTCCTAAAAAATAAAAAATAAATAAAAATACTGTCTGAGAAATTACCAATTATTAATGCAATTATTCAAGACTTTCCCAATATTCTTCTGAAATTTCTTCGTTGAATTGTCGAAAGATTTCCCAAATGAACACTAGAAGGAATTTACGAAGAAATTTTCAAAAAAACTGCTTAACAAATTCTCAATATTTCTCCGATTTTTTTTTCAGCAATTTCTTTTTAAATTTCTTCGGTTATACTTTTGGAAATTTCTTAGATATTTTCTTCATAAATTAAGAATAAGGAAATGCCGATTTAAAAAAAAGTGGAAGGAACTCCTAAAGGAATTCTCGAAAATATTTCCAAAAAAAAAACGCTTGAGAAATTCGAAAAGAAATTTAAAATGCCATTGCTTAAGAAATTCCCAATAATCATCGGTAATTCCTTAGGCAATTTCTTTGAAAATTCCTTTGGCCATTCTTATTTTTTTTATTGAAATTTCTAAGGCAATTTCTTTGAAAATTTTAAATTTCCAATGAAATTGTAGAAAGAACTGCCGATTTCCAAAAAAAAGTCGAAAAAATTCCCCAATAAATTCTCAAAGCAATTTACTGAAGAAATTTCCAATGAACTGCTTGAGAAGTTTCCAAAAGGAGTTCTAAATTGCTCAAGATTTTCCGAATATTCCCCGGCAATTCTCTTGACAATTCCTTTTAAGATTCATTCGGTCGTTATTTTGGAAATTGCATTAAAATTTCAGAAAAAAATGCTTATTTCCAAGAAAACTTCGAAGGAATTTCCAAAGTAAATCAAATCTGCTTGCAAAATTACCTGTTAAATTTTAAAATAAAATGGCTGAACATTTCCAATACTTCTTGGAAATTCCTTTGACAATTTGGAAGTTTCTCAGACAAGTGCTCTGGAAATTTATAAATTAGCATTTGAATTGCAGAAAGAATTCCCGATTTCCATGACAAATATGTCGAAGAATTTCCCAAATAATTCTAGAACACCATATGCTGCTATCGTTCGGCGGCTCAAAATTCTAGAAATTTCTCCAAAAATTTTTCAAGATATTCCTTTCGGCGTTCCTTCAATTTCACCCAGTTATTCCTTAAAAAAATCAATTACTGCAGAAATTTCTTATCATATTGTAGAGGAACTCCTCTAGCGAATCCTTCAGAAGATTTACCAAAGATTACTCCAGTTATGTTATCAGTAATTCCTCAAGAGATTCTTGCAGAAAAGTGTTTCCTCCGAGTATTAATTTCGGAAATTTCTTCATCAATTCCCTCAAAAATTCAAGTTATTCTTTGCAGGAATGCTTTTTTGGATTTTTTGTTGTAGCTTCGTCCGGTTTCTTCTGAAATTTCTCCGGAGATTCTCTCAAATATTACTTCAGAAATTCCTCTAGCAAGTTCTCATGAGATTCGTCTCAGAAGTTCCTCAATCATTCCTCCTCCTGGGAGTACACCACAGACTTCTTTTGGGAATCATTGAGACCTTCATAAGGAATTCTTTCAGAATTTTTCCGGGGATCCTTCAAGAATACTTCCAAAGATTCTGTCTTAAAGAGTATTTTTTTTCCGTAATCACTCCAGAATTTATTTCTTGTCGTATCTCCAGGAATGTCTCAAGTTATGCTTCATGGATTATCTGCAGAGCAATCTCAACATTTCCAGGTATTCTTTTGGGATATCTTTGAAAAATTTAATTTCTTTAGAAGCATAGTTTAGAAGGAACCTTCAAGAATTCTTCCAGTCTTGTTTCAAATTTTCCTCCGGGGTTCCTCCGAAAGTTCCTCCAGCGGTTATTTTAGAAAATGTTCCGGGGGTTTCTGTCCATTTATACCTTCAGACATTTTGCAACTAATTCATTTAAGATTTCCTCCAGAAATATCTCCAGCAGTTGTTCCATCTTCAGAACATCCTCCAAAAATTCCTTAAAAAATATCTATACAGATTTATTCATGAACTTTTCCAATACCTTTGACTGCAGTTTCTGCATGGATTCCCGCAGAAATTGTTTCAAGGATTTCTCCAGAGACTTTTCCAAAGTTTACTTCAGAAATTCCTCCAGAGTGCCCTTCAGGAATTTGTTTTAGAGACTCCTCCAGGATTTTTTTCGTGAACTCCTCAAAAAGTTTCTTAAAAAACTCTTATAATTCCTCTTGAGCTAGCTCAAGGGGTTCCTCCAGAAACTCCTCCGAAGATTACTTTAGGTGTTTTTACATAAAATACTTCTAGGTATTCTTTCAGAGCCATCTCAAGGAATTCCTTTAGGTATTCCGCAGAGGTTCCTTGAGAAATTCCTCCAAACATTAGTTCAGAAATTGCTTCAGAGAATTTCGTTTAGGAATCTTTTCTGGAAATTCCTTTTGATTTTTTTTTCCAATATTTTTGTGATACTTCATGAAGTACCTTCTTCTATAAAATTCGGGAAAGAATATCTGAAAGAATTTCTGGAGGAATCTCTGAAGTAATCCCAGGAGATGTTTCTGAAGAAACCGCAGGAGCAGTACCAAAAGAAACTTTTAGAAACTTGACAAGAACCTTCATCACCCATATCAATATTCACGTTTTTTTGCTTTCTTAGAACTGAGTGGTTGATACGAGATGTCTCCACTCAATGGCTTTAGTCTACAACCAATAACACTGCATAGTAGGCCTGACCGATTTATTGCATGTAATGCATTTCTCATTTACTGCAAGCATTAAAATAGACAAGAAAAATTATAGAAGTATCCAATTCTATCACTCTCTAGGACTTTTCAATGAATGGCTGTCTATGTGTAAATTAGACTAGGTAACCCATACTTTGACAATTGGTAAACGATTGTTCTTCATCAGTTTATTGGAAAATTGGATTTTCTCCTGAGTCCTCCCCTCAGCATTCCTCAATCTACGAATCATCACTCGCAATGCCGTAACAGGTCCATGTCCATCATCGGTAACAACAGTCTAACTACTAGGGGTACTTCAAATTTTCTCTTATCTATTCGAGCTTATCTGCTACTTGGTGGATGGATAGACGACCCACCATCATAATCGCAATGAGTTTCGTTTTCGCAAATTCATTTATTCTCTCTGTATAATTCATCGCACTGATCCGCATAATCAACAGTAAGGAAATCTTTTTTTTTATATCATTTTAAGGTGCAGTTCTTGAAACCAACCAAACGGAAGCAAACTACATCGATCAATTTTGATATTGATAAATAATACTACGAGTTCAACACCTTACCACAAATAACACCTAGCTTAGGATCTAAAACGGTTTGAGGACGGTTCTGGTCGCGCCCGGCCGAGTCTCGTACGACCGATCTTCCACGAACGATACACCATCAACGCACACGCACCGTACCACCAGAGACTAGAGTGGAAGAGCCCACGGCGGACGCTTAGCTCACCGCGACCTGCTACCGTCCTCCTCCTGCGCCGAGTTGCCATCGACCGCCTTGGACGACGACGATGACGAGGACGGGCCAGCCCGTCCCTAGGAAACCTTCGCCTTCCGGTGCAGCAGTTCCTGCTTTTTGTGCTCGTGGATGAAATCTTCGACGGTGATG
Source organism: Aedes albopictus (assembly GCF_035046485.1). NCBI lineage: Eukaryota > Metazoa > Arthropoda > Insecta > Diptera > Culicidae > Aedes > Aedes albopictus. The sequence goes on from NC_085138.1 coordinate 164,733,916, forward strand.
TTTAGCCGGAAAATGTGATGCATCACAAAGTCTGCCTCGAGGTACTTCTTCGGCGGTGACCGAAGCACTTCGAGCGTCTCGCACAGGCCGTTGGCCTGCTTGCGCACCTTGTGCGAGTTGAGGCTGGCGCCCAGGATGACCAGGGCGACCTTGAACAGGATCTTGATGCCCTCGCACAGGAAGCAATCCCACACCCGGAGCAGGGTGTCCCAAGGCAGGGTTCTGGTCATCGCGCACAGGAACCAATCGGTCATGTAGAGCAACGGGTCCACTTTGTGCTTCTGGAGATGCCGGTACACCGAGGGGGAGGTTTTCTTAAGTAGACCGTTCAGCATACCGGCGTCCCGCTGGAGCATTTCGAGACCCGGTGTGAAGTAGTCCTTGAGATACCTGCGGACGAATGGATAATTTTATTCGTTACTATGTACTTAAGTATTATAGAGTTTTTCAAGTGGGCGGCAAGCTTGAGTGTTGCGTTCAAACGAAAGACTTCAAATGCATTATTCAAAGTGGGATTGTTATTGTATGTGTTCGGTGGTTTAGTTAGCGGATTCAACACTGTTTCAAAATTAGAAGACACCCTATTGTTGCCGGGGGAACTACAGGGGATAGACAAAATGATCGGGATAGGCAAAATTTCCAGCTGTCATTTTTCGAAAAGTACATCAAATATTCTCAAATTTCCACTGTAAGTTGATGAACTAGTTGTGTATCAGTGGTCAAAATTTGGAAAAGATCAGGCTGTTCTGCACGAAGTTATAAAGATACATACCGTCGTGCGGGGCTTCTTTTGAAATGCGGGGCTACTTTGGACACTTTTGAATATGGATTTTTTTGAATTCAAAATATGGTTCAAATCTGTTTGATGTCTTAGGGACTATTATGAAACAATAGTTTTCCCTTCATTTGGTTGAAATTATTTTTCAAACATACCGTTTATTGCTTGTCAGTACGCGAAAAAAACATCGAATAAACCAATGAAATATACATAACGTATCAGAACATTTGGCCTGTACGCATTGTTTCTACAGTTCATGAATTTCAAAGGGTTGATCAATTCATTCAAAATGTATCAACGTAGCATATGCAATCGATTATTTGTATCGCTATACGTTATAAATGATCATTTCACCCAAATAAAGGATTGATGGTCCCTTTTTTCAGGCTATCTATATAGCAATATCACGCTGCTCATAATACCAAAGGTAGCACAGAACCATCTTAAAACGCATATTTTTATTGAAATTATGTATGATATAGTATACTACAGTATTGGTACAACGTAGTTTTCTAAATAACCCTGGAATTTGAAATGCAGTTTTGTTATAGATAAAAATGTCCAAAGTAGCCCCCATCCGGTTCTATATGAGATGTGTCCGATTGGTGTATGAACAACTTTTTTGTTTATTAATGGATTTAGCTCAAATTTTGCATACATCTTACATACATATTCACAATTATTGTGTATAAAAATTGCGGAAATTCATTCACTAGTCTGGGAGTTATAATGTCATAAAGTTGAAAAACTATGAAAAAGTGTATAAAGAAGCCCCGCACGACGGTACTAGGAAAAGGTATAATTATCCGCTAGTCAATTTTGAGATGTTCCGGATTCTATGAACCGAAAGTCATATTGAAGTCATTTGAAATTCTGTGATGATTTTCGAGGTTTCCGGAGAATTATATGCTGAAGTATTGGTTTAATTTTGGAACGAAATAATATGAATTCGCCATGATTATCAGACCCTCAGGGATATACCAGAATATTTCAATTTATTATTCCATCTGCAATTCCGGAAAATGAAACAATATTCAGGAGAAATAATTTAATTTATTCAAGATTTTTTCCCATGGAGATGAACCAGCCACGGGCTGACAATCTTATCAATAAAGTTAATAATAAAGAAATGTTTCTAGAGAACTTTCAGAACAGTAAAAGTTTGAATTTGTCAGTGTACAATCTAAGCGTTTTGGTCATTTCCACTGGAAATGCCGCAAAATCAATCTGCTTGATCGGGTAACATGGAAGGTGGTGATATACTCTAAACATATTGTAATGGATTGAATTTAAAAGTATTGTCTACTATTTTCGATGAGGTAAAATGAGCATGTAGTTAAAAGCTATTTAAAAACATATAATTTTCATACGTGTTTTTATGGCATAAAATGAGCAAACCGTTTTAACAGTGTAGCTTAATAATTAACAAAGAAAAAAAACTGATTTTTTCACTAAAACGATCTTTTGTGTTGATAATTTTGATAACCGGAATAGTGGAGCATACTAGCTTTCATTATTATGAGAAAATAATTCACATGTAATGTGTGTCATCGTGTTGCAAGTTACACCGCTGTTGCAAGTAACCCCGTTTGACGGTACAATATTTAAAACATAGGAACTTAGATTATTAATTGTTAAAATAGTGTAAAAAGAACCTTTTTTAATGAAAATCATATCTTGTTAATATGCATAAAATTTGCTTTCTTTTTCAAATCCTTCAATAATTCTGCCACAAACTTTTCCATGTTTCCAAACATTTTTCTAGAAGCTCATTTTAAGATTTTTTGAATTCTTAGGGTAAAGTCCTTAAAAATTACTTCAAGGTTTGCTTAAGAAAATACCGAAAAGGTGTTTTCGGCAATTCATCCTCTTCTAAGTTTGGAATCCATTTTCCAGCAACTCCAGGACTTAATCCCAAAGCAATTTCTAACAGTATTTCTTCCAAAAGTTCATTTGGAGATTACCACTGGGATTCTTGTGAAAGTTTTTTTTTTCTGATATATCTGATGTACCTATAGATAATTTTATTATTTTAGGTAAGGCATAGTACACACATTACGTAACGCTAAAATAGGCCATTTCAGACCACCTCCCCCCTATGTAACGCTTTTTGTAAGAAATCCCAAAAAAAATGTATGGATCGTAACGCTACGCTGGACTCCCCCTCCCCCTATAGCGTTACGTAATTTGTGTACGATGTCTAATGTTTTGGCACTCCCCCAGAAGTTTTTTTTTATATCACTCAGTGGATTTCTTCAGGAATTATTTCAAGAATGTTCCTGGGATTATATCTCGTAGGATTTCGCACAGTTATTTCTTACAGATACAGTTACGAATTTCTTTTAGAGGATTCGTCAAGGAGTTTGTTTTGTGATTGCTTCACGCAGTGGCGTAGCCAGAAATTCACTCTGGGAGGAGTTTTCGACGATCAGTGATACCTTTTTTTATTTGACAGTCACAGCAATTTACAATGAGGCCATAAAAATACATTCAAGTAGAGTTCTAGTTAAAAAAGCGGTGCTGCCGAAAAAAATGTTTATTAGAAAGCGTATCAAACTGGAAATTTGTCCCTAAAATTGGGCACAAGGGAGGAGGTGCTAGCCCTAATCCGGGGGATGGGGTGGGCTACACTACTGGCTTTACGTAATCGCATGAGATTTCCCAAGTAACCATGTGCATTAATAAGGACTGTATCGGAAATTAACTATAAACGTTCACAATTGCCTAAAAAATAATCTGTTCGAAATAAACAAAACTTCATTTTTGGAGATACTATATAAATCTCTAAAATAAAGAATGACAGTTCTGATTTTCAAAGAATAATCATTTAACTTGGACTTTTATCTCAAAGATTGCACACATGTTTTTAAAATTTTGGACACCTCCTAAAAATTTAGAATTGTTAAAGCTGAGGGAAAATATTCAATTTTTTCTCTTATTTTTGCGCAAATATATTCTTTTCCAGAATGCTCATGATATAGGAAAATTATTTTTATCAAGAAAAATTTCCTCCGCAGTTTAGGGCAATTCTTAAAAATGAAAAAGGCCATTTTTCGAGGAACTCTTTTTTTATACGTCTTCAAAGAACGATTACGCAAATAAAAAAATACATAAAGTTGAAAATTTGCATTTTTTTCGATTGGGTATGTATTTAAATCTTTTGAGGAGGTAGTTTTACCAGAGAACGGAATTTTATAACCTCTAAAGATATTTAAAACAGAGCGTCAAAGTTCGACCAAAAAGTAGGTGTTTTTTAGGATAGACCATATTCTTAATGTTGGAGGTTTATCTATTTAAAATAAGAATTTTAAAAGTCGGTTGTAAGTGATATTTACATAACTGCTAGTAGAAATAATTATTTTCCAGATTTTTCCCTGTACAAATTTGTTTCGCAACAAATATTTGAAACGTTAAAAAAATTTAAAAAATTGCAGTTTGTACAAATTGTTATTTTGTGTGGTATACTCATAGAACCATATTTTCAATATTACTAAACATTTTCCAAATTTCTTCAAGCTGTTCTAGACTTAACTATATTGTGAAGATTTCATAGAAGAACCGAAGTGAAAAGACCAACCGTGCGTCGAGATAGAGCATTTTGATTGTTTATAGTTAATTTCCGATACAGTCCTTATTAATTGACCTTAATTCAGCACTGGGTTTGCGTTTTAGTTTCACTACATCATTATGAATGCAAATAAACTGGCAACCAGTATTTGCAATACGTAGAAACCCATTATTTTCTTTATTATCATGAAGCTGTATGCAGATAAGCAATTATTTAGCGCTTTATCTGCATTATATGTGCATACAGGGCACTTTTTCGTGCTATCCAATATTTTGACACACTAATCATGTGCTTAACATTCACATATAGGGGTGAAGTACCTAGCCGTGTTTACTAAAGCCTGTATCCGCAATAATCGGGACACAGAAGCACGGCTGTAGCTCTGTAATGAATCATTAAAATTGGTCAAATAATTTACTGAGAACTCTTTGGTGTATGTTTATTGTTTGTGCAAAATTTCATAAAATCGATGCATTACTTTTAACTGTGGCTGAAAAAAAAACAGACGTGGTTTTGAGCATTTTGTACAATCATGACCAATTTTCATTCGCATAATAGATGGTTCTTTTACACTACAGTTCACAGTTCTGTTATGAAAGTTTTGAAACTTTGTTAGCAGTTATGATACTTTTAGAGACACTTGCTTGCAAAATTTCATCAACTTTAATCAATTGGTTTGAAAGCCACCGGTGTTGATAGGGGTGAGTGTTGGTGAAAATTTTTCGTGTTTCTCATACGCGATGTTTGCCTATTCATAACTTTTGAATTTCTCTGCCAATTTTCTTGAAATTTTCACAGAAGGTAGTTGAATATGTGTATATTATGCCTGTAAAATTGGATGATTATTGGTATAGTACTTTCAATAGTACAATCGAAACACACAAGGGTACTGACTGATCGCTGTCTGAGGGGCTAAAATCACGTTCAGTCCCAATATATGTGTTGTCTATAAAATTGTTGATAGTGCATCGATTTTTATGAAATTTTGCCTATGCAACAAATGTAGATTGAGAGGTTTGTGTTCAATGTTTCAGTCATTTTCTTTGCCAAATTCAAAAGTTACAGCGCTGACAAGCAAAACTATGGGCTGTACAAAATTCAATGGCGCACATTCTATTCTTTCATTGCTACAACAAAAAGTACTTCACCGATTCATATGATTTTTTTTTATGTGAAGTGAACACATCTTAAGATGTTATTAGGCAAAATTTGAGCAATTTTAATGCATCTATTGCAGAGTTACAGCTGTATTTCTGTGTCCCGATTATTGCGGATACAGGCTTTACAACCACATATTCCGTGGCAGGATGAAATGAAAATTAAAAGTTGGTCTCTTTTCTTTGCAATACTGTTTACCATCTGTGGCCGAAGGGTTCGGATCAGGACTTCAACACACTGCACAATGGGTCCAGAGCCGTGTTTACGAAGACAAAAATGTTTGTGTCTAAACCATAAGTTTTAGATACATGGTGTCTTTGGGAAATTTTCTTCTTATTTTTCGGCCTTTTTTCTCATTATTGTGAAATTAGGGTGGTCCCTCTAGTTTCGCTGATCCAAACACTTGCTTTTTAATAGTTTTATGTACGGTCACAAAATGTTCTACAAAGTTGTAAAAGAACTTATTTGGAGCAAGTATGCCGAAGAAACCATTATTCTATCTCTTATGGTTCCTAACTTATATTTTTTTTAAATATTCATGTTAGGGTGATCCATGAATTTCAGTTTTCCTGAAATAACTTTTAATTCGTTCGTTTCTCGTAAATAATTTGTTCCGACCACTTTTAGAACTATCCACGACGCATCTTTTTTCCAAAGAGCTCAAAGTTCTAACTCGCGTAGTTAAAAAGATATTGGCATTTTTCTTCAAAAAATCACTTTTTTTTCAAAGTTACAACGGCTTTTCCATGAAAAAAATCGTATTTTAAAAATTCAATAAAAAGCTTTAAACAAAAAAGGTACCTACAGTTTTTTCACCATAAATATAACAGAGTACGATCTTTCCAATGCAACCGGGAGAATGAAAATCCATTTGCTCCTTTTTGAGATATGACTTTTTGAAGAAAAATGATTTTTTGAAGAAAAATGCCAATATATTTTTAATTACGCGAGTTAGAACTTTGAGCTCTAAGGAAAAAATATGCGTCGTTGATAGTTCTAAAAGTGGTCGGAACAAAGTATTTACGAGAAACGAACGAATTAAAAGTTCTTTTACAACTTTGTAGAACATTTTGTGAACGTACATAAAACTATTAAAAAGCAGATGTTTGGATCAGCGAAACTAGAGGGACCACCCTAATTTCACAATAATGAGAAAACAGGTCGAAAAATAAGAAGAAACTTTCCCAAAAACACCATGTATCTAAAGCTTAAGGTTTAGGCACAAACATTCTTGTCTTCGTAAACACGGCTCTGGACCCACTGTGCACTGGGTGTCGCTAGTTCGAGACGCATGAGGAAATTTTCATCAACATAAATCAACAATAGGATAGAAGACTCCTCACAATCTGTACGAGTAAAGATATAAAACATAACAATAACACAGCGTAACAATAATTATCTTTTGGTCTGTCTCAAGAGCAAGCTTATGCTCTGACAGATTTTTGGGCCGCAATATCGGAATCCGGGCTCAGATTTGTTCCAGCACGTCACAATTTTGAGCTATACCTCAATTTATGTTAGGCACGCTATTTCCTATACAAGTCACCTTCCAAAAGTTGCAAGCAAGTTTACATACCAACATAAAATGCTTAAATCTATCAAATTTGATTTGGTAAAACGAAATATTTTGCATGAGTCGTTAATTTAGATGTTAATTGACCAATTAACCTTTTGATTGCTTAAAAAAATATTTCCAAGATTTCCACTGCTTTTTACAGAACTGAACTAAAAAATCTAGAAAAAAAGTTATTAAGTAAATTAATCCTTGATGTCATCGACCAAAAGTTTGGGGTCACCCCTCATTATGATGTATCGGCCAAAAGTTTGGGGTCACTTTCGTAAAACATGGAAAAGTGATTTGGTGATATTTTCGTCATCTATAGCTCAATTTTTATTATGTTTGGCTCATCTCAAAGATAAATTACTAAATTTACGTTTGATGTCTTCAACTTAAGGTATTTAAGGATTTTTGTATTTAAAATGTTATGTAAAGTTAGCACATTTTACCACGCTTCAAAAAATGAGGCCAATTTACGTTAAATTTTAGTATGTAAATTTCAACAAATATGTGTGGTTCAATGTCTATGCAATAAGTATCATTCATTTTGTTTCAAATAAGCGAAGAAGAATTAAAATTGAATGAAAGATGACAAAGATATCAACAAATCACTTTTCCATGTTTTACGATGGTGACCCCAAACTTTTGGCCGATGTCATCAAGGATTAATTTACTTAATAACTTTTTTTCTAGATTTTTTAGCTAAGTTCTGTAAAAAGCAGTTGAAAGCTAATAGAAAATGGGTCACATTACATTGCCGTAAGTTTATATTCATTTTTTAGAAAATTTGGCAACTTTGGGTTAAGTTTACATACAAAATTTTTTGAAAAAGTTTCTTTTAAATCATGTTCAAAGTTTCTTTGACTTATTATCTTTTGAATGAAACCTAGATTTTTGAAATCGGACGCAAATTGGCGGAAATATGGGCCTAAAAAAATGACATGTTTTTGAGGGGGTGACCCCAAACTTTTAAACGGGAGTGTAGGAAAGGGTTCGCGTCTGTGCTGATTTGACAGTAGCGTTCGCTCGCGTCGCTGGTCGACCGTTAAATTAGGGGGGGGGGGGGGGGGGGGGCACTTTTGAAACACCACTGTTACGTCGGTTCGTCGGTGATACCGTACCAAACGCTCCTGTAGTTTTTTGGTTTTAGGCCTGTCCACCTTGTAAAAATGTTCTCTGATTCTCAAGTCCACCCCCATATTTTGATTGGCATCCTAAAAGAAGTGACTGATCGAAATTTCAGCCAAATCCTTTGAAATTAAGAGGTGCATCAAATCAATTTTGTGTTTTTCGACTGTTTTTGAACTTCAAAAAATCATAACTACACTTAAACTTGTCAAAATTTATTTTTTTCGGCAGAAATTGAAAGCTATACTTGTTTGCTACAACTTCTCCGAACAACGTGCGCCAATAAAATTGAAGGAAACATATGTAATTATCACAACTGTAATCAGAAAAACCTTAAAAAGTGGATTTTTTAATAGATTTCGTTCTGGAACACCCTAATATACGTAATAAGTTGGATTTTTCAAAACGGCATCATATTCTCCAATGTTTTTTGGTTATTTGCTTCTTTGACACCAATGCTGTAGGAGTTGAGCAAAAAATATTAAAATTTGGGAAAGCCAAATGTGGCCTAAAAACTAGCTTTTCGGAGGCATCACGCAGTGTATTTCTGAGAGGCATTTACGAACAAGCTTTTGTAGAAAGAATTAATAAAATTCTTGGAGTATCTCATGAAAAAGATTTTGCGGAAATCCTTTAAGAAACTTTTACAATAATACTCTAAAATGGAATTCCTGAAAAATCCTAAAAATTCCCGTGAAAAACTTGAAAATTTTAAAAATGATCTTCTGTGAAAATTTTTGTGAAATGCCAGAAAAAGTAAAAATAACCATGATGGAACTTTTAAGAAATTAATCATCTGTTCCAGCACGTCGTTCCTTATTGTCGTAGTCCTATAGAGCTTTCCCAGAAAAAAAAAAACGCAATATAAATACACTAAACCTCAAACTTTTAATTTCAATCTAACCTATATTTTTTTGTCACCTAAAATCGATTTCTGTTTTTGTTTTTGTTTTTGTTTTTTTTATTTATGAACATTCCTGTACCAGGTCCACAGGTTGGACATCGTCCTGTAGATGGGCAACATCGAGCCCGAAATCGGTCACGAAAGGGTGAATGTTTTATTACATTTTACGTTTGTAAAAACGATAAGTGTCCGTGTCGCGCCACGTCTTGTGTGTGTTATTACGTTAGCACGAAACCTAAAAAAATGAATGTAACTATTCCAGACAAGAATCAGTTATTTAACAGTTTGATATTGTTTAAAAAGTAATGATATGTGGCTGAACTCGCTTATTTAATAGGAAATTGCCTACCCTCAGGCGTTAAGTATTGATTTCAAAAGTTAATTTAGCTTTTTAACACCCGCATTCACAAGTTTTAAGAGTTTTGACGCGTTGTTCTTGTTCAGAACGTCAAACTTAAGTGGAAAAGGCAATTTTGAACTTTAACTGATGTTTAATTGTATGTTGATCAATTTCACCCCAAAGTTTTTTTTTTAATTTCTTTTTATTCGTGAATTTTAACTTAGGGTTATTCTTCACACGTCGAAGAAGTCACCCCAATGTGGTATTTTCATTTTTTTCGGGTTTGAAGTTGTTTAACTTTATGTTAAAATTTGTGGAACCAAAATTGTGTCACATAGTTTAATAGAGGTCCACCCAGTACTGGTTTTTCAGAAATTCTTTTGACAATATTGAAATTGGTACTAACGCTTCAAGCAAAAGTTGTTTTAAAGTGGTCAATTTGACCCCGGTTTACGGTATCACGTTTCTCACAGACTTTACTGCAAATTACCTAATGATTGATTTTTTTCCCGAGAATTTCCTTCAGACTTTGGTCCAAGGATTTATCCAAACTTGTTTCATAGATTCTTTAATGGGTTCTTTAGAAAATCTGTTGATGATTCTCCTGAAGAATTCTACTGAAGGTTTATTGAATATTTGTCTTAAGATTCATCTTAACAGTGTCCAATGATTCCTTTGGACATTTTTCCTCGAATTTCCCCAGAAATCCCTCATAAAATCATCCATAAATTTCTCCGAAAAAATCTTCAGATATGTCTTCGCGTTTCAGATATTTTCCGGGATTGCATAGGCAATTTCTCTTCCAGACTCTTGCGAGGATTTTTCAAGAATTTCGTGCTAAGATTCTTTTAAAAGTTTCTGCGAGGATTCCTCCAAGGCTGCCACCAGAAATTACTCCCAGGATTCTTCTCAGGATCTCTCCAATAATTCCTGCGAAAATTCATCCAGAAGTTCTTCTATAAATTTCTCCAAAAGTTACTATGAAGATTCGTTCAGGGATTTTTCAGAAAAATTCCTCTCAAATTGTTTTCAAGAATTTCTCCGAGGGTCTGGTGCTTTCAAAAATTCTCCCAAGCTTCTCCCATTTTTCCAATTATTTATTTTCCCGAAAATTCCTTTAAAGATTTTTGCAGAGTTTAACTTTAAATTCTTATCAAAATCAACATTCACACACACGTAACCTTCAATCAAACCTGAGTAAAGCAACCAGTGCATGCAGACAGAACTCTGGTTGTGATGTAATTCACAGCTAAATGATAACATCAACAATCACGATAAAGTTAGCTTTTTTTCTCTTTCTCGAAATTAACGCTTCTGTTTCTGTTTTGACGAGCTCCACATAGTCGAAACGACTTACCGTCTACCCTCGTTGGTTTGACCGCATGTAATCTGAACACTTTTTAGTTTGACCCCCTCTAATCTGCACATCGTTCAAACTAAAAATGGTTCAAACGTCATTCTGCTAATGGAACGGTGCGAAACGGAACGCAGAACCAAAACAAAACACCAAATCAGGTTGCCAGTAGTGTGTTTTTCGATGCTAACAGAGTTGCTAGACGTTCAAATTAAAAATGAACCCCGTTGGTTTGCATGAGGTGTCGTTCAAACCAACGGGGGTAGACGGTATATGGTATTTGATTCGCATGTACACGATAGGAAAATATCGTTAAATTTTCATTGTTTTTTTTTGTTGTTAAAATTTAAAATAGGCTCAGTGTACCAGTTATGGCTATAGTACCTCGATTACGCCATAGTCGATTTTTAACCTTTAATGATGCAAATCAACAAGAAAAAAAATTGTGACCAACAGATCACGTTCACAAAAGATGATTGCAATCATTTAAACTTCACAATTTGCTCAAATTACGATAGAAATAAATCATTTTCCTTATTTTTTCGGCTTCCTTGCACCCTATTTCGCCATAGTGTACCAGTTATGGCTAATCCCATAAGGAATGGATGTAAATAGTGCGAAGTGGAACCCAAATTAACAAATGTGTCCATAACTGGTACAGGGTTCCTATCATTGGCACACGCCAACGAAATACTTGAAGTAGTTTTGGACCCGTTTCTATATTTTTCCTGTAAAGTATGAAAACTAATCAACCATTTGACATACCGATGACACTCGACGGTCTTCTTCTTATTTTTGTAGAAACAGTTCTTCTTAGGTAGTGCGATAACTGGTACAGGCACCCTATATGAATGCATGAATCAATTAATAAAAACGTTTGAAAAATAAATTTCAGTGTTTTTTTTATTATTTATCAAATGTGATGGGTTGGACCGTTGGAGTTCAAATGCATTCCTATTAGTAGGTGTGTCAGTTTACCAAAATTCACTAAAACTAAGCTCTTAGGGCCGATTTCTTCACTCTGGCTTAAGCGTTAAGCCAGGTTTAACTATATGGGTAAGCCTGGCTTACCGGTTGAGCCGAGGTGAAGAAATCGCCGGTTAGATAGCAAATTGCTAGTCTGATAATGACTAAAACATGCTAAAAATTATTTAAATTTTAGATAAAAATGGAAATCCTATACGGAAAGTCATTTTTTTTAATATAACGTCTCAAGTTCGGCAACTTTTTCCTTCCGTGTACCATAACACCATTTAATTAGCCGTTGGTTCCAGACACGCAGAGCTTGGCGCTCCAGTTTGTTATTCAGTTCGTGCTGTTTTGATGCGCAGAAAAGCAAAATAATAAAAAAAATCCATCGACCGGCACCGAGTCGTGCCACAGAGCATAAACAACACCAACCAGTAGGTATGCTATAGCTTCAGCTTCTCTATTAACGATTCGACAACTGACGCCCTACTGTACTGCTGAAAGTATCGTGTTGCAAATGCTGGAAATGGTGCACTCGTTTAGCGTTAATCATTGCGATCTTCGTAGGTACCGACCGATGCGATGTTGTAACTAGGTAGGGTGTCTGTACCAGTTATCGCACCACCTAAGAAAAACTATTTCTACAAACATAAGAAGAAGACCGACGAATGTAAACAATAAGTCAAATGATTGATTAGTTTTCATACTTTACAGGAAAAATATAAAACCGGAGCCAAAACTACTTTTAGTATTTATTACGGCGTGTGCCAATGATAGGAACCCTGTACCAGTTATGGATACATTTGTTAATTTGGGTTCCACTTCGCACTATTTACATGCATTCCTTATGGGATTTGCCATAACTGGTACACTATGGCGAAATAGGGTGCAAGGAGGCCGAAAAGTCAAGGAAAATGATTTATTTCTATCATAACATGAGCAAATTGTGAAGTTTGAATGATTGTAATCATCTTTTGTGAACGTGATCTGTTGTTCACGTATTTTTCCTAGTTGATTTGCATCTTTAAAGGTTGAAAATCAACTATGGCGAATTTGAGGTACTATAACCATAACTGGTACACTGAGCCTATACTGTGTGTAGTCGTCGTCGCTTGAGTTGCATGATTTCCGATCTGATCTAGGTCTCAGTCTATTGGGAAGATGATTAGCAATTTTACGCGATGTGTGTTACAAATGGGAGTCTTTAGTCAGTAGTTAATCGTTTTTTTAGTGAGCTTAATTATGTGGTTGAGCTTACTAAGGTTATTATCAAATATACTATATTAACAATATAGGTCACTCTTCAGATTTTTTGGCGACTCCTTTTTAGTGAATGTGTCGCAAGCGGCAGAAGAGGTACTACTACACACTAAATGCATGCGCCATCCAAATGACGTTTATTCTGTCAAGCTGTCATTGCATGGTGGGGATGCCCATTTATTCTTAAATAATCGATTAAACAATGATCGACTTTTTTCAACTACTCAAATAAGAAGAAAAATAGCTCTTCTTTAACATTTTCTGGCGTGTTTATCAGAATCTGAACATCCTCTTACTATTCTGTTCACATTTCCACAGGTATTTTTAGAGCTCTCTCCACCAAATTTACAATAAACCAGCTGTCCCCGGCAAACTTTGTCTTGCATACTGTGTTTTTGATCATGAATTTGTGGAGAAATCGGGATCAGAATCAAATTGAAAATGGACGAAAACGACAGTTCTCGTCATTTTCTATCAATTACAAGCTAATTTCATGAACAAATTCAAGAATTTACGCATGTGAAACAGGTAGATTTGAGGTTAAGGAATCGCCACTGAATAAACGTAATAAATGGGCGCTGCCTTTATAGCTTAAAGTGACCAACATAGGAGCCCCTACCTAATTGATCCCACACCCCAACTTTAACTTACCAAAGCCAAATACTTGAAGTACGATTTGACATGAACCGAAGCACATTGAAAAATGAAATGAAAACGCGAATGAATTAATCACAGATTCACTTTCTTGACTTTTTCCGTTTTTATAATCGTGTATAAAGTCTTATAAAATCTAGCTTGACCCAAGGCTTGAGCTCAACATAAAATTTCTGTGTTCGATCTCACGAAAAGTTTTGATGATAAAACCCAAAATTCTTCAAGGCCATGAAGTCTACGAGTGACTTCCAAATTATATACGTTTCTTTACAAAGATACGTCCAGAAACGACGAGAAAACGCTTTGTCAACGAAAACATGTTCACTTTTTTAATTTCAACCTAAAATGGATTATTGAATTAATCACGTTTTTATATGCAGTTCAATAAAAAACTGAAAAAGAAGTTCAAAGTTGTCAGGGTTTTCTCGTATACTTCTCTGGCAGATATTTTATTCTTATTTTTCTCAAACTTACACACTTTGAATGCAGGCATCGTCGTGAAAGATATGTAATCCATTTAACGCGTTATCGAGCTCTCGAGTCTGAAAACCTCATATCCGATCCAAATTACGACATACAAATACCATTTCTCATGTTTAGTACCTTCCATAGCCCATAGGGTCTAGCTTCAATGATCGATTTTCTGAACTTCCAAGAAATATGATCAATGGTTGAATGATCTCTCGGGCAAATCCTGGTGTAGTATGACTAGGAAAAGTACAGCATTTTGAGCAACAATAGGGTATTTAAACCCTGACAAAAGTACGACCATAGACTAATTTCAAGACCTCGATGTACCAAAGAAAACGATCAAGTTTTCGGTGACCAGTCCGGTACCCAATAAATATTCATAACCGTATATTTTTTTCCGTGTAAATTGCCTTTTGTGTAAATTTTATTTAGCGTGTTACACTGATCTGACAGCTCTGACAGTAAGGGACTAAACATAAATTACGTAAAGTGAGTACCGAGGATTGTTCACAATCTGCGAACTTGACTGCGGAAAAAATTGCGACCATGACGCCGCTGGTACGACTCCATCAAGGCGCAGCATAGGTAAAGTTAACTTTTTTTACTTTTTAACGAGTTTTGCTTCATAGAAATACAAACGAGCCATTTCTGCACAGAAAAGTAAATTCTCTTCCAGATGCGTCTAGAACAAATTTTACGATAAAATTGAGCAGCTTCAATCCAAGAACGATGATACTAAAGTCAAAGGAAAATAGCAACCACCAGAGCAAAACATAAGTAAATTTTGAGGATGGAAAATTAAAATTTTGATTGTCAACGATTTCGGTGTCGTTACAATGTCTCAGGTTACAATGAGAAAGCATTCAAATTTTTCTATAGATGTATTCCTAGATGTCATCTAATGAAATATTTTTTTTATTTGCATATATTGTAAATTGATTATTTATTAATCGATTAAACTTCGACACCCCTAACGTCTTTTTCAAGAAATTTCGCGTTGCACGGTAAACTAAAATTGATCAAAATACAATTATTGACTTTTTCTGATACGAGGTGGTGTTGAAATCATTCGCTAACGGTGTCTCCATGTCGTTGTATGTAAAAACGTGAAGTGACCTATATTGTTAATATAGTATATTTGTTATTATTGTAATTCAAGATAAAAGAATTTGCAAGAATTCGTCTGTTGGAGCTGTGCTCTAGGTTAGGCAATTCGCCTTATCAGTACTTGGTTCTCTCGTGTGTCTTTGCCAAGCATTTGTCTATGGGGTTTTTGGTAGCTGTATACTGGTGTCTAGACCATGCTTTCTTGTGCTTTCTATTAGCTTTGCTTTAGCTTTGAAATTGCTCTAAAAGCAAACAATGAAAAACATAAGTCGGAATCGGAAACACCCCTGCTGTCTTTCTAATAACAACTGAAAGTGTTCAGAATTTGAAACTGATACTATAGACAAACAGACGTAATACTGGCAAACTTCCATCAACCATTTTGAATCTTCTAGGTTGTGACCTTCACAACCAGGTTCGCGCGCATCGTTTTGTCGCGTTTGTCATTTCACACTAGCGCCGTCTTTTGGTGTTGTTGCATAACGCAGTAATGTTTCGTGTTCACCAGGTGGTGATAGTGTGAACTGAGCGATGGATTTTTAAGGAAATTGTTCTAGATATTACGACAGTTTGTCTGTGCTGATACTAAATTCCGACCAATAGTATGATACATCAATTGATGTCATCAACTGTCAGAAGCACCTACATTAGGGAACGTCCATAAATTACGTCACGCAAAAATTGCCCATTTTCAACCACCCCCCCCTCCCCCCTATGACACTCTTTTGGTATAAGACATCTGAATTTTTTGTATGGGTCGTCACACTTTGCTGAACCCCCCTTCCCCTAAAAGCGTGACGTAATTTATGGATGTTCCCTTATCTACTACCTATTAGTCAATTAGTCAGTAATAACCTACGAAGTGGATAGTTATCTTTTCCACTCGTTCGGTAAATCACCTAGTAGGAGTATGGTATGACGAAAATTTTTTCCGACCATTTCTTCCGTTTCGCACATATTTTTAGCCCGGAAATATAGTGATTAATCGTTATCGCCAAGACGGCGCGGCGACGCACGGCGGCATTAATCTGTGAAAATCATTCGCTATCAAACGCACCCAAAATTTAAGCTGCAAGCCGCACCATGACTGCTATTACTACGGGTTAAAGGCAAAATCATTAATCAAAGCACGGGAGGGTACTCACTTATCGCAGATAGTAACAAAGCACCAGAAGGCTTGCTCGCTCGGCAAATGCATTAGTAGAAAGGCAGCGATCGGCGCTTGGGCCTGGCAGTAACCTACTTTGGGATTGTGTATCGAGTACGCCTTCAGCACGTTGAACAGCTCCTTCTGGCCGGGTTTCTCCTCGTCGATGAACATCTCGTGATGGGGGAACTGCCGGTGCTGGTCCTTTTTGATTTCGTCGATGATCTGCGGATTGCCCGGCTGGCGGAGCAGCTCGTGGTATAGATTGGGGTACTTCTGGTGCAGCTGGTAGGCCCCGGTCAGGTAGAACCACGCCCGGGGGCGTACCGCCTGCGGGATACCCTTCCGGCAGCGTTCTCGGAGCTGTGGAGGAAAATGGACATGTTTAATTATTTGAATAACTCATGAAAGGCTTTTTCTTTTTAGCTTTTCTTGACGTCCCAACTGGGACAACGCTTGATTCTCAGCTATGAGTAACTCTACAGGTATTAACTGATTGCTTTCTCTGCCAATGACTATATATTAGACTGGGTCAACAAAGTCGATTTTTCTGATTTGGTTTTGTTGGGCTTCTGTATAAAAATGTGAAGGAACTCTTAGAGAAATCACTAAAAGAACTCCTAAAATCTTCATTCGGCATACAGAATCAATTCCTTCCACAAAATATCCCCAAAAGAATTTCATGAGGCTTGCTAGAAGAAATTGAAAATTTGAAACAATTGAAACAATTCCTGGAGGAATCTTGTAGGGACTCCTACAGATATTACTGATTAGGGTGTAATACCTGAATGAATTCTAGCAGGAATACCTGGTTGAAATTCTAGATGAATTCCTGAAGGAACTTCTAACGGAATCTCTGAAGAAACTCCTGTAGAAATTCCTGAAGAAACTCCTAGCCTAATCTCTGCAAGACCTCCTGTCGGAATACCTGAGAGATATTCTGAAGGAATCCCAGTTATCACTCCTAGAGGCATCCCTGAATCCTCCTCGATGAATGTTTAAATGAACTTTTGAAGAGATGAAGAGAACTTCTGTACTGAACTTCTGATTGGCACTTTAGAAAAAAATCTTTGCAGAAATTCTTGTCAGAATCCCTAAAGAAACTTCTACAGAGATGTGAATGATGAATGATAGATGCTTTGCTGGGAGCGAGGCTAGCTAAGGCGGTGAAGGAGTATCATACGCTCTCGATCGTTCGCCGTGTAATGTGGACAGATTCAAAAATCACTTTGGCATGAGTCCAATCGCAACATCGTTGCTACCGATCGTTCGTGGCGTTCCGCATGGGAGAGATTCTAAATAAGACGGAGCTGATTGGAGATACGTTCCCACGTAACATTAATCCGACTGACGACGCTACCAAGTGGGGTAAAGGTCCCAGCGCAGACGTAGCATCTCGTTGGTTCCATGGAGCTGCATTTCTTAAGTTGGAAACAGAATGGCCGAAGCAAAGATCGACACAAAGACGGATGGCGGCCCTGCATGGTGCAAAACCTCGACGAAGAGGTCTACCAGATCATCATATTTTCCAAGTGGGAGCGTTTGTAAAGAGCTGTAGCATGCGTCATCCATCGCTTTATCGTCAACTGCTATCGCAGAAGCAAGAAGCAAGACATGATCACGACTATGGATCGCCAACCCGGAGTCAGCGGGTTCGATTCAAGGGCGTAGCCAGCTTTTTAGTCAGCAAATTTGTACCTACTAGCTTTTATAACTAAACGCAATACGATGAAATTGAATATAATAACATTATATTCTGAAAGCATTATTAAACCCTTCAGCAGTCACGCTGTTGTATTAAGCACAATACGTTAAAAAAAGCTCGCATGATCTACATAAATCAACGTGGTGCTGGTAGCGGTAAGTACATTCCTGAAAATATTATTGAAGGATTTCTGAAATTTCCGAAGGAACTCCTGAACGAATTTTTGAAGAGAACCTGAGAGGTATTTCTACTGAAATCATTTGAGAAATTCCTAGAGCAATCCCTGGAAGAATGCCTGGAGGAAGCCCTATAGAATCCCTAGAGGAATTCCCAGAGGAATCCCTGGAAGAATTTCTGAAAGTCTACCTGAAGGAATTCCTGTATAGATGGGAGGAATACCTTGAGAAATATCTGAAAAGATCTCATTAAGGACAAACGTCTTGAAATCCCGCTTCAATAGATCATCAGAACTTGAGACGCACAAATCTCAAGAACCAAGCTTCAAACAACAGTGCATTTTATTATTCTGTTCTTGCTCACTTGTAATAAGCTTAAAATAAAGAAGCTCAGGTGCGCTGAATTTGTTTACGAAGAGATTTGTGCTTTCGAAATCGTGAGTAGATACCAAAGTCGGCCACTGTGGCGGCCATTTTGGGATTCTAACAAGTCTGCCCTTAAAAAAACCTAGAAGAAATCCTAGATAAATTTCTGGAGAATTCTTTGAAGAAAGTTCTGGAGATTTTCCGGGAGGAATTCTGGGAGGAATCCCTAGAAAAATTTCAGAAGAAATCTCTTGAGGAATTCCTAGAGGAAATCTTGGAGAAATTTCAGAAGAAATCCTTGAAGGAATGCTTGAGAAATCTTCGAAGGAATTGCTGGAGGATTTCCTGAAGCAATTCCTGAGAAAATCTTTAGAGAGAATCTTGGAGGAATGCCTGGAGAAACTTCTGAACAAATTCCTGGCGTAATTCCTAAAAAGACCCAGCAGGAGTTCCCGGAGAAATCTCTTCGATGAATTCTTGGAACTTTCCTGGAAGAATTCCCGGAGAAATTTCCAGAGGAGTTCTGGGAGAAATTGCTGGAGAAATTTCTGAAAAAAACTTCCTTGAGAAATTCTAGGAGGAATTCCTGGAAGAAATTTCTGGATGAATCTCTGGGAATATCCCTGGAGAAATTTGTGAAGAACCTGGAGGAATCCCTGAAACAATTCCTGAGCGAATCTCCGGAGGAATTTCTGGAGGAATCCCTGATAAATTCCTGAAAGTATTCCTAGAGGATTTCCTGAAGAAATTCCTGGAGTAATTGCTAACATAGTTTCTAGAAGATGTCCAGGAGCAATTCTTGGAGAAATTCCTAGACGAATTCCTGAAAAAAATCCTGGGGTATTTCCTGGAAGAATTGCTGGAGATGTTCCTGGAGAAATTCCTGGATAAAATCCTGGAGGAATGCCTGGAAAAATTCCTAGAGATATTCCTGTGGGAATTGCTGTAGGAATCTCTAGAGGAATTCTTGAAAGAATTATTGGATGAATTTCTAGAGGAATCTGCAGAGGAATTCTGAGAGATTTCTATTTCTGTTTCTGTTTTTTTTTTCTATTTCTGAAAAACATCCCCTCGAAATTTCTGGAGGAATTTCTAGCGGAATTCCAAGAGGAATTCCGGAAGAAATCCTTGAAGGAATTCCTGAAAAAAATAATCCTGAGGGAATCCTTAAAAAAGTTGTGTAGAAATTCCTGGATAAAATCCTGGAGGAAAGCTTAGGGGAATTCCTTGAGGTATTCCTATGGGAACTGCTGGAGGAAGCCATGATCAAATTCCTGGAGGAATCTCACGAGGAATTCTTGAAAGAATTACTGGATGCATTTTAGAGAAATCTCTAGAGGAATTCTATTATTTTTCTATTTCTGAAAAAATCCCTTGAAAAAATCCTGGAGGAATTTCTAGCGAAATTTCTGTAGGAATTTCTGGAAAAAATCCTCGAAGGAATTTATGAAGGAAACTCTGGGGTAATCCTTGAAGAAATTTGTGAAGAAATCTCTGGAGGAATACTGGAGGAATCCCTGAAAAATTCCTGAATGTATTCCTGGAGATTTTCCTGGACGAATTTCTGAAGAAATCCCTAGAGGATTTGCTGGAAGAATCCTTAGAGGAACTTCTGAAGAATTCCCTGGAGGAATCTTCGAAGGATTTCCTTGAGGTTTCCCTGGAGAAATTTGAGGAGAAATCCCTGGAGGAATCCCTGAAACAATTCATGAAGGAATCTCAGGAGAAATCCCTGGAGAAATGCCTGAAGGGATTCCTGAAAAATTCCTGAGGGTATTCCTGGAGAATTTCTGAAAAAATTCCTTGAAGATTCAGGAAAAAATCCTGAAGAAATTGCTGACATAATTTCTGAAGGATGTTCTCGAGCAATGCTTGGATCAATTCCTAGAGAAATTTCTGGAGGAATTCCTGAAGAAATTCGTGGGGTTATTCCTGGAGAATTTCCTAGAGGAGTTCCTGGAGAAATTCCTGGATGAAATCCTGGAGGAATTTCTGGAGGTTTTCCTTTGGGAATTGCTGGAGAAATCCTTGATGGAATTCCTGGAGAAATCTTTGGAGGAGTTCTTGTAACAATTACTGAACAATTCAAATTGTTTTTTTTTCAGAAATTTATAATTTCTGAAAAAATCCCCTGAGAAATTCCTAGAGGAATTTCTAGAGAAATTTATGGAGGAATTCCTGGAGAAATCCTCGAAGGAATTTCTGTAGGAATCCTTTGGTAAATTCTTGGAGAATTTCGTGGAGAAATTCTTTGGAAATCCCTGAACAAGTTCCTGGAGGGATTTTTAACAGAATTCCTAGGGGAATCCCTACAGCAATTCCCGGAGGAAAATCTGGAAGAATTCTTGGAGGAATTCCTGAAAAAATTCTTAAACGTATTCCAAGAGAAAATCTTGGAAGAACTTTTTAAGGATTTCCTGGAAAAGGAATTCCTAGATGAAGTCCTGGAGGAATGCCTGCATGAATTTTTGGAGGTATTCCAGGAAGAATTCCTGAAGCAATCCCAGAACAAACTCCTGGATGAGTCCCTGAAGCAATTTCTGGAGGAATATCTGGTGGAATCGCTGAAAAAAATCTGGAAAAAATCTCTGCAAGAATCCAAAGAGGAATCCCTGGAAAAATGCCTAGAAAATTTCATGGAAGAATGCCTAGGAGAATTCTTGATGGAATTTTTGGAGGATTCCCTGAAGTAATTCCTGGAGAAACCTTTGAAGAAATTCCTGTAGGAGTCTCTACAAAAATTGACTTGTAGATTTCCTGGCTAAATTTCTGTAGGAATTCCTGCTGAAATTCTTGGAAGAGTCCCGGAAGCAATTACTGGAGGAATCTCTGGAGGAATGCCTGGAGGAAGTCCTGAAGGAATGGCGGAATTTCTGGAGGAATATTAAGAGAAATCCCTGCAAGAATTTCCAGAGGAATCTCTGGAAAAATTCTCAGAGGAATTCCTGGAGAAATTCGTAGATAAATATTTTAAGGAATTCGTAGAGTAATACCAGGAATAATTCCTGAAGAAATCGCAGATGGAATTCTTGGAGAAATTCTAGAGGAATCCTTGCAAGAGTTCCTGGAGAAACTCTAGAAGGAATCCCGGAAGCAATTTCAAGACGAATTCCTAATGGAATCCAAAAACAGTTCCTGAAGGAAGTACTGAATTAATTCCTGAAGTAGTTGCTTAAAAAATACATGGAGAAATTTCTGAAGGAATCCTATCAAGAGTTCCTCGGAGAATTTTTGGAGGATTTTTGTTAAATCAGTTGTTCCAGAAAGAATCACAGAAGAAATTCCCGAGTTAAGCCCTGCAGAAATTCTTGGAGGATATCCCAGAGAAATTCCTGTAGGGATTAACGGAGGAATATCTAGAAATGCTCATAGAGGAATCTCGAGAAGAATTCCTGGAGGAATTTTTGGAGTAATCTCTAGAGGCATTTCTGAAGGAATCCCTCGATGAATTTTTAGGGGAATCCCTGCAGAAATTCCCAGAGGAATCCCTGGAATAATTCCTGGAGTAATCTCTGAAGAAATTCGTGGAGGAATCCTTTGAGAAATTTCTGAAGGAATCTCAGGAAGAGTTACTGAAGAAATTGCAGATGGAATCCTTGGAGGAATCCTGAAAATTCTAAGAAAAGTTCGTGGAGGATCTCCTTGAGCAATCCCTGTAGCAGTTCCTGAAGAATCCCTGCAAGAGTTCCTGAATAAACCGCAGGAGGAATCCCGGAAGCAATTCCTCGAGGTATTTCTGACGCAATCCCTAAACAGTCTCTGGAGAAAGTACTGGATTAATTCCTGGAGGAGTTCCTGATTTGATTGATTTGTCTTTATTAAAGAGACTTTCAGCCCTTGGCTGGTTCGTCTCTCGGAGTTCCTGAAAGAATTCCAAGAGGAACTCCTGAAGGAATTCTAAAAAGTGTTCCTGGGGGAATCCTTGGAGGAATTTTTAAAAAATTCCTGGAGTTTTTACTGAAAGAAACACAGAAGAAATTCGCGGGTGAAACCCTGGAGGAATTCCTTAGGAAATCCCAGGAAATCTTTCTTAACAAATTTCTGGAAGATTTTCGGTGGGAAAAAATATGAAGGAATTCATCTCTCTCTCTTCTTGGCGTAACATCCTCAATGGGACAAAGCCTGCTTCTCAGCTTAGTGTTCTATGAGCACTTCCACAGTTATTAACTCAGAGCTTCCTCTGCCAATGACCATTTTGCATGTGTATATCGTGTGGCAGGCACGAAGATACTCTATGCCCAAGGAAGTCAAGGAAATTTCCTTTACGAAAAGATCCTGGACCGACCGGGAATCGAACCCGTCACCCTCAGCATGGTCATGCTGAATACCGGTGCGTTTACCGCCTCGGCTATATGGGCCCATGTCTGCAATAATTTTTGGACAAATTATTGTTGGAATCTTTGGATGGACTCACAAAAGAATATTTTGTACAATGTTTTAAGGAATTCCTGGATTAGTTTTTAGCTAATCACTGGTAAAATTTCCTGTAAGGGTTTCTGAAAGATATTTCTGCTGAATTACTTCGAAATATTCCAGATTGGATTATTGGAGCAATCTCTAGTGGAATTTTTGAAGGAATATATGGAGTAATCTACGAAGAAATCTCTGAAGGAACACTTGCAGAAATGCCCAAAAGAATTTCTGTTGGCATTCCTTCGGGAATCCCTAGAGAATTTCCTGGAGGAATCCTCGAAAAAAAGAACTGTAACAAACACTGGAGGAATTTCTATAGATATCCCAGGGGAGGAATGTCTGATGAAACCCATAGAGGAATTCTTGAAAAAAATCTGGAGCAATCCATGATGGAATCACTGAAGGAAGAGATCCAGGGGGAATTAGTCGATGTATCCTTGCAGAAGTATCTGTAAAAAATTCTGAAGGAATCGTGGGAGGAATTCTTGAAGCATTTTTTGGAACAAACCCTGAAACAATCAATATCGAAATGTATCTGGTTCCGATGCCTATGGAAGATTCACGAAGGAGAAGCTCCTGGAGAAGTCCCTTGTGGAATTTCTGAAAGAAAGGGACCACGTCCACCCTGCCCACCCACTGGCTACGCCCATGGTTCGATTCCCGTTCCAGTCGGAATTTTCTCGACTCGAAGAAGAAGAAGGAGAAGGAAGTGTTCAAAGAATGGGGACGTTACGCCGAATTTAAGAAAAAGGAGATGGAATTACTTGAACTGTATTAACCCTCTAATACCCAACCCCGCCTTTAGACGGGGTATAGTTTGAGCATTTTTGTAATTTTTGTTTCGTTCGGAATGAATTTTTTTTATATTTTTGGCTGATATTTAGGACTGTTTTGTATATCTCAAAATGTTTTTTGGTGTATTTTAAAGCGTATTTACATTTTTTAAAAATCATTGAAAAATTGATGTTTTAGTCACGTTTTAGAAGTCATTGTTTATTTTGTATTGAATCGCTACAATTAACATATTTTAAATTTTTCCCAAATCATATCCTAGTTTAATAGTTTAAGGAAATCGAATACACTCTAAATTTATTTTTCTTAAAATTACACGGAAAGTAAAATTTTATATGAAAAAAAATTAAAATAAAAATATTTCTACAATAATCATAAAATCTCAAAATGTTTTCATCTCAAAAAATCCGTACCCCAAATAGGCTTTCAGGAAAAATATAAAAGCGTGGGGATGTTCAAAAATAAAAATTAGAAAAATCGAAAACTGAAATTCACGAAATCGAGAATTAAAAAGAATCATCTTCCAAAACATGTTTAAATGGATTTTAGAAGACGAAAAATGATATTTAGATCAAAATCAAAAATTTGGGTATTAGAGGGTTAAACTATTTTCAACGCACGAGAAAGGCACTATTACCGCAAGATGGATTATTATTTTTTGGTAATTTTGTTGTTTATTTTGCGTATTTTTTAAATTAATGAATGATTTTAGTTTATGCTGAAAAGAATCATAGTTTAACTAGTTCAAACTTACCTTCTTGTAGTTTTTGTTCATATATTCCTGCCAGTGTTTGATCATGTGCAGCCACTTCTTCTCCCGGGCGATGATCTGCTCCCGGGTTAGGGTCTCCTTGGCCGGTTTTTCCGAGAACTGACTGCCACCGTAGAATCCGTGCCGATCGGGGCACGTCGAGAAGGCACTGGTGGTCGAACAGAGCGATATCGAGTCGGCATTTTTGCTCGACTGTCGGTTCAGCGAAACCGAGTTCGAGGTATTGGTCGAAGTCGGTGAGGTGGCCATGGTCGCTTGGGTATTGAATTGGGGAAAAGCCCGGACTGCCACGGGCGCAGGGCTTGGAGCGGGTGTTTATCTGTGGAAACAATTGGGGAATAAATGAAAATCATTAGATTCAAGAATCTGAATTCTAAGACATACAGTGTATCAAACAATTGTTCGTACAGCAAATTTTTTGTCAAAATATTTTTTCCTTCAAATGTTTATAAGTTTTTTATACGTCAATCAAAAACGCTGAACTTTTGACCAATCGCAAACCATATATTACTGCTCCATTGGTAAAATTTTGAGCGAGATCGATTAAGTTTTCTGAAAATTATTGAACTTTTAGTAAACTTATAAGATTTTTGAACACATTTTTAAAACATTATATCTCAATATGTAGTTGATGAAACTTTTTCAATCTAAGACTTTCATATGTAGCTTCGTTTGAGGTTTTATATTCACTACATAATATATGAAAAATTTGCTTATGTAGCTGACGATATTTAAAAAATTACCATATTTTGCACATATTTTCTGCCAAACGTTTTCCACTAATAAAAGTGCATTAACTGAACGAAAAATGCATAGGACCTACTCCCAGGTCCTGTATTAAAGTATTACATTAGAAGAGTTTAAAAAAGTTGAAAACCCTTGGCACTTTTATTGATCAAAATATGATAAATTTCCAATTAAAACTCTGAACATATACAGATTTTTTGTTCTTGTACCGACTTTTCGAACCCTCTAAGCAGAATACCCTCTTCGAATGAGTGTAATCAGTTTCGTACCTTTTAATTCCGCCCTATGTTGCTTATCCTTTGACAGATACGCGTATTTCGACTACCACTTGTAATATTCCTTAGTGTCAGTTATCCACTGAAGATTTTTTGTATTTTTTGTAGTGAATATAAAAGCTCAAACGAAGCTACATATGAAAGCCTTAGGTAAAAGCTGTAACACAAAAAAGATTGAAACAGTTTCATCGACTACATATTGAGATATAATGTTTTAAAAGTGTGTTCAAAAATCTTATAAGTTTTACTAAAAGTTCTACAACTTTCAGAAAACTTATTCGATCTCGCTCAAAATTCACCAATGGAGCATCAATATATGGTTTATGATTGGTTAAAATTTCAGCGTTTTTGATCGTCGTATAAAAAAGTTATAAACATTTGCATGAAAAATTTATTTTGACCCAAAAATTGCTGTACGGACAATTGTTTGATACACTGTATACTAATTTTGGTACCGTAATCCGGGGTCAAATTGATCGCTTTAAAACAACTTTTGTTGATAACATTAAAGGAAATTCAAATATTGTCAAAATTATTTCTGTAAAATCAGTACCCATTGACCAATGTGACAGAATTTTGTTCAACAAATTTAAACTTTAGGTTCAATAACTCCATAAATCAAAAAAATGAAAATGCCACTTCGGGACGAAATTGATCAGTATAAAATTAAATATCGGTTAAAAAGAAAAATTTCCTTATCCATTCAATTCTGCTCTTCTAAACCTGAAACACGCATCAAAACTCTTACAACTAGTGAATTTGACCCTTAAAATGCAAAATTAAAATTTGAAATTTCCCCCTTAAAGCCTAAAAGTAGGCAATTTCCTTGGAAATAAGTGGTTTCTGTTACAATAAATGACTATTTCGTCAAAAAAAAAGAACTTTTTTAACTTATTCATATTCAGAATAGCTTCATAACTTTCCAACCAAAGTTCCACAAAAATGTTGAAACATAAAATTTACGGGAAGTCCTAGTGGCAATCGATTGTTTAGAAGCAATGATTTCAGCTAAGTGAGAAACAAATTGCAAATTCCAAAAAAAATAAGGCAAAACTAACTTTTTTCTAAAAAACAAAAGTCTGAACTCATCTCTAGACATCTATGAACTAGATGAAGTAGGAAGTTTAAGATCATTGCGACGCTTAGAAGTTCCTGGTATGCAATTACAATGTAGTACCCAAATGATCAATTTCACCCCGGTTTACGGTATACCAAATCACACTTTTCAAGTGAATAGAGTAAACATTTAATCTAACGCAGAATACTGAAAACTTTTTTTTCCCTTACGATTGCACGTGCAAAAACCGATATAGAGTCAAGTACATAGTACTTTGTCTATCTTAAAGTTCCGTCGCAGTTAATTCTATAAATGGAAATGCTTCTTCCAAGTCGTCCCATTGTATCGATTGGCACTATGTATAATTATATGCAAGACAACTTATATTCCGATCAACCTCCACCCACAACAATTAATATTGCATGACCTTATAAACACGCCGATGGCTAATAAACTTCGTTTGCTATCAGAATTCATTAGGCGCACAAGTTTATTTCCGAAACGAATCCCCACGCACCTAGCTATAGGTAGTTGCTTCTGCTAGCTAAAAATTGCCCATTGACTTTTCTGAACTCTAACTACCACGCCACTCTACTACAGGGGATAGACAAAATGATCGGGACAGGCAAATTTTTCCCTTCTCAAAAAAAATTTCAAATAGCTGTAACTTTTCGAAAAGTGCATCAAATATTCTGAAATTTTCACTGTAAGTTGATCAACTAGTTGTGTATCAGTGGACAAAATTTGGAAAAGATTGGAAGTATAGCTATAACTTTATCTCTTGTTAATAATTTCAAATTAAGTTAAACGTTTTTCAGAGCTCATTATATAAGTCATAAATGCTCAAAATTTCATTGCATTCGGGTCATTGAATCCGGAGATATAACAGCTCAAAGTTGGCTATCGGATAGTTCTACCATTTTCTAAAATGCTTATAACTTCCTACAAAATAGCCCGATCTTTTCCAAATTTTGTCCACTGATACACAACTAGTTGATCAAGTTACAGTGAAAATTTGAGAATATTTGATGCACTTTTTAAAAAGTTACAGCTAATTGAACATTTTTTGAAAAGTGACAATTTTGCCTGTCCCGATCATTTTGTCTATCCCCTGTAAATACCAAGTGCGCAATGAAGGAAGCGCGCTTGTTTGGCAATCATCGTGTCGGCGTTGGCGGCGGCGTCCATCCGCGAGCAAATTAAGCCTTTCCTTCCATACAGAATCAACATCCGCGACGTTGCTGTGCTCTCTAAATACTACACCATACACAACTGAACCAAATGGAAATGGAGCACAGCACGTACGTACGTACTTAGAAGATCTGACGAGCTCAGTTTACAGTGTGTACATGGTTTACTGTATTTGCAGTAACAACGATAAAAAAAAACAGCGGACTAACTGGGCAGAGATGAGTGAAAACAAACTCTCTGACCATCAGTCATCAGATGAGTGAAGCCACGTTGTTACAGTTCATGGATGGTGTCACAGAAACGCGCTGTATTTACAGTAAAAGTCACGATCAAGAGGATCCACCTTACGATCAATAAAATTGTAATTTTAATCTATGTTTGCTTTTACATATTCCGCGAAATTCTTACTTCAACGAAAATTCAGCGTTACTTACACTTAGCCCCAATTCCGGTAAAACGGAAGCTAGTTTTCCGCTTCTGATCGTAAATCTCATTGCGTTCTTCCGTTGGCGCTCCCAGCCACTTCACAAGCTTATAGGTAATGAATGGTTTCAAACTGCCAAATATATCAATTGTGGCTTCCGAGAACGCACTCTCTCTGAACATATTCTACCGCCCACCAGTTTGTTGTTAGGATTCTACACGTGCTTCGGACGTACGAACGGGTGCAATTGGTAGTGGGCGTTGATGCAAGTAGCTACTTACATAAATATCTCCTACTACAGAAAACTACGGTGTCAGGTTCACAAACAAATTGTGATCGTGACGAGGTACGTATTGCGGCGGTACGTTCTTGGAAGGTATGGTTCAACGCTTTGGAACCGTTTTTTTTTTCTCGATTCTCTGAATTTGTATGCCTGCTTAGCATATTCTATTGC
The DNA here is from genome assembly GCF_035046485.1 of Aedes albopictus. Taxonomy (NCBI): domain Eukaryota; kingdom Metazoa; phylum Arthropoda; class Insecta; order Diptera; family Culicidae; genus Aedes; species Aedes albopictus. The sequence continues at coordinate 164,762,684 of NC_085138.1, forward strand.
TACTGTTTGGCGTTACAATGCAACTGGGATAAAATCTGTTCTTCAGCCTATTGTTTTAAATATTGGTCAGTTTCATGATTATTTGGAGATCATTTGCCAATGCTGTTATTAAATGTATGTAGTTAGGCGCTGTCCATAAACTACGTAGACTCAATTATGGCAATCTCAGACCACCCCCTCCCCTACGTTGACTTTCGTCCATACAAAATATTCGAAATTTGTATGAACTGTAGACTTTGGCCAGAACCCCCCGTCCCCCTCCGAGTCTTCGTAGTTTATGGACAGGCCCTTTGCACTATCTATATCACATTTAATATTTATCCTAATGCATCATGTTGGGAACTGCTCGCTGACGCACAAGGAGGGTTAATCAACCATCCTGGGTCACACACGATGCTCGACAGATAACGTCCTACCTGGTCCACCCATCGTGCTCTCTGCGCTCCAGGTGTTCTAGGATCAACCGGATGATTAGCAAACACATGTTCTGCAGGGTTGTTATCTGGCTGCTAGAGCCCATATGAAGTTGATCATCAATATATGGGACAAACGTCTTGAAGTCCCGCTTCAACAGTGCATCAGAACTTTAGATGCACAAATCTCAAGAAGCAAGCTTCAAACAACAGTGCATTTTATTATTCTGTTCTTGGTCACTTGTCATTGGCTTAAAATAAGAAGATCAGGAACGCTGGTTTTGTTTACGAAAATATATGTGCGCTAGAACTCCCTGGGTTAGTGGGTTGGTGTCAGGCCCTGCGAGCCAGCCGTAAAAAAGACTAGCACCGGCAAATCAACAAGAAAAGAATGCGAACCGATACCAATGGCGACGACCACAGCGACGAAAAGGGACTTGCGATTGGAAGCTCGGTACGTGGAACTGCAGATCTCTCAACTTCATCGGGAGCACCCGCATACTCGCCGCACACTGGGGCAAGATTGAAAATACACGGAAAAAACCTCTAGATCGTCGAAATGTCGAGATACGCACTTGGTGTCTTCAGAGAAAATATTTCTATGAACAAGGTCGATATTCTGAACGGTAGCATATTTTTCTTACGTTATTCGCATAAAAGTCCTATAAGTCATTTTGGCCATCTTTCAGCGGTATTTTAGCTCCAAACAAATTGTAAAACACAAAAATGTCCGAAACCCCAATAAAAGTGAGTTTTTAGATCATTGAACACACAAAAAATATTTCTATTTAATAAAATTATGTAAGATAATGATAAAACCAAGGCTAAATGGCGTGTTTAGGACATTTTTGTGTTTTACAATTTGTTTGGAGCTTAAAAATGACTAAACCTGTAACTAGATTGCATTTATACTTCTCATGGTTCACTTGGCAACATACAACATGGTAAAATATGTGCAAAAATGTTGTACTAATTCACACAAAACAGTAAACTTTGAACGCTATTTAAAAAAAATCATCAAATATCATGTCGGTCAAAAAAATTCACATGAAAGCTTATGTATTTTTTAGGTGATCGCCGATGAAAAAACTTGCCCGAACTTGCCCGACTGCAAGAACGTCCTATATACATTTTGCGTGATTTTCAGGAACTTTCTATGAAAAATTAATGCATATTTTGTTTTTTCCAACAAATTTATTTTACATATGCTTTATTTTAGTATTTTTCATTATTATAACTCGAAAACGGACATTAAATTTGTTTACAAACGTAATTTAATGAAAAAACTCGATTTTAGGTAGGTATTTTATAAAACGACTAATATCTCAAGAACAGTAGGCTTTGGAAATATGACATCTTCGGCAAACTTTTTTAGCATAAATAGCCGAACAACTTTGCCGAAGACACCATACCACTAAAATGAAAGATGGCCAAAATGACTTATAGGACTTTTATGCGAATAACGTAAGAAAAATATGCTATCGTTCAGAATATCGACCTTGTTCATAGAAATATTTTCTCTGAAGACACCAAGTGCGTATCTCGACATCTCGACGAGCAAGAGGTTTTTTCCGTGTATTTTCAATCCTGCCCCAGTGTGCGCCGATATACTGAAGGACCGCGGGTTCGGAATCGTAGCGCTGCAGGAGGTGTGTTGGACAGGATCTATGGTGCGAACGTTTAGAGGTAATCATACCATCTACCAGAGTTGCGGCAACACACGTGAGCTGGGAACAGCTTTTATAGTGATGGGCGACATGCAGAGGCGCGTGATCGGTTGGTGGCCGATCGACGAAAGAATGTGCAGGTTGAGGATCAAGGGCCGATTCTTCAACATTAGCATAATAAACGTGCACAGCCCTCACTCCGGAAGCACTGATGATGACAAAGACGCATTTTACGCGCAGCTCGAACGTGAGTACGACCGCTGCCCAAGCCACGACCTCAAGATCATCATAGGGGATCTAAACGCTCAGGTAGGCCAGGAGGAGGAATTCAGACCGACGATTGGAAAGTTCAGCGCCCACCAGCTGACGAACGAAAATGGCCTACGCCTCATCGATTTCGCCGCCTCCAAGAACATGGCCATTCGTAGCACCTTCTTCCAGCACAGCCTCCCGTATCGTTACACCTGGATATCACCACAACAAACGGAATCGCAAATCGACCACGTTCTGATTGACGGACGGCACTTCTCCGACATTATCGACGTCAGGACCTATCGTGGCGCTAATATCGACTCCGATCACTACCTGGTGATGGTTAAACTGCGCCCAAAACTCGCCGTTATTAACAACGTACATTACCGGCGGCCGCCCCGGTACGATCTAGAGCGACTGAAGCAACCGAATGTCGCCACCGCATACGCGCAGAATCTTGAGGCAGCGTTGCCGGACGAGGGTGTGCTCGATGTGGCCCCTCTAGAGGACTGCTGGAGTACAATCAAAGCAGCCATCAACAACGCAGCTGAGAGCAGAGATGGCATGCTCCTCAGTGCGAAACGTGAGAAGAGAAAACATACACTCTACACACGACTTTCAACGAGAGCGAGAGTGAGCTACGCAACTTTTTTCACACACAAACCAGCCGCTCACTCTCTGGCATCCATCAGCGACACACTCAAAATGAGTACTCAAACAAATGTTAGAACAAACATGTTTTTCCAGTTTCTGCGTGCACATTTTGTGCGCGCACAAAATGTGCACACACAATTCGTGTTGAGAACGCACGCAGTCGTGCTTCCAGTGCAATACTGTGTGTACCACAGGAATATGAAAGTACTCAGATGTTTTTTTCGGCAAAGTATTTTGGAAATCCAAGGGCTCACAGTTGATGGGCCATAAATATAAACATAAATATAAATATAAACATAAATTACAGCCCAAGTAACAATTGGACAGCATTTTAGCATTTGATGGAATTTATAATGGTTTTATCGATGTAACGAGCATGCTAAAATGCTTACATGAAACATTTAACAATGCTTAAGCTAAAAAAATACAAATTTCATGTCAAGCTACTTTCGTAACCTTTTCTAGACAAACTGAATAGCCATTATTTTTTGATTTTCATGACAAGTTTATTACGGCTTTCAAAACTTACTCTAAACCGTGTTAAAATACACAATAGTATGATTTTATCAACGCTGTGACAAAAGCATCTTCTAACACTTTTGGTTATCACAAAAGCTACGTTTAAACCTATAATTTCGCTTGATAGCTCTTCCCAAACTCACTGACTACTCACAACTTTGAACCGTTATAAAACGACACTCCGATTTATTGCTTGGCAATTCACAATACACTTAGCAATTTTATCAGTAAGCAAGTCGATTTCAAGTGGTAAATTAAGAAAAAATCGCCATTCTGACTGATTTCAGGATGAATTCTATTTTACATCACGTTCCAGCTGTCAAATTTTGATGGTTGCCGTTTGACTACCATAAAAACTGAAAAATGGCAAAACGGTAATCAATCGGCATTGATAAATGCTGTTCGGCATTCATAAATTTCATTTTAAAGCAAAGTGCTCTTTTTTCAAATTTTATGAAGGCCAAACAGCATTGATCACTGAAACTGTCACTTACGGGCTCCGCCATGTTTATTTTTCTTTTTTCAAGAATTTGTGCGAATTTTCAATTGTATTATTCTCGATTTTTCTGCCATAAAAGAGAAATGACCTGATTTAGAACATGATGCAATGTTGTTCGGAACATAAAAAGTGAACGAAAATAGCACCACCTGCAAAAATCATCAACTTGCTATTTTTTGTGTTTTTCAAAATAACTTTAAATATGTCACTTTCCGAAGGGGCATTTCAAATATACGTCTTTTTTACGTATTCCGCAGTAAATTTCACACGGCACTATAAATTTCCCCTCTATAAGAGGGATATTTCACATTAAAAATCAGGAAATTACAGCTCTCGATTTTGTTTTCCATCTCGTGTTTTGGTTGAAATAAATCTGTCAAAATTGACGAACTGCACAAATTCAACTATGCAATGATAAAAGATAGTTGTAGTGGAACCAGCATTTGTCTAGAAAAAGTGGCATAGAGACGACAATCATAAATGCCAAACGGCATCCATTAATAATCTCTTCATAACCTTGAGATGGTTGGGCCAACTAGACATATTCTAGTCTCCAAGAGGTTTTGATAGATAGTTTGGAGGTTAAAATACTTTGACTCCGGTTTTATTGATCACGATTTATGGCACTCTTGCAGAGTTTTATAAAACTTAAATTGTTACTTGGGAGACAAATAGATGTGACACTAAAAAAATTTCAATCTCATATATCTCATGATCCTGATTACTTAGAGAGTTGGTTTCTTCGACAAAGTTGTTTGGCTGGTCAAGGACTAACCGATAATAAGACTTAAGATTCAAAATTCAACCGCTAGGCGGTGCTAGTGAGCTAACAAATTTTGTTTTTCATAAATATCAGGAAAATTTGTAAGAAATTGCAACTTGCGTCGCCTAGCTGCAGAAACTTGAACCAAACGGTAATTATTCTGAAAGCCCTTGATCTACCAAACAATATTGCCGAAGACACCATCTTTCTACAAAACGAGGATGTTGAGATATGCGAAATTTAAAATTTGTTTGCTCTCCAGCGCCGCCTAGCGGTGGAATTTTGAACATTAAGTCTTATTATCGGTTAGTTCTTGTCCAGCCAAACAATCTTGCCGAAGACACCAACTCTCTAAGTAATCAGGATCATGAGATATATGAGATTGAAATTTCGTTAGTGTCACATCTACTTGTCTGTGATTTATGTGATATCCTAGACAAGCAGATGCAACACTGACAAAATTTCTATCCCATATATCTCAGGATCCTGATTACTTAGAGAGTTGGTTTCTTTGGCAAAGTTGTTCAGCTAGTCAAGGGCTTTCAGAATATGATTCGTGATTTCACCGCTAGGCGGCGCTAGATAGCGTAGAAATTTTACATTTCACATATCTCAGCATTCTGATTCTTTAGAAAGATGGTGTCTTTGGCAAAATTGTTTGGTAGATCAAGGGCTTTTAGAATAATTATCGTTTGGTTCGAGTTTTTGCAGCTAGGCGCTAGTTGCAATTTTTTGCAAATTTTCCCTATATATATGAAAAACAAAATTCGTTAGCTCACTAGCACTGAATGTTGGTGGAATTTGGAACCAAAATATCCATCAACTGTAAGTCCTTGACCAGCTTAAGACGTCTGCATGTCTCTGATATCACAGGATTTGCTACCGCTTAGCGGGTTTTGGGCTCACCGGCATGTTTTCGGTTCACCAAATGCTCAAACAACTTTGACCCCTTTGAACACACTGCGTGTGCACTGAGTTCTGGTTTTTTTTGCGTGCGCGCAGAAATTGCGCACTGGGATTATGACTTGTGGGTTCTCATTGTTCTCTCGCAGCACTCTAATCATCCGCACAAGAACTCTGCGTGAGAGAAATTATGTACATTGTGCGTTTTTTCTCTTTCTCAAAAGTAAGGTAAATAAAACTGAGAAATTCAGTGAAAGATGAGCGTAAATGGACACAGTTTATGCGTGACATGCCATCCCTGGCTGAGAGCACTATCGGGTACGTAGAACGGAGTCGACGAAACGATTGGTTCGACGAGGAATGCAGAGCGATTCTGGAGGAGAAGGATGCAGCGCGGGCGGTAATGCTGCAGCATGGAACCCGACAGAATGTGGAGCGATACAGACAGAAGCGGAAGCAGCAGACCCGTCTCTTCCGGGAGAAAAAGCGCCGCCTGGAAGAAGCGGAGTGCAAGGAAATGGAACTGCTGTGCCGTTCACAGGAAACACGCAAGTTCTACCAGAAGCTCAACGCATCCCGCAAAGGCTACGTGCCGCAAGCCGAAATCTGCAGGGATAAGGACGGGAGCCTCCTGACGGACAAACGTGAGGTGATCGAAAGGTGGAAGCAGCACTTCGACGAGCACCTGAATGGCGAAGAGAATGTAGGCACGGAGGACCAAGGCAGCGGAGGAAATGACTATGTTGGTGCAGCAGAGGACGGGAACGAACCAACTCCCACGCTGAGGGAAGTTAAGGATGCCATCCACCAGCTCAAAAACAACAAAGCGGCTGGTAAGGACGGTATCGCAGCGGAACTCATCAAGATGGGCCCGGAAAAGTTGGCCACCTGTCTGCACCAGTTAGTAGTCAAGATCTGGGAAACCGAACAGCTACCGGAGGAGTGGAAGGAAGGGATAATCTGTCCCATCCACAAGAAAGGCGACAAGTTAATGTGTGAGAACTTTCGAGCGATCACCATTTTGAATGCCGCCTACAAAGTGCTATCCCAGATCATCTTCCGTCGTCTTTCACCTAAAGTAAATGAGTTCGTGGGATGTTACCAAGCCGGTTTCATCGACGGCCGGTCGACAACGGACCAGATCTTCACCGTACGGCAAATCCTCCAGAAATGCCGTGAATACCAGGTCCCAACGCATCACCTGTTCATCGACTTCAAAGCGGCATACGACAGTATCGACCGCACAGAGCTATGGAAAATTATGGACGAGAACAGCTTTCCCGGGAAGCTGACTAGACTGATAAGAGCAACGATGGACGGTGTGCAGAACAGCGTAAGAATTTCGGGTGAACTATCCAGTTCATTTGAATCTCGACGGGGACTACGACAAGGTGATGGACTTTCCTGCCTACTATTCAACATCGCCCTGGAAGGTGTTATGCGACGAGCCGGGCTCAACAGCCGGGGTACGATCTTCACGAAATCCAGCCAATTTGTATGTTTTGCGGATGACATGGATATTATTGCTAGGACATTTGGAACGGTGGCAGAACAGTACACCCGCCTGAAACGTGAAGCAGCAAAGGACTGGTGGTGAATGCGGCTAAGACAAAGTACATGCTGGTAGGTGGGACTGAGCGAGACAGGACAAGCCTTGGCAGCAATGTTACGATAGACGGGGATACTTTCGAGGTGGTAGAAGAATTCGTTTACCTCGGTTCCTTGCTAACGGCTGACAATAACGTGAGCCGTGAAATACGAAGGCGCATCATCAGTGGAAGTCGTGCCTATTATGGGCTCCAGAAGAAACTGCGGTCAAAAAAGATTCACCCCCGCACCAAATGTACCATGTACAAGACGTTAATAAGACCGGTGGTTCTCTACGGGCACGAGACGTGGACGATGCTCGAGAAGGACATGCAAGCACTCGGAGTTTTCGAGCGACGGGTGCTAAGGACGATCTTCGGCGGCGTGCAGGAGAACGGTATGTGGCGGAGAAGGATGAACCACGAGCTCGCTGCACTTTATGGCGAACCCAGCATCCAGAAGGTAGCCAAAGCCGGAAGGATACGGTGGGCAGGGCATGTTGCAAGAATGCCGGACAACAACCCTGCAAAGTTGGTGTTTGCTAATCATCCGGTTGGTACAAGAAGGCGTGGAGCGCAGAGAGCACGATGGGCGGACCAGGTGGAGCGTGATCTGGCGAGTGTTGGGCGTGACCGACGTTGGAGAGCTGCAGCTGCAAATCGAGTATTATGGCGGCAAATTGTTGATTCAGTATTATCATGAATTTGATGTTAACTAAATAAATGAATGTGCGCTAGAAATCGTCAGTAGGTGCCAAAGTCGGCCATTGTGGTGCACCCTTTAAAAAAATGGAATTTACACGTGACGTAAACCATCAACGTCAAATTTGACTCAATTTTACATCCATGTAAGTTCGAGTTGGTTGCACAAGATGTCAACAAACTTATCTGGCCAGATAGGTAGAAACAGTTTTACATTTATCGTTTGTCTCACAACTCGGTGGTACAGCCGAGAGGTATAGTACGTGCTTCTCAATCAACGGACCGGAGTTTGAATCCAGTTCATTATTTTATTTACATATGTTTTATGTCTCGCTTTGGCTCTAGAGATTGCTAGCTCGACTTTATTTGTGATAGAAGACGTAAATTTGTGTTAAACGGGCCGCTCCTGTTATGTGCATCCAAGTGAACTTAAATTTACATGATTTTTTCTAAGAGTGTGGCCATTTTGGGATCCTAACAAGTCTGTCCTTAACTTCTTTCCTTGATAGCTGTGTAGTGTCGGTAGCGACTGTCTCAATTGGCTAAGAATAACACTACGGACCGCCTATTCCGGTGGTAAGAGTCCACTAACAGATGACCCCTAATTCATGATGTGATGCGGCTATATGCTTACCGTGCCTGGGAATGGATGGCTAGGGAGGTCTAATAAAAACCTAACCGCTAACGGAGCCTGTGGAGTACCAGGGTGCCCTACACAGTATTTTGCCCTTACTGCGCTAACTGGAGCAATGGTGCAGTGGGCCTTGTGTTTCTTCGAAACAATCAGCTGCCAATCTTTAGTCTCACTTGAGGCTAAATAAGGGCGGGACTATGAAGATGTTGTTAATTAGTTTAAATTTTCACCTATAAGGACTCGCATTATGCGATTTACACAGTGTATTCTGTATATCCTCGCCTTTGGCGTTTTCCAATCGATACCGATCTGGTTTCGTTGCTGCTGTTCTTTGATGTGGTGATGTTGCGAAGAGTTTAATCTTGCCTAGTTTGGGTAGTAGCTACGGTTAGGATAGCTCAGATCAATCTTCAGCATAAAAGAACAGCAACAATCAATCTTTGAAAACAATTTCGGAAGAGTTGGAACAGACGACGTTCGGCTGGATCGAACGCTTTCATGTCGGCTCGCAAGGCCTACCAGCAGCTCTTCGGTCTGCTGAACGATCCGGCTGGAAAAGACTTTGTACAACTGTTTGCAGTTTGAACGAACTTCGTTTACCAAATGGTGATTTCACTTCCTCTAATGAGGAAGTTTTGGAATGTTTATTCAGTACACACTTCCCCGGATGTGTGGATATGTTAAATCTAATTACTTTGGTACAGGTTATACAGTTCAGCCGGGGGACGGATTGCCATATAACGTTGTTGCAGCAGATGTTATATAGGCTCAGTGTATCAGTTATGGCTATTAGTGTGGGTCATCGGAACCGTTTTCTCAGATCAAAGATTTTTTGATTCCGTTTCGGGTCCTGAGTATCTGTGCAAAATTTGAGCACGATCGGTTGCGTCTACATTTTGCGCATTGCAATTGAAATTTGTATGGGATGTTATATGGAAAAACATACTTTTTTGCATTTTTGTCATAAGTTGAAAAAGTTTGTCTGAAACTTTTTAACCGATACTGTAACATGATAGCCTAGGATGTTCTGAAAAACTTTGTAGAAGATCGAATAGCGATCCGATGCTTGTGAAAATAGTTATAACCAACGAACCGCATGCATGTGTTTATGTTTTAACATGTAAAGGAATAACAATAGCAACAAAATCATGCTGTTTCGCTAAGCAATGCCAACGCTATAACTTTTTTCATAGGCATCAGATCACTTCGCGGTCTTCGACAAAGTTTTTCAGGACACCCTAGGCTATGTTTTCACTTTATCGGTTACATGGTTTTAGAAAAATTCGAGCTTGTTATGAGAGAAATGCAAAAAAGAGTGTTTTCCCATGTAAAACCCCATACAAACTTCAAACGCGATGCGCAAAACGTAGACGTAACTGATGGTGCCCAAATTTTGCACACTGATTTGGGTCCTGAAATGGGATCAAAAAAGCTTTGATCTGAAGGGATACCATTGAATTTTTCATTTTTCCATATAAACGATGACCCACTCTAATGGCTATAGTACCTCAAATTCGCACTAGTTGATTTTCAACCTTTAATGTTGAAAATCGACAAGAAAAAAATGTGAACAACATTATAACAAGATTATATTTACAAAAGATGGTTGCAATCATTTGCTCAAATTATGATAGAAACAAATTATTTTCCTTAACTTTTCGGCTTCCTTGCACCCTATTTCGCCATAGTGTACCAGTTATGGCTAATCCCATAAGGAATGTATGTAAATCAGGGCCGGATTTACAAATGTGGGGGCCCGGGGCCACAGTGTTGTGGGGGCTCTTTTTAAGAGGATATATTTTTACCCATGGAAAAAATATTTATCATTTCTACAAATATTGCATTTTTCATTTGTTGATAGACTTTCGAGAAAATCTTCGAAGAAAAAAAATACTCACATGTCAATTTGCATGTCAGTTGGCAGCTGAAAGATCCATGTATTCATTGCACCACCTGAGAATCTGCGTTCAATGTTGTTTTCGGTAGCGGTGGCAAAACACAATCTATGGGAAAAGCGGTGTGAGCATATTTTGGTGGGACAAAATTTGTCAGGTGTGAGTCTACTACGGGGTAAAATCGGCCATATCATTATGAAATTTCAATGCCATTGTGGGAAAAAAATGAATCTAGAACAATACGCAGAACTAGGAAAATTGTAGATATTAATGAAATTTATTCATTATATCCCATGTCTAATAAAAAATCATGTCAAAGTTCATAGATAACTGCAAGAAGAATTCATAAGTGAACTGTTCAAGAAATTGCTCGTAAAATTTGTAGCACAATCGGTAGTGTCGTTTTTGCGAAATCCAAAAAGAACTTCTAATGGATCAGTGCAGCAATCTCTGGAGAAGCTGCTGGTCGATCACCATAAAGAGTGAACACTTAACAAAAACATGTTCTAACACGACTACTAGGGGAGGCTCTGGCGACCTCCCAAAAGAATTTTCAACAAAACTTTAAAATCAAAGAGGATTTTTTTATAAAAAAAATGCTGATAAAAACTAAAAAGGAAATCCATAATAAGTTCCTGATTAGGGTGGCCCACACTTATATGGAGAACAAAAATTTCGAAAAATATCAAGTCTTACCTCTTAAATCAGTTGTTTTGGACTCCCAGAAGCTACGTTCAAAATTTGAGCCTAAGGGGGTGCTCAAAAAGCTTGAAGTTTGTATGGGAAAACTTGGCAAAATGTATACAGAAATTTTAAGTTTTCGAATTTTGACGCTAGGTGGCGCTGTAAGTGTTCAATAAACAAACCCTTTGGTATTATCGTAGGTGACTATATGCCAAAGAACTTTGTCGAAGACCGCGAAGTGATCCGACGGCTGTGAAGAAAGTTGTACCCTAGGCAAAGTGAGGCAAGGTATTGAGATTTCATTATTGATATTATTCCTTTGCATGTATTGGAAAAACAGCAATGAAGTTTATCCTCACTTTACCTAGGGTATAACTTTTTCCACAGACGTTGGATCACTTTGCGGTCTTCGACAAAGTTGTTTAACATATACTCACCTACAAGAATACCAAAGGGTTTGATTATTGAACGCTTACAGTACCTCCTAGTGGCAAAATTCGAAAACTTAAAATTTCTGCATACATTTGGTCAAGTTTTCCCATACAAACTTCAAGCGTTTTGAGCGCCCCCTTAGGCTAAAACAATCTCCAATCCAAAACAACTAATTGAGGAGGTAAGACTTTTTCGAAATTTTTGTTTTTCATATAAGTGTGGGCCACCTTATTCCTGATGGATTTTCTGATTTTATTTTCAAAAGTTTTTTCACTTAAATTTCTCGAAAATCTTTGGCGGAAATGTTAGGGTATTTTAGCCATTTTTAGCCAATTTCTCAACAAATTTACTTATTTCAGTCAGCAAATCTCTCAACTTAAAATATGCGTAAAGAATCAGAAACTCTTTGAAAATTCATGCAAGATTTCCTTTAAAACATGTTTCAACAGTTTTGGTGTTCTCCAATTTGAGACAGTCGAAAGCTGTCTAAGAAAATCAAACTCAAGAGTACCTCTATATAAAACTTTTTGATTTTGAGAAAAAAAAATGTTTACTTCAACAGTTGAAGTTCAACTCTATGGGAAATTGTTTAAGATATTTTCAAAAACTTTGTACAGAAAAAAAAACAAACAAATATAGAAAGAGTTCTATTCAGTCGAAGATTTGCTTCAAGACTTCCGGTAATTTTTGTTAGGAAATTGCATAAAAAATAAATGATAATAAGTTTAGGAGGCAAAATTCATTATTTCATATCTGGACAAATAGTTGCAGTCTTTCTTAAAAAACACAACACATTGCATACATCTTACCAGTAGACAATAGTTTTAAGTTCCAATGACAAAAAAAAAAAAACAAATCAAGAGAAGTTTCTGCACTATTATTTTTTCATGCTTTACATTTTTTTTTTCGTTAAGTGGAATTTTGTGGGGGCCCCTAAAACGTGGGAGCCCGGGGCCTTGGCCCACCTGCTCCCCCCCTAAATCCGACACTGATGTAAATAGTGCGAAGTGGAACCCAAATTAACAAATGTGTCCATAACTGGTACAGGTTTCCTATCATTGGCACACGCCGTAATAAATACTTAAAGTAGATTTGGTTCAGTTTCTATATTTTTCCTGTAAATCTTGACAACTAATCCTTCATTTGACATATCGATGACATTTGTCGGTCTTCTCCTTATTTTTGTAGAAATAGTTTTTCTTAGGTAGTACGATAACTGGTACAGGCACCCTAGATTGTATAAAAGCTACGCTAAAGTATATTTCTCATACAAACTTAGAATAGCTTATGCAGTGTCAATTTCAACCAAATGATCCCCAATTCTGCAACATATGAGAAACCGCGACATTTCCGGCCGACTGGATGCAAGGCGTCTTAGTAAAGGTGCCCAAAAGGGTGACCTGAGTGTATGCGATAATTGGCGGGGCATCATGCTACTGTGTATCGTTCTGTAAGTCCTTTACAAAGTGATCCTTAACCAGATACAGGAGAAGATCGACGAAACTCTCCGACGGCAGCAAGCAATGAATTACAAGAGTCTCTCTTCCTAATGTTCATTGATTATGAAAATGCTTTCGACCGTTTCAATCACGGAAACATGTGGGAAGCCTTCAGGCGCAAGGGTGTCCTTGAGAAAATCATCGGCTTCATTGAAGCACAGTACAGAGTACTACACAACGGTGTTTTGTCCGATCCCATCCGGGTCGTTGCTGGAGTGAGGCAAGGATGTATATTATCACCGCTACTGCTCCTCATCGTAATCGACGAGATCCTGGTTGGTGCGATTGACCGTGAACCAAATCGTGGATTGCAATGGCAACCCATTACCATGGAGCACCTAAATGACTTCGAACTGGCTGATGACGTTGCTCTCCTAGCTCAACGGCGCTCTGATATGCAGAGCAAGCTCGATGACCTTGCCAATCGCTCCTCAGCGGCAGGTCTTACCATCAACGTCAACAAGACGAAATCGTTGGATGTAAACACGGTCAACCCTTCCAGCTTTACGGTAGCTAGGCAATCAGTGGAGAATGTTGAAAGCTTCCAATATCGTGGTTGCCAATTGGCGGCCGATGGCGGCACCAAGAAATGTATGGAAAAACAACCAGATTAGTCAACGCACTAAAATCCGAATTTTCAACTTGAACGTGAAATCTGTGCTGCTATACGCCAGTGAAACCTGGTGTGTATCAGTGGAGAACACTCAACGGCTGCAGGTCTTCATCAATAGATGCCTACGATATATAATTCGTGCATGGTCGATGTCATCAAAAGCCGATAGCGACAGAAATTAGGGAGCGAAAGTGGAGGTGGGTCGACCACACTCTACGCAGGGTCGAAAACGAAATCTGCAAACAAGACTGGAACCCAGCAGGACATCGCAGCCCAGAGACTCATGGCGGCGCAGCCCTCAATAACGAAATCAAGCAAGTCGACAGAAATTTGACCTGGCCACAGGTCAAGGCGATGGCTAGCAATCGCCCAGGATGGAAATCTTTCAATTCGGCCCTCTGCACCACCGTGGGTGCCCAGGACTGAAAGATGAAGATGATCCCCAACCAAAACTTGAAATGAGGTATACAATCTAGTTACAAATCGAATAAATATTGTGGAGCGGTGCTCTGGTTCAATTTCGGACATAACAAGATTTACATAAAGAATGATCAAAAAGAAAATTAGTCGCTAATCAGTTGAGCCTCGTCAAATCTACTCCGAATGAAAAGATCGTTGAATTTACAAGGTTGATTTATTTTTACAATTCCTCTTTACTGCGTGTTTCCCTTCGGCTGATTGTGGGAACAAAGCACCGCAAAAAGAAAGATTCAAATTTGCCATTGCTCCCCTCACATACCTATGTATATGAAGTACTGATGTAGGTACTACGCGGATTGGCTAGGTCATAAAAATCAAAGTGGCACACGCATTGTTCGTATAGGAATACTGTAGGTACTGGTATCAACAAAACGCGCACACTGATTCGTTTTGAACAACCATTTCGAGTGACCTCACATAGCATAGCACTGAGCTGAACTGACGACAACGGCTTGCTAACTGGTTTCACGTTGTTGACATCACCCGAGATGGATGGATGGATGGGGAGGACATTTTTGCTGATATTGTTATTCTCCACGTGCGTTTACCTGCGGTTTTGCAATCCACCTCATATTCATATGAAGGGAAATCCAGTGGTGACAATTCAGCCATTTAGTGGATTCAGTACGTGAATGCGTGTCTGAAATACCCACTAGAAAAATGAAGATAAAAACCAGTTACTCACCTAAACAAACAGTGTTGATTCTAGAGCTAGACTGTTATCGGAGCTCTTATCGTCATCGTTGCAACCCCTTTCTTATTAGTTTGGTCAGTTTGCGTGAGTTTTCTAAGGGTGTGCTCCTATCTCTAAAGCTGCGTTTCACAGAGATTTAGCCAACACTCAATTGAAAGTATGCGCATTCCTTGGAGGCGTAAATTGCAATCACTTAACAACTATCATTTTCTTCCTTCACTCAACAATTGATGAACACCACTTTCCATCATGTATTATTATTGCACACAATCGCCACACTTTGCTTGATGGTAGGTCGCGGTGAGAGCTGGACTCATTTACATTTTCTGCACCATATATCAATACAATAATACACAGGTCGAAATTTATGCTTCAGATTTTCACCATTGCTGCATTGCCACACACTGACTGACTGACCGTCCACTTTCGTTTTGCGTTGGTCTTCCGAACTACTCATATAATAAAGCGGAAAATCACCTCTCACTTATTTGATGAATATTAACGTTATGGTCTCGTCGCGCTGTTGAATGTGTCGCCCCGACGTCCCCCGTAATATATGCTATGTGGTGGCTGCCTCTCGATAATTGTGCACCCTGGACGTGTGTTGTACTCGTTCTTCGCGCGTATGTAGTACCTACACATTAAATATCGAGCTGTTGTTTCACCGGAATTCTTTCGCGTTTTTTATACACATCCAGCGTGATGACGACGTCGACGACGAGCCCGATGATCATCATACGTGGACTCACCTTGTCCATAAACTTCGAAATTTCGTACGAATTCTTCACCAATATGCTAAAAACCAAATCCAAAGTAATCCACAGAAATAGTTAACAACTATGTCAACCAAAAATATCGCGCCAGTTCCGCGGAAATATTTACAAATAATATCGATCGGTTTCCATTAAATTTTCTGCCTGCCACTCTCACGCCACGACTTCTCTCGTCGCGAAACAACGCGAACCGTAGTCCGAAGAATCACTGAACAGACTAACCAGCGAGCCAAATCAACAGCAGTCGAGACGGGACCGACCTGCGAGCAATGAGCAATAATTTTGATGAAAACAGCACACCATCTTCGCACACCATTACTACGGCAACCATCATCGTAGCCAGTCGTCTCAAACCAGATTGCTTTTCCAATAGGACCGAGTGACTGCCTGATGGGCTGGCAGACACATACATGGCTACAGGGATAGCGAAGGCCTCTCCCGTTGTTACTCCTACGCCTGCTATCACCCGTGTCCGTCCAAAGCGTGTGCTCACATGCTCACCAACGAGGCTGCTCACTTCAGCATGAACAGTGAACAGTGAGATATGATGACCGGCTGGTAGGGCGGCGAAACTTTTTGGGCGAAATTGTAAGAACCTTTCAAGTTGGTGGTTGAAAATGTTCTCTTTTGACCTTGATATTGCCTTTAGATGTTGAGAGGGTCTCCAGTTAGCCTAGTTTATAAGGCTTTGCATCACCAATCTGTAGTCGCTGGGTTTAATTCCCGGTTGGGAAATTTTGGCGGCTTTCTGGGCATAGTGCATCATTTTGCTTTACCACATAATATACTATTTCATGCAATGTAATTCTTAAGAATTGAGCACCTCACCGCGAAATTCTATCTCTTTCGCTCTTTCAGAGAGTTTGAAAACAACAGAACCAGTACCTGCCAAATTTGTGTCGACGTGCATCCCTCAGGGCCCGAGGGAAACCAGAAAAGGAAGACATTAGATATGTGTTGGGTAAACTTGATCTTGAGTATATGAAGCTTGTGTACGACTTCTTGAAGCAAGCTGAAGCCTTCGTTTGATATCCCCGTCTTGTTGTTCCACTTGTCCACCTCGTGTCCTTTCAAAAATCGTCTGTATGTATCGTTACAGGTTGTTTGTCCACTCTACGTTTGACCAGCTGCAATACGCCACGCCAAGCTGCCATGTGTCAACGAAAAGCCCCATCACCCTATCCTTTCCTCAAATATTTTTGTTCCCCCTAACCCCGACCAAACCGCGAGTTTTAAGGTTCCCCAAAACTAACATAGTTTATAAGACAAAAACATGAAATTGTCAATAGTTTTAAATGAATTCGGCTCCGTTATGCCTGTTAGCGCATGAGCCTTAAATAAATAATTAAAAAATAAAAAATTGGACGTGTCGAACATCCGGTCGCTTTTCTTTAATTCTTCGGCCAGAAGTCGTTCCCAAACTACGTCCAGCGTTATCTTACTTACCTTACCGATCAGGCTAAGGCCGGAGTGGCCTCTGCTGTACATAGTAGCCGTCTCCATTCCACTCGGTCCATGGCTGTTTGTCTCCATCGTCTCAAATTTACGAGCAATAATATCAATATCATCAGCGAAACCAAGCA
Organism: Aedes albopictus; assembly: GCF_035046485.1. Lineage (NCBI taxonomy): Eukaryota > Metazoa > Arthropoda > Insecta > Diptera > Culicidae > Aedes > Aedes albopictus. Next base: position 164,779,929 of record NC_085138.1, read on the forward strand.
GCTGAACGGACTTCGTGAAAATCGTATCACTCTTGTTAATCCCCGCTCTCCTTATTACACCCGACGACCATCACCCAGGGTTGAAAAAATCAAATTCAATTGAATGACATTTTGCTGAACTGAATGCTTTAGGCATTCATTTTCAGCTCCACTGTGAGATACTTGAAAGTGAACACAGAAAAACTCAACTACTTTGTGGACGTAATGACTCCACCATCATCAACACACGCTCTGCGCTGATGGATGCTTCATGTCAACAACGGCCGCATGAATGCGACTGGCCCATAAGCAAGCGTGGTGAATTTTCTCTTTTGAGTGCCAATGACAGGGAAAATGTTGTTATTGAATCTCGCCGTCGCCACGATGTGAGTGACGAGAGAATTTTTATTCTCTTCTCACCCGCCTCCGTGAAGGAAAGAGACTTTTACGTCAGAAGCGGTGTGGTGAAAAGACAAAAACAAAAACTCACATTCGTTGCATGCTTTCATTTTTTTGCAACCCTGCCATCACCTTGCCGTAACCCTCTGCGAGATTCGAAGGGACTCGAGAGTGTCCCTGATACTCGAACTACGCACATCACTCGATCCATCGTCGCCTTGATCAATCGTATCAGTTTATCCGGGAATCCGTATTCGTGCATAATCTGCTATAGCTATTCTCGATCGATTGTATCATACGCCGATTTGAAATCGATGAACAAGTGATGTGTGGGCACGTTGTATTCACGGCATTTCTGCAACACCTGGCGGATGGCGAACATCTAGCGTCCCAAGTAACAATCAGCATGCCTTGAAGGTTTATACATGTTTTATCCTGGTTTTATACGAGCATGTCAAAAAACTAGTTGTTCTAAATTAGTTTTATGTGGTAGTTTTTTACTTTGAACCTTTGGCGTTCCATAAAACTATCATATAACTTCTGCTATAAACATCTTCAATTAAAGACTTGCAAGTAGACATGAATTGGTTTTATCACTTTTTATATACCATTTCAATGAAACTTGCATTTGCGGTTGTTGTCGGAGAGATTTTTTTTTTGTACACAAATGCACAAAACTGTGAGGCAATGCATAAAACCAACAAAAGACTTCGTGGCCGTAACATAAACCAAAAAAATGCTGTGATAAAACCGCTAGCTCTATCAAGAGCTCAGTTACGACTACCTCAGGAGGGTTAGCCCTGTTGGAGGAATCATCAGGAACACAGAGTTTTATCAGAAAAATATGTTGCCTAGCCGGGATAATTCATGTAAATACAGAAAAAAATATTACTCAATTTTATGATTTCACGTACAGCTTAAGATCAAATTAAACCATACAACACGTTTCCGTCATTTTATTTTGTCAGAAAAATTACATAATGTCTTTAAACTCCGCTCTGTGTTGAAAAAACAGTTTTTGCACCCAATTCCACCGAGTAAATTAAATGCATTTAACTTCCAAATTATGCATAGTTTGTGTGGCGCACTTAGTTTTTGTCATTATCACAGTCACATTCACCACAAATTTTCCGTGGCATGTCTCCTGACACGTATTAAATAGGAAAACAAATCTGAATTCCATATCTGCATCTTTCCAATTGATGGCTGGATAAACAACCAAGCATAATTTATTCTGACGATCGAACATTGAGAGTGAAAAATAATCAAAACAATTATTTGACAAGTCAGAAGATGGTTTTATTTAGAAGATTGCTAAAACTATGATACAACCCGAAATCCTAAGCCGGTTTGCATACGAAGTCCTGTAGACCCTAATAAGACTGGGCCAACTAGCCAGAACGTGGGCTTATTGAGGCATACAAGAACTCGAGAGCATTTTCAAGTCAGCATCAATGGTTTTATGTTTAGGATTTTTGGATCGCTAAAAAACTTTGATAAAATTAAAATTGTTACTTGGGGTTAGCTTACCTTCTCCGAAATTATCCAAAGCGGTTACCAGGGGGTCGTCAGTCTCAGGAAGGGTTACGAACAATTGAGAGACCAGATCACATTCTTTTAACTTTGCACCTGCGAACTTCAGTTGACGGATCACTCGTGCCTTAAAGTATTCAAAGATTTTAATACTTTATGTTTCAGATGTAAAAACCGGTGCATTTTATGAAATGGTAGTCATTTCCGGTTGTTCTGTCAAAATTTTATCAAAATCGGGTGAAAATTGAAGAAAATAGAGCCAAATGAACATCAAAATTTGAGTGCGCAAAATACGGTAGCGAAGCAAAGGTTAATGTTTTCCAGTTACTATGCATAGTAACATTGTTTAGTCAAAAAGATTAGAAGAGGTTCTTAGAACCACCGTAAAACTAAAAAAAAGGTTTGAAGTTTTAATACGGTTCTGATGACCCCTACAAGACAAATTGGCCATCAAACTGTGACTTGGCTGGGGAGCTACGCGACTGATGAGGAGCCAGTATGGACTGGAAAGTGATGCATAATTATGTTCAAATATCAAGATCGTGTCTCAAAAAATTTTAAGTAGAACAGTTTTTCAGCTTTTTCTGAAAATCGAGCTCTACAGTTTTATAAATATGGAATTTACTAAAATTCAAATATTTCGCGTTGCAGTCAACGAATTTTCAATCTTTTTGCATAAATAGAAAGCTGAATATAATATGTTTTGATCATCTGAACATAATTTTTGCATTAAGTTAGTGGAATTCGAGATATTGGTGATTATATAGGCAAATCTCCTTAAATTTGAGCAAACTTTCCAAAAAAATATTTTTTTCGGTGAGAAAAAATCAATTAAATTTTTTTTAACATACATTTTAAACATTATATGTTAGCTTGTGAGAGTATAATTTTCAGCTCAATCGGATCATTGGTTACGGAAAAAGTGATGTATTAAGGGAGTCGAAAAAATTTCCGCTCTATTGTATTTTTTTCTTCACGTTTTCGAACTCAGAGCATAATTCTTCACTTAAAATGATCATCAGCTTACCGAGTTCAAAAATGCTGTAAACTAGTTTAATTGATTGATTGTATTCTTGAATCACTGAATGAAATCAAGGAATAATCTCTGCAGAATTTCCTGCAGGAATATTCTCATGAAAATCCGGGAGATAATTCAGCAAGAATTTCCAATGGAGTTCATGGACTAATTCTTGCAGGAATTCCTCGAGCAGTTCGTAAAGAAATGCCTGGAGGAATTTGTGGAAAACCACTGGAAGAATCTTTGAAGGAATCCCTTAAAAGCTTTCCTATACGGTTTTCGCAAGAAATCTCTGGTGGAATTTCTGAAAGAATCCATGAAATGCGTTCAAAAGAAACTTTTAGAGAAATGTAGGATAAAATCAATAGCACATTTTTAAATGGAAGACCTGGAGAAATTTCAGAAGGAATGAATGGTGCCCTATAGGAACTCTAGCAGAACTCTATGAAGCCATCTCTAGTGAACAGTTTCGGAAGAAATCAATGGAAGATTTTCTAAGTGATGTGAGAGATTTTTTTTTGGAGAAATCTAAAGAAGACTTTCTAAACGAAACTTTCATTAAATTTCTACAAGAATCCATTTTCTAAAAAAAAATCTTGGAAGAGTTTCTGGAGAAATTCTCAGAGGGATCTCTAAAGAAATCTTTGCAGGCTTTTCTATAGGAATCTAAGAAGGGATTCTCGAGGAAATCTATAGAAGAGTTTATATGTAATCCTTAAAGATATTTTTCAGAAATCTATATAGGAATTTCAGACGGAAACATTGGGAAATTAATTGATGATTTTGCTAGAGAAACCCGTTATCAAGCCCTAGAAGATTTTTTGAAAGAATATGTGGAGAAATTTCCTTGAAGAAACCGTCCAAATTTAATCCTGAAAGATTTTTTGAAAGAATATCTGCAGAAATTTACTGATGAAATCTTGGAAGGATTTTATTTGTTATCCTTGGAGAAATATCGGGAGGAATTCTTTTACTAATTTCTGAATTAATTCCTAGATGACTTCCTGAAAACCTCTCTGGAGGATTTTCTATAGGAATCTTTCAGAATACTTTAAGAGGGATCTCCGAAAAAGTTTTTTTTAAGAATCCCTGAAGTAGTTTATATTTTCATTATCTTTATTATCGAGATTTTCAGTCAGGGGGTGGTTTATCTCCGCAGTAGTTTCTATGAGAAATTCTGGAAGAATTATTCAATAAATTTTGAAAGAAATCTCTAATAGAATTGAAAAGATGTTCTAAAAGAAACCCCCCAAGACACTTAGAAAGAAATACTTTGTGAAGTTAATGAAAGAATTCATAGAATATTAAATTTATTTTGAAGATATAAAAATAAAAAATACTCACTAATAGTTTTTTTTGGGTAAATACATCTGTAATGTTTTCTGCTCGATTCACAAGAGCTTAAGCCCAAAGAAACATTTACTGACAAAGAACAATAATATGAGCTGTAAAAGCATCATCTGAATATTTTCTAGTTAAAGTATTCAACACTGTAAAATATTTCAATGTATGCGAAGAAAATGCTAGGGAGTAACAATCTCAGATAATAATATGTGATAATATGAATAGTAAAATCTTGATAACATTCAAGAAAACAATAGCATCCTGTTTCCTTCTAGCCAGAGTGTCTTTTTGCTCATGTATACATCAATGAGATAGTGTGCCATGAGCAGGTTTGAAATGCGTTTCATAAGTTTTATGAGATTTTGAGATCGCAGTACGCACATCAAATAGTTATTTATGTAACGAGTTGCAAAAAGTTGATTTTTTCAGCACGAGTCGTACATTTATCCAACGAGGCTTGCCGAGTTGGATAAATACGAAGAGTGCTGCAAAAATCGAGTTGTGCAACGAGTTTCATACAAAATTTTATGCAATGATTTTTTCATAATGCAACCCATTTGAGTTGCATAATGTTCATAATGCAACTCAAATGAGTTGCATTATGAACATTATAAAACTATTTTTCATTATGCAACTCATTTCAGTTGCATAATGAGCTAGTTCGGAAAAATTGGCCATTATGATATCAAAATGAGTTATATAAAATGTAAATTATGATACTGAATTGCATAAAATCCATTGTATGTGCCTCATAAGACGTCTCATGAGACTCATCTCATTGAGCCCTTGGCTAACCGGAATTTGAATGATTCATGTCGGTCGATTTTCTTGGCAGTTTATATTCTTCATCTGAATGTTTTCGAATTTGTTTGAATGAAATGATTAACATTTAACCAATAACTTATTCCGGGAGAATAGGCTGGGTCTGAGGCGAAAAAATACAGAGGTGCAAAAGAAAGTTCTTCACGATAGATTGGCAGAAACACTTACTGCACTAATAAGAATGCACATAAAATGACGAAATGTGATATTAGAGCATTTGTCCAAAAAGACACCCAGCCTATGAAGAAAAAAGATACGTTTTACTTCGTTTCTATGTGAGGTAGCATTGCGGCGTTTCCATAAGTACGACTGTTCCTTTTTTTCACAAACCAGTCAGTATGTTGGAGGGCTATGTAATCCCACAAGCACAAAACCCTAACACTTCAAATGGCAAACAATTTTACATTGGAATGGCCCATAGGCTCTCCAAAACTTTAAAACATATTTCAGAGGAAGGTGATGCAACCTAACCTTAGCGATGGTTTTAGCATGCCAGAAATGGCTTCCCCGTCCACTGAACGAGCCTTCGTTCAGCAAATCCTTATCATTGTAGTGCAGCAGAATAGAAGAAAAACTTAACTGTCCTCCCCGAACTCGAGCCTCACATATCTGTCACATTGAGATTTTCTCATGAGCCGTCTCATGAGCCAATGCAGATGTGATTGTTTGAACTAGTACAATGTTACATGTGATCTAGAAAATGTGTCTCATCGTAGCACATTCTCGTGCGTGTGAACGTTATTTTGTACTCATAGCAACCTGATCTCAAGCTCGCGATTCAAAGCGCGTATATTGCGGATTTTTAGAAAAATTTCCACTCTGCGGTAGCCGCCGAGTTCTACCGCAGCTGTCAAAGTCCTACCGCAGGCATGAAAATAATCCTATCATTGAAACTGAAGGCCAAATCAAAGTATGCTTGCAAGGTGAATTGAACTGAAAACCAACAACAAACAATGATCATCGGCGTCGTATCCAAGGCTATCGAAGGCATCACTAGGGTCGATCGATGATACCTCAATGAAAATCAGTAGTCTGACAGCTGCGGTAGCTTTTCGTTCTACCGTAAAACGGAAAGTTTTCTCTAAATTAGCAATACATCGAGTCTGCTTCTAGCCCAATGCCTTTTCGGCGCCTCTCTGATGCTGGCACCCGAGGCGGGGACCAACCTGGCCAACCGCACGCTACGGCTCTGCACTTGTCGTCTAATCTAGTAGGGTAAAAGCTCCCTTAGTGGAGGTAGTACCAATAGTGGTGGTAGTGCCAATTTAGCACTATTTCGAACAAAAAGCTTGCAAATGACATTTTTAATAGATGCATCATAACTAATTTATAACATTAATTCAGTTTTGTGTTCAGAATTTGTCGAAAACCCTATTTTAAACAATTATTTTCCTTAAATTTTTTCCTCCTTTGCACCTATAGTGGTGGTAGTGTTCCTATAGTGGTGGGTCCCATAAGAATTGAATGGGATGCGCGCCACTATAGGAACCAATGTTAAATTTTACCTCCATAATAGGAACCGTGTACCTATAGTTGGTGCAAGTGATTTATTAGCAAAAATTGAAATAAACAATGGTTTTTACATTTTTCCTAGCAAATTTAAGTGAAAAACTACCGATTAACGTTTTCAGACTTTTTATTTTGTGGTATTATCAATTTTATTCAATTATTTTTCTACAAGGAGCTACTAATAGCACCACTATTGGTACATTTACCCTAGGTACATTTGATTTCGATATTTTATCTCAAAATCTTGCTGCACGTTGCAAAGGTAAATTTAAAGAATAGATTTATAGAGAAGTATTCAAGCTAACTCTTGATGGTTTGCTGATAATACGTTGTGAACTATCCCCATTGTAGTGAATCATAGATGCTGTTTACGTTGATAGAATCCTGAGAAACGCGAGTTGATTTTATTTGTAGCACACTAGCGCACATATTTAGACAATTGGTCAATTCGTCGAACTGAGTTGATTGGTATATGAAACAAGGTCCTTAGCGTATTCGATCAAGAGTCCGTTTTCCAAGCAGTGTTTATACCCTTATGATTTTCCAAATCAATTTGATGCTAAGAGCGAAATCTACCCGAGTTATTTTTTTTCATTTAAATTTTGATTGAAAAGTACAAAAAAAAAGGATTTTTTGGATATTCATCCCACAAATCCCAAAACAAAACAAAAAAATCAAAAATTATTATGTACCCTTCGGCAGAATATTTAGTTCTTTAGTTATTGGCAAATGAAAAGGAAGACCCTTAGTTTTCCTTTGGTGGGTGACTTTGCGAAGCTAACATGCTAGATGTGTATTTAATGTTTTTTTTGCCACAGACACCGTGAGAGATGTAATAAGGTTGTAGTGGGTAATTAAGACAGCCAGATACAGATCCACAAAACATAGGAGTTAGCTTGGGAGTTAGCAAAGAAATAACAAAAAAAAACTTGTACAGTATAAATGATTTTTTAGGGGTTTATTAAAATTTAAACAATCAACAAAACAATTCAGTACATATTGGCATCATTGAATTAGCTCGACAGCTCCTTTATCACCTGTCCAGCGATGACCAGCCGTTGTATCTCAGACGTGCCCTCGTAGATCTCCGTAATCCTTGCATCGCGGTAATACCGCTCGGCGGGCATATCCGATACGTACCCCATTCCTCCCAGAACCTGAATACACTGGTGAGCACAGAAGGTAGCCGTCTCCGATGCGGCCAGCTTAGCCTGCGCAGCTTCCTTCGTGAAAGGCTTCTTGTTGTCTTTGAGCCAAGCCGCTCGCCACGTTAGCAGCCGTGCAGATTCCACTCTCAGCGACATATCGGCGATCTTCATCTGAATGGCTTGTAGCTTGGAAATGGGCTTACCGAACGCTACCCGTTTGTTTGCGTAGTCTACTGCGCACTCCAAGGATGCTTGAGCAATGCCTAAGGCTTGTCCGGCTATTCCAATGCGACCGGTGTCCAAACCCTGCATGGCAATCTTGAATCCGTATCCCGGTTGTCCCAGGAGGTTGTCTTTAGGGATTTCGCAGTCTTCGAAGATCAGCTGACACGTCGAGGAACCTCGAAGTCCCATTTTGTCCTCCTTTTTACCTCGGCTGATCCCTTTGGAGTCCATCGGTACTATGAATGTCGAAATGCCTTTGTGCTTCAAGCTCTTATCGGTCGTGGCGAAGACTATGGCGTTTCCTGCTTCATACCCTCCGGATATCCAGCACTTCGTTCCATTTAGAACCCATCGATCACCTTTCAACGTGGCGGTGGTCGAGGCAGCTCCCGCATCCGATCCGTTCCCCGGTTCAGACAGGGCAAAGCACCCAATTTTCCGTCCATCCGTATAGCCTGGAATGAACCTCTGTTTCTGCTCTTCCGTACCGTACTTCTCCAACAGTCCCAGGTAGAGCGAGTTGTGAATGGACATGGCCCCGCCGATAACTGGGGAACCTCGCGAGATCTCCTCCATTGCGATGGCGTACGCCTGATAGTCCAAGCCGGTTCCTCCGTACTTTTCGTCGAGGACAATGGACATCAGTCCCAAGTCTCCAGCCATTGCAACTTGTTCTGCGGGGTAGAATTGCTCCCGATCGACTTTGGCAGCGATTGGTATGAGCTCAGCGTCCGCAAAGTCCCGACAGGTTTTCTGGAGCATCTGGTGAGTTTCCGGAAGGGCTGCCAAACATGCGATGGACCGGTTGCTGATGGTGGTCCATGGTTTCGAACCTAGAAATGGAGGAAATCTGGTTAATATCTCGCTATGTATAAAAGGGGGATCGTATACGCTATTAAACTATGGTTTAATTGAAGTTTTTCAAAGTTCTATGTCTATGTTAGTTATTAATAATAACTATATGTAGATTCTTCATCATCAAGGAGAATAGAAACAAAAATATAAAAAAGAGAGTAGAAAATAATAGATCGAAGATGGAAAATATATTATAGATAGATAATAGGAGATAAAATATGTAAGAATAAACATAAATGAAACAGAAAATGGAAACTGAAGAAAAAGTTTAGAAGACAGATAATACAAAAATAAGATAGAAAACGAAGAATAGAAGATAAACTATAGTACAGAAAAAATATAGAGATTTGATGATGAAATAGTAGATATAAGTTCGAAGATATTAGATAGAAGGTCAAAGATAGTGAATAAACTTTACCATCTTTTTCAGGACTTTGGATATTTTAATCCAGTTGATTTTGAACGTGGCGATACTATTGAATATGTCTTCTAAAATCTGGATATAGAATGATCCTCGTCGAAACGCAATGACCACTTTTAGACGTGTACAATCCTTATCCAAGATATTACGTTATCGACATGGTTATTGATCACTTACCAAGTCGGAAAATTAGCCTGCTGCACTGCATGTTTATTGGTAAAACAATAAGTTTTAGCACCGCTATCAGAAACGCAATACGCCTTATCAAGTTTTGAAAAATGACATATGGGACAATTCAGTATCTCGGACTCGGACAAACTGAGCTGTGCGTCGCCCCGGTCAGTTGAACTGTGTGACTTTGCATGTGAATGAACCTGGTTTGGTGAGCCGCGAAGCTACAAAAGACGTTTGCAAACTTATTTACCAACATTGAATGGCGATTTTTGTTTCTTTATGCGTGTGTACTTCTATACTACGCGTATAGAAGGCAGACGCATATGACTGTGATTGTAAGGAAAACGCTGTGAATGGGTGAAACGAATGAAACAACCAAATATTAGAGGATAGTGGCAAACGATAAGACACTTTTGTTATGAAATATTTAAACAGTGATTATTGGTATACCATGATATATTTTAGATTTTAGTTGCAACCGGGCCGTCATTTACATTAACACAACACGCTAACCCGACGATTCCACTAGACAGAAGAGGATTTATTTAATTATCATTTAAATTGGTACAAAGATCGCTATAGAAAACCTCGAAAAGCTGCTCGAACAGAACCCTCAAACGTTTTATGTGTATGTACTACTAGTACATACATGACGCTAGAAGTAAGCCCATCTCCAGTTAACACCAATCGTGACAACTTCTCAGACTTCAACAGTTCCTCTGTGGATTTTGTTCTCCCTATGAAGGATGGGATCACCAGTATACTGGAATCTTTTCGTTCCATAGGTATTCCACAATATTTTGCAAGTAACTTCGGGCATGTTAGCGGAGACTGACAATTCTTTATACGTGGTTCAAAAACCGATGATTCGATTGTATTTGGTGTCTAAATACAATGAATTTCATAGCGCCATCTTCATGCTTCACCCTGATCTGCATATGTTGCAAAGCTAGCGGCTATATACATGGGATACTCAAAATAACTGGGACAGGTAAAATTTTTACTTTTCATAAATGTTCAACTCACTGTAACTTTTCGAAAAAGGGCATCAAATATTCTCAAATCTATATATACAGCCATTCCATAGAAAAACGATATAGTGCATCTCAGAATGTCGTGAAACTTGGTGGGCTTGTAGTTCTTCGGAAATAATTAGACCCGTATTTTTTTTATTTCGTCATTAGGGTGACCAATTTTCATATAGGGTGGTCCAAAAAATTAAGGTTTTTCGAAACTAAAAATTTTCAAAAAATCGTAACTTTTGAACCAGTTGACCGATTTTAAACTTCTTTTTTTTTGAAAGCCATTGAATTGTAGTTTTCAGGAAAAATACGTTAAAGGGGTTAAAATGTAAAGAGTACTATAGAATATGCAAATATATTAGTTTTTTCACGTTTTCATGGTCTCGGGACCAAAGAGGTACCCTGGTTTTATCAGAAAATTCAGGAAATTTGGCGTAACATATCAAAAAATCAGAGATGCATGTTTTTTAGTTTTTGAGATATGATGACGCGCGCCATCAAGCGACCGAAACTGCACCGCGCTCGCGCTGTATATGACGAGCAAGGTTTTTTGGTAGTGTTGTACTTTTTATAACAGCGCGCGTGCTGAAGGGTTAAATTCCCTCTAATTGAATTGAATACATTTATGTGTGGCTTCGTGGTCGTGTGGCTAAAGTCACCAAGCCTTGCCTTTAGTCGCATCGTGCTAAGGAGCGCGGGTTCGATTCCCGCCGCAGCTGTCAGGAAAAGTTTTCGGCTGTGCCACTGGGCGTTGCATGGTAGTCCGTTGTCTAGTGTCGTGCTTCCTTCAAAGAGCAAATAGCTCACTGGAAGCATTAAACGTGTCCGTGTCTTTAAAAAAAATGTTTCAAAGGAAAGCAGCCCAATAACCGGCATTAAATTAAAAAAGTAATGGGATGCGTATGAAATATAGATTAATTTTCTAAAAAAAACATAGAATAAATGAAATCGCCATAACTTTTTTTCTTATTCATAATTTCAAATTAAATCAACTGTTTTTCAAAGTTCATTATATAAGTCATAAATGATCAAAATTTCATTGCATTCGGTTCATTGAACCCGGAGATATAACAGGTTAAAGTTGGCTATCGGATAATTATGCCTTTTTCTAGAATCTTCATAACTTCGTGTAGAATGGCCCGATCTTTTCAGCGAGTTGAACATTTTTTGAAAAGTGAAAATTTTACCTGTCCCAGTTATTTTGAGTATCCCCCCCTGTATTACTCCTTGAAGTACATTGGCACTCTTCCACAGGAGCATTACTTCATTTTTACCGACAGTTTTAAGGTCTCTGGAGGCACGAACACAAAGAAACTGACGAAGCACTAGATTTCTTCTGTGATTCCTCCACGATTTTTTTTCAGTGTTTCTTTCAGAGATTCCTTCAGAGGTTATTTCGGATTCTCACTGGAATATTCCTAAAATTTCTACGAATTCGAAACAGAAAGTTCACGAGCATTCAATTTATACGCCTCTTCATTCCTCGAAATATGTGATAGAATATCTCCTTTTTCTTGTTTTTGGGAGGTTTCGGAAATTTTCTTCCAATTATGTAAAGAAATCATATTCATTCCTTCGATGAGTGTTCTAGAATTTTCTAGAAACTTGTTTTTCTTCTTTTGCCCGCACCTACACTCCCGTGCAAAACTTTGGGGTCACCCCCTCAAATACATGTTTTGAGAAATGTTTTTCGGTCATATCTCAGTCATCTTTCATTTAATCCACTCGTTCTTAGACTCTATCGAAAGATAAAGAGTTAGATTTGATTCGTAGGTACTTTTCACCAATTTCATATGAAATTTTTTAGTTCAAAAAGTTAACCTAAACTTACAAATTTTTCTTAAATCTGTACGAGAAATTGTTTTCCGTGTAATTCAAAATTGGGTCGACCAAATTTTAAAATTAAAGTTGCGTTAGAACCCTATTTCTACCCTCTTTGAGAGTCATTCATTAGATTTTAGCGGAAAAAATCATAACATAATTTAAATTATCGAGTTAGGTTTACAAGTCACCGTGGAAAAGTTTGGGGTCACCTTCCAAATCAAGTCTGAGTCGGATTTTTGTTCAAATCGTATTTTTTTTTGTGCAACTTCAATTCTTTCTTTGATAGTTGAATGGCAAGACACAGAAATGGTTATGAAATGTTCATAAACTAAGTTCTAGACTAAGTTAAGGTAGAAAATCTATATATATAAAAATGGATTTCCATCTGTCTGTCTGTCTGTCTGACCGCTATGGAAACTACTGGACCGATCGGTGTGAAATTTTGTATGTGGGTGCTGTCGGGGCCGGGGAAGGTTCTTAGCTTGGTGTGAGAGCTCTCCGGTCTCTGGAACGGGGGGCTCCCGTACAAATGACCTTGCGGGAAACGTCCCTATCGAGCTGCACGTCAAAAAACACAGTAGGCAGGCAGTACGACGTTTGCCGGGACAGCTAGTGGTATATAAAGTCCATACTAAATCAGCTAAGTTTGTTATATAAAGTGCGAAAGAGGATAGAAGTGAGATAAAAATGGCTAATTCGTGAATTCTACCCTATATAACTTTAAGTGTTAAAACCACAAATACACCATTACCCCAAAAACCAGTACAACGAATGTTATTTCTGCGATTGTACATTCGAGATTTTGAGTTTTGATGCAAAGCAATGGGATAACTTTTTGATGAATGCCATTTAAATTATAATATGTAACATTCCTGAAACTTATGGATTTTGGGGTAATGGTATGTTTGTGGTTATAACACTTACAGTTATATAAGGTAGAATTCACGAATCAGTAATTTTTATTTCACTTCCATCCTCTTTTGCACTTTATGTAACGTACTTAGCTGATTTAGTATGGATTTTTTATACCATTTTCTACCTTAACTTAGTCTAGAGCTTAGTTTATGAACATTTCATAACAATTTCTGTGTCTTGCCATTCAACTATCAAAGAAAGAATTGAAGTTGCACCAAAAAAATTACGATTTGAACAAAAATCCGACTCAGACTTGATTTGGAAGGTGACCCAAACTTTTGCACGATGCAGCATACTAAGGGGTGCCCCCAAACTTTTGCACGGTGGCTGGAGAACCTAACTCGATAATTTAAATTTTGTTATGAATTTTTCCGCTAAACAAATGATTCCACTTGATTTGCTTAGCTTAGCTTAGCTTAGCTTAGACTGACTGCACATATCTATGGTTGCTACTCCGTGATTGACTCGAACCAATGACAGTTGCACAATGAATCAACTGAATAATTGACTGGGAGTGGTCAACATTCTCACTGTGCACGCTTCAGAGGCTCTCTTTAACAGTACAATAACGGCGCCGGCCACGTCCTTGCAGTCAGGTTGGAAGAGTGAAGGAATGTTAATAGCAACCTTTGTTATGTGAAAGTTGGCGTTTACCGCACGTCTCCACCAAAAGCTGCAGGAAGGAGTGATTGTTAGTAGGGCAGGTATCGTTGGGTCAGGATTCACTTCGATAAGTAATATGACCTTTTGGAGTTGCAGTATGCCGTGCAAACTGCAGTGATGTTGTTCGCTTTACGCGGAAAGCAAACAACCAACCACCCTCGTCAGGTGATTGCTCAATATTGATAACAAATGAAGCAACAAAGTGCTATTGTTCGCATCACGCGGAAAGCAAACAATCGACCACCCACGTCAGGTGATCGTTTAATATTTACTATTAAAGACGCGACAACACATACAAACTTAAGCGCTATTGCTCACTCCGCGCGGCAAGTAAACAATCAGCCACCCGCGTCAGGTGGACACTCAAGATTTACAACAAAAGACGTGTCAAAACATGCAATCTGATGCGCTATTGCTCGCTTCACGCGGAAAGCAAACAATTGACCACCCACGTAAGGTGATCGCTCAATATCTATATATATAAAAATGTAGTGGCATACGTGGGACCGCGCATAACTTGCGAACGGATGGTCCGATTTGGGTCGTCTAAGTTTTGTTCTGTTAGTTTTCACCCAAGGAAGGTTTATGAGGCAAAAACATAGGGAAATTGAGAGTTTTTGAAAATCGATCTTCCATACGTTTTGTGACCGGGGACTTGGTCATGGATGGAAACTTGAAACGTCAAAAAACGCAGTAGGCAAGACAAAGTTTGCCGGGTACAGCTAGTTTATTCATAAAAATACTTGCAACAAATATACATGGACAGATACATAGAAAAATAGTATGTCGTTAAGAGGTTGCACAAAAGAAATGAAATGCAATAAAAAGAAGAGATAGTTTGTAAAATGCCATCTCAAACAGTGACAAAATGGAACAAAAATCCAAGTCGACACTCATGGTGACGAACTATACAAAGTCAATGAAAAAATATTTGAAAAGAGGATATTATAAATATATGGTACAAAATTGTATTAATATAATAATTGATGTAGAATCCATAGAAAGAGAATAACAAGGAACAAACTCACCGGATAATCGCCTGCCATCAATCGAACCAAAAATGCGAAACGAAAAAAAAAAAATCGGAGCACCGAAGGCAACGCGCGCGCAAATCTGGCCTCCAGCTGCTGAGCCGTCACTACACACACTCACAAATGATTCCACTTGATTTGGTGTATTTACCAAATACACCCTTAAAAATAGTATAATTTAAAGTTTATTACCACATATGCTTAGGCGGGGCGTTATGCCCCTCTTTCCCCTACATGAAGCATGTGTACGACTTCTTGAAACAAGCTGAAGTCTTCGTTTGATACCCCCGTCTTGTTCCACTTGTCTACCTCGTGTGTCTTTGAAAATCATTTGTTTCTATCGTTACAGGTTGTTTGTCCACTTTAAGTTTGACCAGTAGCAGCAGCAGCACGTTGCTGAGTGTCAACGAAAGGCCCCAATATCCCATCCCCTCCTCAAACATTATTGTTCCCCCCATCCTCGACCAAACCGCAAGTTTTACGGTTCCCCAAAGCTAACCTAGTATATAAGTCACAAGTATGAAATTGTAAAAAAAATAAGTTTCAGAATGCATTCGGCTCCGTTATGCCTGATGGCGCATGAGCCTTAAATAAACGATTAAGTAAAAAATGATTTTTTTTTTTGCCAGGGACAAATGCAAAAGTCCTCGTAATATCTAGCTATCCCTGGCAAACTTTGTTTTGCCTACTATGTTGTTGGCGTCCTGCCCCGTTCATAAAATCGATTGTCGAAACAGCTCAATTTATTTGTGTTCATATACAGGGAATGGCCAAAATGTTTGGGATAGGCATTTTTTTTTTCTCTCAACTTTTCATGGCATGCATCAAAAATTCTCAAAATGTGCATCATTGGTACAAATTTGAGCTCGATTGGTTAATCTTTCGCGAAGCTAGAACCGTTCTCGTAAAACACAATTTTTTAGACAACTTTTTTTTGAGTTGTCATATCTCGAAGACTAGTGAACCGAATTGAATGAAGTTTTGAACATTTATCAACAATGAAAATTCTTAAAAACATAGGTACTTTTCAAACTTTGAAAAAAGTTATAATGGAGGTTGACAAACAGTCAAAATTTTAAGTGAGAGAAAAAACAGTTGCCTATCCTAATCATTTTGGCCACCCCATACCATCCAGAAGAACGTGCCTCTGGATCAGACCTACTGATATATACCATCCATGGGCGAAAACTAACGAACAAAACCAAAATGATACAAATCAGCCGTTCCGTTTGCGAGTTATGCGCGGTCCCATGTATGCCAGTACATGTGTAGATGGGTGGGTTTTGAAAGAAAAATTTCCTCAATCGCAAATCTATCGAAATTTCTCCAAAATGTTATGGTTTCACTTCTGCTCGAAATACTACTACACTCAAACCTTTTTTATGCAGGTTATTTTTATGCATATTTAATTCAAACACATTTTTTATGCTCTGCATAAATCTAGGGGCCTAGTGGTTAAGGCTATGAATCGCCAATCCGGAAACAGCGGGTCAGATTCCCGTTCCAGTCGGGAATAGGCATAGTGTATCATTGTACTTGCCTCACAATATACACATTAGAGTGGGTCATCGTTTATATGGAAAAGTGAAAAATTCAATGGTATCCCATCAGATCAAAGCTTTTTTGATCCCATTTCAGGACCCAAATAAGTGTGCAAAATTTGGGCACGATCGGTTATGTCTATTTTTTGCGCATCGCGTTTGAAGTTTGTATGGGATTTTACATGGGAAAACACACTTTTTTGCATTTCTCTCATATCAAGCTCGAATTTTTCTAAAATCATGTAACCGATAAAGGGAAAACATAGCCTAGAATGTCCTGAAAAACTTTGTCGAAGACCGCGAAGTGATCTGATGCTTATGAAAAAAGTTATAGCGTTGGCATTGCTTGGCGAAACATCATGATTTTGTTGCTATTGTTATTCCTTTACATGTTAAAACATAAACACATGCTTGCGGTTCGTTGGTTATAACTATTTTCACAAGCATCGGATCGCTTTGCGGTCTTCAACAAAGTTCTTCAGAACATCATAGGCTATCATTTTACAGTATCGGTTAAAAAGTTTCAGATAAAATTTTTCAACCTATGGCTAAAATGCAAAAAAGTATGTTTTCCCATACAAAATCCCATACAAATTTCAATTGCAATGCGCAAAGTGTAGACGCAACCGATCGAGCTCAAACTTTGCACAGATACTCAGGACCCGAAACGGAATCAAAAAAGCTTTGATCTGAGAAAACGGTTCCGATGACCCACACTAATACACATCCATGCAATGGCAGGCAAACCAAAATCCTTCAATTAATAACTGTGAAGTTCTCAAAGAACACTAAGTTGAAGATTGGCAGGCCAAGTTCCAGTGAGACCGTCGAGCCATAAAGAAGAAGAAGGAGAAGAAGAAATCGAGGGAAAGCTATTCAGTACCAATATCACGCATAAGCAAATGTAATAACAGTTGTGACCTGAGATGTAACGGCGACCAGAGGGCGTTTATGGGGTGCTGCAAAGAAAGATGGCATGGGGCGTTTCAGGAGGAACCGGGAGATTTCAGGGGCGTTTTGATGGGGTTTCAGAGCAGGTTTAAAGGATTGCATGGGATTTCAGGGAGTTTCAGTGACCTTCAGGGGCTCCCAAGGGTTTCGGGGGGTACCTGGAGGACTCAGGAGCACAAAAACACGAAAAACCTTGAAAAATTATCGGATGTTGGATCAAAGTCGAGTTAAATTTTATCCAATGTTGGACCGCGGTTGGACCTACGTCGAATATCGTTTGGGTCTAAAAATGTTGGGTTTGGTGACCAAAATTAAAACAAGGCAATGATAGGTTTTTGTCGGGTTATACGTCATCAATGAAGAACAAAACTTTAATCCTGCGACACCACAATTCATGCTTGCTAACTGGGGTTTAATTGAATGAATGTTATGTGCCGGTTATCAGCAGTATAATTTGAGCAAAACTCTATGGAACTTCAAGAGGTTTCAGAGGCGTTCAAGGGGGATTCAGGGATTCAGTATATACTCTATGAGGTGTCATGGGTCTTTATTGAACGCTTTTAAAGGCTTCTGAAAACCGCTGAAACGCCCCCTGTAACCTTCTCCTTTTAGCCCTGCTTGTGCATTAGGGCCAAACCGTACACTACGTCAGCGAGCTGTTCCCAACGTAACACATTAGGAAGGTTAAGCTCTCTGGGAACATCCTAGAAACGCCCTTAGCAGCCTCAACTAAAACTCCCAGGAGCAGGACCTGTTCTAGTGAACTAAGTTTCCTGATAAAAGCCCTGACTTAATTTATACACAAAGTTCCCTCTGTTTATGCCCTTTTGAATTTATGCACCCTCTGGCCATGATATAAAAAGAGGTTCCAGTGTACCACTTTCTTCAAAGGATTCCTAATTATCTTTATCATTTTGTTCACGAGATGAACTAGCCTAAGGCTAAAAATCTCGTTAATACAGATAAAAAAAAAATCATTTTGTTCACATCATTAATATATTTTTTTTCTGTTCGACGCATCATGTTTTGGAGCATGGTTTTGGAATGAGTATGTTTCGTAGACCATTCCCACAAGTGCTTCTTTAAGGTTGCGAAATTGTCAATAGCCCGACTATTATTAATGCACGATCAATAGAATTTCAAATTTCTAAATTTACTGATATTAATGTGCTCAGGACTTAATTAGTGCCGTAATCTGGTGGAAGTCCGGATTCAAAGTTTTCATATTTGGCATTTTGAATATTTTTTTTACAAAATGCTGTAATTTTTGTAAGAATTTTGATAACAGAGCTTGATGGAGGTCTCTTCAGTACATGTTTTGAAAGTATTGGTTGGGAATCATGCGCATTTTACCTATTTTCTTTTTTTTCTGTATTAACGAGATTTTTAGCCCTAAAGGCTAGTTCATCTCGGGACACACGCTTTACTTCCCTTCCGAAGGAAGAACCCACATTTTGTGAGTTTGTCGGGAGTGGGATTCGATCCCAGGTCCTCGGCGTGATAGTCAAGTGTTTTAACCATCACACCAGGTCCGCTCCACATTGTACCTATTTTTATTGAACATAATAGATGGAAAATGATCAACTCAACCCCCCCCCCCAGATTACGGTGGGATTCAAATAATTGTTGATTTCTAAATAGTTTATATTTCTATATTTCTATAGGAATAAAATTATACCCTTATCTAAATTTACAAACAAAGTCAAAACGAAGAAAATTAACCAAACAAAATAAAGTCTACCCTTTTTCATCCCTACGCAGACAGTTCCTTGATAATCTGCCCCGCAATAACCAGTCGTTGGATCTCCGAAGTGCCTTCATAGATCTCCGTAATTCGTGCATCACGGTAATGTCGCTCGGCCGGCATATCCGACACGTAGCCCATTCCGCCCAGCACCTGAATGCACTGATGCGCACAGAATGTGGCCGCTTCCGAGGCTGCCAGTTTGGCCATGGCCGCCTCCTTCGTGTACGGCTTCTTGTTGTCCTTCAACCAAGCTGCGCGCCAGGTCAGCAAGCGTGCCGATTCGAGGTTTAGCGACATGTCGGCGATCTTCTGCTGGATGGCTTGCAGTTTCGAGATTGGTTTGCCAAAGGCGATTCGTTTGTTTGCGTAATCCACAGCACATTCCAGGGATGCCTGAGCGATTCCGAGGGCCTGACTGGCAATGCCGATACGGCCGGCATCCAGGGTTTGCATGGCGATTTTGAATCCGAAACCTGGCTCGCCGAGTAGGTTCTCTTTTGGGATTTCGCAGTCTTCGAAGATCAGTTGGGCAGTGGAGGAGCCTCGAATTCCCAGTTTGTCCTCTTTTTTACCAAGGGTGAAACCGGGAGTGCCACGAGGTACTATAAAAGCGGAAATTCCTTTGTGTTTCAGGCTCTTGTCCGTGGTGGCAAAGACTACAGCACTTTCCGCTTCATACGCGTTGGTGATCCAGCACTTCGTTCCGTTCAACACCCACCGATCACCTTTCAATGTGGCCACCGTAGACGCGGCACCCGCATCCGACCCATTACCCGGTTCAGACAGTGCAAAGCATCCCACCTTCTTGCCATCGGTATATCCGACGACATACTTCTGCTTCTGTTCCTCATTCCCATAGCGATCCACCGGCCCCAGGTACAGAGAGTTGTTCACCGACATAATCACTCCGGCCGAAGCGCACCCACGGGAGATCTCCTCCATGGCGATCGAGTACGCCAGGTAGTCCAAACCGGTTCCGCCGTATTTCTCATCGATGGCAACGGCCATCAACCCGAGCTCGCCCATCTTCTCGACCTGCTCCGCCGGGTACAGATGTTCCCGATCGATCTTGGCCGCCACCGGAATCAGCTCATTATCGGCAAAGTCGCGGCAGGTTTTCTGCAGCATCTGATGCGTCTCCGAGAGCGCCGACAGGCTCGCGATCGATCTCTTGCTCCATAAGTTTAATCCTGCACACGGGAGGCGGTCGAAAGTCCAAAGGTTAATTGAATGATTACGGGTTCTGCTAACTTGTTGAACATTACCAGCCTATTGGCAGAAAATTTACCTAATTTAGCGGTATTCCTGAGAGTGAACATTTTTGAACTGTTCGAGAGGTATCACAAATTGAATATTTTTAACAAATTAAAAAAAAATCAAAAATAAAAATGCAAAAATCACTGAGGAGATAAAACTAGCTGAGGTAACTTGAAAGTCGTCTCGCCGTTGCACAGGCAGACAGTGCAATATTTTACGGATGCTTATTGCCTTGCTGGTGTATTTATCAGTTCGGTTCTGTTTATTTGCTACATTCGTACAAAACCAACGAACGCATAAGTGTATGCGAGACCATTCCAACTTCGAAATAAAAGAAAAGCAATTGGAATGGTTCTCGAAATCGTATACAGTAGCGAGAAATGGTGAGGACCAGATCCTGCTATAATTGAGCTATATGTGGTGAACAGTGAGAAATTTGAATTGGTAGTTAAATTTTATTACAGGGGGAATTGCTTTACTGTATTTTTTTAATTAACATGGAACGAGCTCACTGGACTAATATCCACCGAAGTGTTCACTGGAGTACAAAATCGATATGAACTGAGAATTTGTATGACATGAATCCAGCAAAAACCGGCCTTGTGAACTGCGACGCACAACTCGAACAATTCGATCCGGACTAAGCGTACATTGCCATTCACTGCGGTCTTTAGAATCTCCCAAGTACATCTCAAAGTAAAGGCCTTCATAATCATAATATAGGATATGTACAAAAATAGACTCACAGACCAAATGAATTATTCGGAACTCGATCTGAGTTTAAGTGGTTCAAGTAGTTTTTTTTTCGAATAATGTGGTGAAAAAGTCTTATCAGCAAACTACAGTACCTAATAGTTTTGTTCTCTAGTGTTTAGCGTAAAATATTCATTTTCCTTGGGTTTTGCACCCTTGCTCAAGTACTATTTAGCGCCAGGGCTGAAAATCGTCACCGTACGACCAAAATAGTCGACGACGAGTACGAAAACTAGATCGTCATCGTTGCTCGTTCCACATCAGATGACTCATTCAAGCCAACGAATCGTCGTGAAGGGCTTGCGTCGTGACGAAAACAAAATCTTCTTTCGTTTTGTTTCGCTCTTCGTCCAAGTGCGTCTGGCCGACGGAGTCAATGTTGCCACCAGTAACACACAAAAAAAGATTTTAATAAAAAAATAATTGCACTTGGATTCAAACAACGAACCTCTAGATTGCCAATCCAGTACTCTTACCAACTGAGCTAGTGGGGTTTCACACCACCATAAATGCCGAAACGCCAATAAAAGCTATTCCCAGTTGGCGTTCGCTTGGCCCGTCGTCACTCGTTTCCAGGGAACAAAGAGGACGACGAAACAGTTGGTGGGTGACTATTTGTGATTGAGCTTCGTCGTGAAGCGTCGGCGACGAAAAGGCTAATCGTCACCGTTGTTCATTTGGACGAAGATTGTTTTATTGTTATCTTCACGCAGTGGTGACGAGAAGGACGATTGTCAACCAGAATTTAAAATTTTTATTTTCAATGAGTGAAATTCAACGTGAATTTTGAAGATTCTCAATCGAGGGATCAAAATAAAATTCATTTTGGTGAATGAATTTTTTCACCTATTCATTCATTTTTCTGTCACTGACAATTTTCACTGAGAAATATAAATGGACCGTAACTCCCGATTATACTTCCAATCACCTCAAAACTTGTGTAGAATAGTTGATTAGTATATTAATTATGTTCTCTATTTGTCCATTATGTCTGATTGTGCGTCTGTTAACAGAAATTGGGCATTTTAGGACGTGCGAAAAAATATTCGTGACAGAGAATTGAATGAAAAAAGAGAGGCATTCAGCTGACAATGAATGCGACCAAAAACGAATGAAAAAATGAGAATGTCAATCTTCATTTTCAATCTTCGAATTTTTTACTCTCTGTTGTCAACCCTTAGCGCATATTGAGGCGCATATTCACATCTTCGCAAAGCATCGAGCAACCATGCGTCTCCATCATACGGATTAGAAAACGATATACACGGAGAGGAAGTTCCGAGCAGCATAAATAGCCCTCCATTCATTCATTTTTATTTTTTAGTTCACCATCAAATTTACGATAACACTGAATCAACCATTTGTCACCATAATACTCTATTTGTAGCTGCAGCTCTCCAACGTCGGTCAGGCCCAACGCTCGCCAGATCACGCTCCACCTGGTCCGCCCATCGATCTCTCTGCGCTGAACATGGTACATTTGGTGCGGGGGTGAATCTTTTTTCACCGCAGTTTCTGCTGGAGCCCGTCCGCATGACTTCTACTGATGATGCGCCTTCGTATTTCACGGCTCACGTTATTGTCAACCGTTAGCAAAGAACCGACGTAGACTAATTCATCTACCACCTCGAAAGTATCTCCGTCTATCGTAACATTACTGCCAAGGTTTGTCCTGTTTTGCTCAGTCCCACCTACCAGCATGTACTTTGTCTTAGCCGTATTCATCATCAATCTGACCTTTGCTGCTTCACGTTTCAGGCGGGTATAGTCCGCCACCGTTCCAAATGTCCTAGCAATAATATCCATGTCATCCGTGAAACAGACAAAATGGCCGTATTTCGTGAAGATCGTATCCTAGCTGTTGAGCCCGGCTCGTCGCATTACATCTTCCAGGGCGATGTTGAATAGTAGGCAGGAAAGTCCATCACCTTGTCGTAGTCCCCGTCGAGATTCGAATGAACTGGATAGTTCACCCGAAATCCTTACGCTGTTCTGCACACCGTCCATCGTTGCTTTTATCGGTCTGATAAGCTTCTCGGGAAAGCTGTTCTCGTCCATGATTTTCCATAGCTTTCTGCGGTCGATACTGTCGTATGCCGCCTTGAAGTCGATGAATAGGCGGTGCGTTGGGACCTGATATTTATGGTATTTCCGAAGGATTTGCCGTACGGTGAAGATCTTGTCCGATGTCGACCGGCCGTCAATGAAACCGGCTTGGTAACTTCCCACGAACTCATTCACTTTAGGTGAAAGACGACGGAAGATGATCTGGAATAGCACTTTGTAGGCGGCATTCAAAATGGTGATAGCTTGAAAGTTCTTATCGCCTTTCTTGTGGATGGGACAAATTATCTACTGACTACTAACCGGTGCAGATAGGTGGCCAACTTTCCCGGGCCCATCTTGATGAGTTCTGCTGCGATACCGTCCTTACTAGCCGCTTTGTTGTTTTTGAGCTGATATATGGCATCCTTAACTTCCCTCAGCGTGGGAGTTGGTTCGTTCCCGTCCTCTGCTGCACCAGCATAGTAATTCCCTCCGCTGCCTTGATCCCCCGTGCTTACATTCTCTTCGCCATTTAGGTGCTCGTCGAAGTGCTGCTTCCACCTTTCGATCACCTCACGTTTGTCCGTCAGGAGGCTCCCGTCCTTATCCCTGCACATTTCGGCTTGCGGCACGACGCCTTTGTGGGATGCGTTGAGCTTCTGGTAGAACTTACGTGTTTCCCTGAAGAGACGGGTCTGCTGCTTCCGCTTCTGTATGTATCGTTCCACATTTTGTCGGGTTCCATGCTGCAGCATTATCGCCCGCGCTGAGTCCTTCTCCGCCAGAACCGCTCTGCTCTCCTCGTCGAAACAATCGTTTTGTCGACTCCGTTCTACGTACCCCATAATACTCTCGGTTGCGTTGTTAATGGCTGCTTTGACTGTACTCCAGCAGCCCTAGGGGACACATCGAGCACACCCTTGTCCGGAAACGCTGCCTGGAGATTCTGCGCGTATGCGGTGGCGACATCTGGTTGCTTCAGTCACTCTAGATCGTACCGGGGCGGTCGCCGGTACTGTACATTGGTAAAAACGGAGAGTTTTGGGCGCAGTTGAACCATCACCAGGTAGTGATCAGAGTCGATATTTGCACCACGATAGGTCCTGACGTCGATAATGTCGGAGAAGTGCCGTTCATCAATCAGAACCTGGTCGATTTCTTTTCCGGTTCCATTTGTGTAACGATACGGGAGGCTGTGCTGGGGTTTCTCTCGCTTCAACTTAGTGTTCTTTGCCTGCCTCGCTCAAACTTAATGTTCTTTGAGCACTTCCACAGTTATTGATTGAAGGGCTTTCTTTACCTGCCATAGCATGAATTTGTAAATTGTGAGGCAAGCACAACGATACACTATGCCCAGGGAGTTGATAAAATTTTCCCGACTGGAACGGTAACACTAGTTTACAAAATAAAACGAAAGTCGTGAACTTCTGTCAACGACCAAAATTTTTGAAGCATAATTCAGCGCTGATTTCGAAACCGTGCTTCAAAAAATTTAAAGTAGAATAGTTTTCAAGTTTTAGCTCAATATCGAGTTTTACAACTTTTTGAAATATGGAATTTAATATAATTCAAATATCTTGCGTTTTGTTCAACCAATTTTGAATCTTTTTTCCATAAATTAAAAGCTGAATATAATACCATTCGATCATCTGAATGCTGGCTTCGCGTCAGATTGATGAAATTCAAGATATTGGAGAGATTTAGGGACGATCTCCTTAAATTTTAGCAAATTTTCCAAAAATATATGAAGAAATGTATTTTTTTCAATAAGAAAAAAAACATTTTAAAAATTAATTCTCAACGTTTATTTGACATATTGTATGTAGGCGAGTTACAGTAAAAAATTCAGCTCAATCGGAGCATTGATTACGGAGAATGAGATTTGTGAAGTGAGCGACTTTGCTTAAAAATAGAACAAAAACCGATTTCAAATCATCAACCTTGTATGGAAAGTCGAAAAAATTTCCTCTCTACTGTTCCTTTTTTTCCTTCGTGGTTTCGAACTCAGGGCATGATTCTACACCAAAAACGATCATCAGCTTGCCGAGTTCAAAAATGCTGTAAACTAGTGTAATTGAACCCGCCGTCTCCGAATTGGTGATCCATAGCCTTAACCTCCAGGCTAACTGGAGACCCCTGAATACAAGTCATAGCACTATTTCAGTCTTATTCAATTTCTGCCTTTTGGTATTTTCAGCCTTTCGAGCCTTTTGTAGGTAACCCACTCATGCGATTTTCCTGGGTTCCAGAGCAGTATCAAGGAGTCAAAGCAGTATCATGAGGTTTTAGTGGATTTCAGAGGGGTTTTTTGGGTTTCAGAAGTTTGTAGAGGCGTTTCAGGGACGTTACAAGGAGTTACAAGAGCATTTCTAGGGTTTTAGAGGCCTTACGAGGCTATAGGAGTTTGAAGGAGGTTTCAAGGGCGGCGTTCCATGGTGTTTTAAAGGATTTCAGGGGAGATTCAGGAAGGGAGGGCTTCAGAAGGGTTTCCAGGGGTTTTATTTGGTGGAGTTTCGAAGAGGTTTCAAATACACTTCATCGGTATTTCAAGGTGGTTTCAGGGTGCTTTAGGGAGATCGAGGGTTTTTTCAGAAACGTGCCGCTTGTAGCTGAAGTGAGGAGTACCAGATTTTAGTGCCTGACCCGGCAGAACAGAGAGCGTCATAGCTATAGGAAGCGAGAGAAGCTGAGAAAATAATTTACCACTGACGTATAAAATTATGATAGCTTCCCGGTGAAAGGAGCAAGATGAGGTAAAAAGGCTATCAAAGAACTGAAGAACAGTTAGGCTGCAGGAAAGGACGAAGTCAAGGCTGAAAATTTCCAACATGGTAGTGAGCAGCTGCACGAAATACTTCCCCAAGCTCTGTTGAAAGTGTGAAAGTGGCGCGAAACAGACTGCACCTCTCTTCTGCGAGCCGGATCGATTTCCGGAAAATCAGCCCATCCAGCCCACGGCCAGAACAAAGTGGGCGAATTGTCGGAGCATAAACCGTTGACAAAGGTGCCTATGCTACAGGCCCTTAACGATAAAACGGAACATTGTTAATCCCAAGAAGGCACAATAAATGTGTCTGAAACGTCGAATGAAAACATAAGAATCCGTTTTTAATTAAAAGAGACTGGAAGCCATTACCCCGAATCACCTAAAGTTACAGGCAAATTAAGAAAAGGGATCAAGTCTACCCAGTCTCCCATATTGTTCGCAATATAGCGAGGAATGAAATTCCTGTTTTCGGAGTAAAAAATTATGTCACGTATTCTGTTCAACACATTAAGACCGCTGCATCAAGCAGGATTGCATCTGAGAAAGAGGAAACAGCTCACTGACAACCTTATGATGCTTTTGGTTGAAACCTGAAGTGACCAGGGTGGGGTGCAAAAATTGAGTTTTTACCTACTTTTATGTGTCGCAACTCGATTTGGATTAGTGCATCTCTCTTCTCTTTCTTGGCGTAACGTCCTCACTGGGACAAAGCCTGCTTCTCAGCTTAGTGTTCTATGAGCACTTCCACAGTTATAAACTGAGAGCTTCCTCTGCCAATGACCATTTTGCATGCGTATATCGTGTGGCAGGCACGAAGATACTCTATGCCCAAGGAAGTCAAGGAAATTTCCTTTACGAAAAGATCCTGGACCGACCGTGAATCGCACCCGTCACCCTCAGCATGGTCATGCTGAATACTCGTGCGTTTACCGCCTCGGCTATATGGGCCCTAATTAGTGCATATTATAGCCAATAATTAGCCTAATGATCACGATTAGTTGCGTCTACACTTTGCACATTGCAATTGAAATTTGTATGGGTAAACATATTTTTTTGAATTTTTGTCATAAGTTGCAACAGTTTGTCGGAAACTTTTTAACCGATAATTTAAAATGAAAGCCTAGGATGTTCTGAAAAACTTTGTCGTAGACCGCACAGTGATTCGTCGCTTGTAAAAAAAAAGATATATTCAACAAATCGCATGCATGTGTTTAAGTTTTAACATGTAAAAGAATAACAATAGCAACAAAATCATGCAGTTTCGGAAAACAATGCCAACACAATATCTTTTTTGTAAGCATCAGATCACTTCGTGATCTTCGACAAAGCTTTCAGGATACCCTAGGCTATGTTTTCACATTATCGGTTACATGCTTTTAAGAAAAATTCGAGCTTCTTATGAGATAAATGCGAAAAAAGTATGTTTTTCCATGTAAAATCCCATACAAAATTCAAACGCGATGCGCAAAAAGTAGACATAACCGATCGTACCCAAATTTTACACAGTCATTTGGGTCCTCAAATCGGACCTTAAATGCTTTGATCTGATGGGATGCCATTAAATTTTCCATTTTTCCATATAACGGATGACCGACTCTAGTGTGTAATCAATAGTAGGATGATCTGCATGTTAAATGAGGTTGATTGCCCATGACACTCAGTCGTACCTCATTCTGCAGAAGTACGTAACCGTGAAAAAATCCTATTCAAATTTCATTTTTCGTAACGACAACAAAAAATTGTATGCAACGAGTTGCAAAACTCGATTTTTTCAGTACTCGTAGTATTTACCCATCGTGTTGAAAAAATCATCATTTTGTACTCGCCGTTTCAGTGTCACTACGGCCTTACTTGTCCTCACTATAAAGAACAGTTGCATTATGATTCATAATGCAACTCATTTGGGTTGCATTATGAATCATAATGCAATTGTTTGGCCAACTACCTGTGTTTCCATGTCAAGAGCTTGAAAAACTGACGGTTATAGCACAGCTTGCTTGATTTAAGTTTTGCGTCTAGCTTGATGGAACACGTGGGTGATTCCGTTCAACCATCAGAAATCATGATGATACTGATGGAAATGATCATATTACAGTGATTATTGTTTCTCATTGCAAAAAATGTTGTATGCAACTCGTTGCGAAACTCGATTTTTACATCACTCGTCATATTTATCCAACTCGGCAAGCTTCGTTGGATAAATGTACGACTCGTGCTGTAAAAATCATCATTTTACAACTCGTTACATAAATAACCATTTCAGCACAAATCGCCGAGTTGCATAAATACAAAGTGCTGAAAAAAATCAAGTTTTGCAAGGAATTGCAAACAAAATTGTATGCAACGTTATATCATTACACAACTCATTTGAGTTGCATAATGTTCATGGTATTTTGATATGCAATTGATGTTATGTTATGTCGTACAAATATTTTTCATTATGCAACTCATTTAAGTTGCATAATAAACTAGTGCAGAAAAATAAGTCATTATGAAACTGAAATGGGTATTATAAAATAGAAATTATGAAACTGAATTGCATAAACAATATTTTGATTTTTTTCTACACTGGTGCATAATTGATCGGACAATCGTTAATTTTCATACAAAATAGCCAAGTTTGAGATGCTGTAACTATGCTTAGCTTTGATGAATTGAGCTCGATTTTGTTTTTCTTGTAATTCCATGTTTTTTTTTTCGTGGTGAATCTTGAGGCAGCTAAAAGGCGGGTCAAAACAATTGGGTTCTTTAGGGGTATCCGGATTATTTTATAATCGGATTCTCCACCCAAAAAATAGTCGAAATCCATAATTTTTGGAGTGCGGGAACTATTTTTAAAATGCATTTAAAGTTTGCATTGGATTTTTTTTGTTCGGGTCGAACTGTCATTTTATCGATTTAACTGTCATTCTATCCACGAAAATTAAAACTGTTTTGTTATTTAAACCATTAAAACAAAGCTATTGGAATCCAATAAAATCACGTTATACTCAAAAAAAAAAAATGAGCTCTATCGATTGGGCTATGCTATAGAAAAAAGCAACATTTTATTCACTAAACAACCCAATTGGTATAATAAAATATGAGAGATTTTTATGAGGGTGAATTACATCAAAATGCGAAATGATTTGTTTCCTTGAAAATCTTAGTTTTTTTTTTTAATTCCTAAATCAATGCTGTCCACGTGGGCATTTGATAAAATCCCACCCCCTATCCGTGGAAAAGGTGGGGCGCATTATACCCTTTTACCCTACCGAGCGAACTGATGAAAGATTTAATCAAAATGGTCTAACACACGAGGTGAAAAGGAGTCCGCTGCGAATAGAACTTTTAACTGTGTCAAACTAGTTTAAATAGCGTAGCGAATACAAAATGTTGCGAGAGTACTCAACGTCTATGGGAACTGAAAGCAATTGACCCAGAACCGGGTCCAGTGGAGAGGGATGCTTCATTCCGCGAATGTTCAACCGACTAGTATCCAACTAAGTACAACGACTTGAGTAAGATCAACGTCTATGTATGTAATTGGAGAACATGTGCTTTCCACGTGAAGAAATTTATTTAGTTTTGCAATTATTTCTAACGTACGGAAGCCCATCGTGTTGCCTATGGCTCGCAACTCTTCGCCTTCTAACATCAAGCTACCATGCGTCTCCATCGAACTGATGCCTCAAGTACATTCTATGGAGTATCAGGCGCTTGAAGCTAGAAAACGTGTGGGGTGTCGCATCATGCTACTGCAAGAACAACGGCTATCTTTGATTGTTCGTATCGTGTATCACTCGTTAGAAGTGATTTCTTCCATCCTTGATGCGAGCATAATATGTTTCTGATATTATCAGCATTTGATTTAGAGCTTCCATATAGCTTCCTACAAGAATCAAATATCAAGAATAAACCGGTCATGTTGAATGCCGTCGCGGTCGACATAAAACGCTCTGTATCGTAATCGAAAATGGCTTCACATTGAAGCAAACTGCAGAATCCAATTGGAATTTACTGTCTGTCACACTCACACACACACCCAAGCACCGCCTGCACCGATGCAATTTATGCTCGCCTCTGTGCATCTTTCCTTGTTTAAATACACAAAACCCATACAAATGCAGCAGGCGGGTGTCTATCGTCTATCCAACCAACTTGATCATCGCCTCCGCGACTTTCCGACCGTGCCGTGCGTGTAGCCGTATGGTGGAGCGAAGTTGGGAGTCGTTTTTTGTTGTGTTGTGGGGATACCAAACCAATCAACCTTTTGTGTACACCTTTTCCCTCTTGGTCTTCGTCTTCTGCTGTGGCTGGCTGGCTGACGGAGTTTATTGGATTGCTGCTGAAGTTGTGCAAAATTTTGTGTGCGCTCCTCGTTCAGTCCAACTTGCAACTTTGTGTGCGATTGTCGTACGGTCGTCGGTCGATCGGTCGTTGTCTTGTGTCTTCTTGTGGGATCTCGCGGTGATCGCTTTCTCGGATTGTTGCATCGACGGACGATACGGATTTTGGGGCTACCTACATATTGCTTCTGTGTTATTGAGTGGTGCTCTACGTACGAGATTTCCTAGATTGTGAGAAAAAGTTCCAGTTTTTCGACGACCCCATACTCCATCCAAGTAAGTCGTGGGAGAATAACATAAGGCCTTTCCGATTCATTCGACTCAGCAGGCCTTGGTGGGTGAAGTTATTCGTCGTCATCGTCGTCGTGGATTGCCCTGTTTTCCCTGAGGTTGCTGTGATGAAGAAAATTTGACAGTGCATTTTCCCGACTACTGTGATTGTTCGTGGAGGAAAACTGACAAGTGAGTCGGGCTCAACAAAAAAGAAAATTATGTTTGACAGTGCCGTAATGCAATACAGATAAAAAAAAAGTCGGGAAAGGTTTCATCACTTAGCTCTGATGGTGGTGAAAAAGGGGGTGGCAATTCAAAGGAAAATACATGAAACTGTTTCGTCGCTCCTGAAGAAGAAGTGGAAATAGTTTTCCAGTTTGGAGCAAAAAAAGGCAAGAAATTTCTTGATGTGGATCTAGGTATCTGTTCGGGGCTGGTTCCAGTTTTCATTGATGGATTAGCTGGAGGCTGAGACGAGGCGAGCAGTGTGCAGTGTGTGTGGATTGAAGTGCTGCAGGCAGGCTTTTTAGAATAATAGTGGCACTGAGGGTGCGAATGTGTGAGTAGCGTGTTTCATCCATCGCAGCAGATGGGAAGAGCAAGGAACGTCAAGCATAATATTTGGCGGTGTTCTTATTGGTGGACTTTTTGTTGAGGTTTTGAGGTTTCACCTGTGCCAGGTAGGTGAATGTAAACCGACGAGATTTTATTGCCGTGATTGAAGGTGATCAATCCCAATAGAGTGGCTCAAGCATGTTTGGAAAAAGTGATCAGTCTAGAGTAACAAAGCTTACTCTGGATCTCTGGAATGATAGTTATGGTGGTTATTATGAGTCTCTCAAAATTTAGCTGTGTTATGCGCGGGGGTTTATACTCACATTAACATGTAAACTTGTAAAAAAGCTTTAAAGTTAGCAGGGTAGCGAGCCACTTGGGCAGTGGCCGATATTTTGGGCACTTTTCGCTATAACTCAGTCAATTCCAAACCAATGTACGCGTTTCAAAAATTATTTTGAAATTGGCTGAATTATAGCAGAAAAGTGTCCAAAATAGGAGCCTTGTCGAGATGGTTTTACATCCCTATGGGAAAAAGGCCCGGATGTGTGGAAAAGGAAAATATTTGGCAATAACAGTGCTCCTATAGCCACAGCTGTAAAGGCGTGGGTATTCAACATGTCCATGCTGATGGTTCAATTCTCGGTCGGTCCAAAAACATTTCGTAATGATTTTTTTTTACTTCCTTGGATATATATGTAGCGTCTTCATGTCTTCAAGACAATGTACACATGCTAAATGATAAGTGACAGAGGAAGCTTCTATGGGTTGAGAAGCAGGCTTTGTTCTTATTGGGACGTAGTGCCAAGAAGAAAGTGATCAAATTCATGCCGCACCCTACTCTAATAACAAATAGTTCGACAATGATTTTTCTTAAGGGCCCAACTGACTTGATCGATTTTTCTTCGTCGACTATCTCTTTCGCTAATAACTTGATCAAAACAAACAAAATCATTATTCTTTTTGTTTCTATAGCAAGATGTAGTCGTCGTCTTCGCATTTCAACCAAAAAATCTTTGGGAAACTTATTACACTTTCCGTAATAACACAAAGAGAGGATCGATGAAGAGAAATCGAAAATGTCAGTTAGGCCCTAATGAAGAATCAGTGTCGAGTTCTTCCTAAAATAACTGCAGAGATGCAGAGATTCTCAGTCTTCATAAGAACAGTGTTGCCATAATAACATTCCTTCCCTCCTCCAATAACTGTAAGGACGTGGTCAGCGTTTTTATTCACCAAGTTATTGATTCTTTAATGCTGGATGGATGCTTTGAAACTGTGCACATTGAGAACGGTAAGATAGGATAAATCCCATCCCAATCAATTGCGGAATAGCGGAGTAGCAAAAATATAAATGCTCTTCTTCTTCTTGGCGTAACGTCCCAACTTGAACAAAGGGTTCTATAAGGCCTTTCACAGTTATTAACTGTTAATGATCATTTTGCATTCGTATTGTCGATGCTTAAGAATGCTAGAAAAATGGATTTTCTCAAAATTTACTCTACAGTATGACCCATAAAAAAATGCGACAGTTTTCAAAGCCATCGTTCCCCTACTTCCAACCGATTAACCTTGCATGTATGTATGGGATAATATAGTAGAGATACTAATCTGTTAACATTGACTGATTTCATTCACATACCTTTGGAAATATAACGTTGAACATATGGATGTCGAAATCGTCCACGCGCCAGAGGTCGTTTTTTAAGGATATAATTTTCTTTTAATTGCTTTCAGTCACATTCAATCAAATTTTATTTTCAAAATAGTACTTTCATAGCTAGACAAGGCCTTCGGGAGTTCATTGGTTCGTCGGACAAGAACGAAAAAAATATTGTCTTATAAATTATGACACATTTTCTGAAAATTGTAATTATTGATGATTGATAATTTTTAGAAAATATTATGTTTGAAGCATGAAATTGTTCTTAAGTACTTAGTATTTGTGCTTATTATGAAGGTAGGTTCATAAGCCTTCATCGATAAAAAAATATTTTGAAAAATGTTCAAACAGTGTTAAGTTTTTTAATAATTTATCTTGAATACGGTTTTTTAGTTTGGTTCCTAAACATTTGAAATAATTTCCACACGTGGGCGTATTAAAAAGTACACGGTGTTCAAAAGGTTCGGATACACCATATAACTTGAATTAATTTCACATCTGTAATTCAGATTTTCAAAGTAAATGTATTTATTGAAAGGTCATATAACACTGATCAAATATAGCATATGGTTTTGAATAAAGTCTTTTTCTACTTTTTTTTCATAAGCCTTAGATGTATCTAAAGTTTGTTAGCTCCGGCACGCTGGAATAATTTTCGATAAGTTGCTTAAGCTACAGAAGTCTATAACGTTGACTTTTGAGTTTACATCTCACTATACTAAATTAAAATAACTAAATTAATAGACAAAAGCTTTACACTGCTATTTTAATGATGATTTGGTGATAAATTTACAAGTTTAGTCAAAATAAGCTTAAATCTATGAAAAAGGCATAAATACATTATATAAAGCCAATTTTGGTTCAAATTTGCCACAATAGGGATATAATCAAGTTTTGGAAAAGATAACTATGGATTAAACTGAGATATAACGCAGCCTTGCTTTTTGACAAAACAAAAATCATTAAAACAGGTACAGCGGCAATTTTAGCAATTTTAAAGATCAAAATAAAATGAGTTCGTACTTCACCCAATCTGAATCTTATAGATTATTTCGTATGTCCATAGTTGCTACTACTAATGCTGAAGACAACAACCTAATTTGATTTAACGTAACACCATTACTCAATAAAAACTAGACGAAACACCAATGACAGACGTGCGTGCCGGCCGAAAGGAACTTGAGACACATTTGCAATTATTACAAAAGGATAAAGGATAGTTTATTTCAAAACATATACTGTATTTGATCAGTATTATGTAAGCTTTCAATTAATACATTTACTTTGCAAAACTGAATTACATATGGGAAATAAATTCAATTTTACTGCGTATCCGAACTTATTGAACACCGTGTACAAATTTCTTCATGGCTTCCATGTGTTCAAAAGTTTTTATCTTAATTCATTTTGCTCTGAATATTAGAGGAAAACTTTTTTTTTAGAAATTGGTAACAATTAAAGGTATCCCATATACGTAACCAATAAATATTTGACAATAAATTTTAGAGATCCTGTATGACAAAGACCTCCTTATTGTATCCTAATAAAAAAAAAAGTTAAATTCATTAGAATTAATGCATTAAAAATCACCAAAGACCGCAAAAAATGGAGTGTCGCAATTTTTTATGGGTCATACTGTAGAATTCGAGTGCCTCCAAATGCACCAAAGGAAGTTCAGAAATTTTATCAAGGAATTCCCTGTCTCGATTACTTAAAAAATTCCATTTTGTGATTACTACAGAAGTTTAGTCTGCGATCCGGGATATCGATATAGGCATTACGACAGGAACCCCTGAAGTTTTCTCACAAGGAACTTTTGGAAGATTTCCGAAAGAAACTTCTAAAGGATTCCCTCAAGGAACTTCTGGAGGTTTTTCAGAAGAAACTGCTGAACAGGGATGGCATGTTCCTCAGTGTGAGTGCAGGTGTGCGCGATTTTAATATAAAAATGAGCTGAACTGTGTACATTTTCAGTGCGGAATTCCATCCCTGCTGCTGAATTTCCAAAAAGAGCTTTTCTGTAATATTCCTAGAAAGAATTCATGGTATCCCAAAAAAACAAGTCCGGGAAAACTCCCTGGAGAAAATTCTGGAAAATATCCATGAGGAATCCATGGAGATTTCCATAAGAAACTTGCGCAGTAGTATCTTGAAGGATCATGAGGAGGGTTTCCAGTTGTATGTAACTCCAGGAGTACTTCCAAAAGCAACTCCTGGAGGATTTCTAAAATAAACCCCAGCTGGATTCTTGAAAGAAACTCTGGAAAATGCAGTAATATCTCTTGGAGAAATTTCAAACACGATTCTAGAGAGACTGTTGCAGTGCTGTCATGGTAAAATCGGAGCTGGTTACTCCAGCTTTCCTAATATCTACGCCCCTTGTACTGGTACGCCCCCTGGGAAATGACTTCATTATTGCGCCTAATTTAGAATTATTCCGGATAAATCACTCTATGCATCATAATTTTACGATTTTTTTTCTATAATTATCATGCAAGAAATATTCTTTTGCAACAGTCTGCTTTTAAATTTCTAAAAAAATCCCCTGAAACACTTCCATGTATCTAAGGAAGTTCTTTGAAGATTAACCAAAAAAAATCTGGTATGTTTACAGAAATCAGATTATCGCAAGGTTTTTAAAATGAGTTTAGCAAGAATTCATCTACTGATGTCGCTTAATATCCTTTCAAAATGCATATTTGTCATTTTTTTAAAATTTCTCCTGTTATTTTTTTTGCAGGAATTCCCACAAGAACGTTCCTTGGCCCTTCTTCAGGAGTTTCTCAAGAAATTTCTCAAAAGATAAATTGGAACTATTCTGTAGGTTTCTTTCGAAATTTCTTCTGGGATTCCGTGAGGGATTCTGTAGGTATTTTTTTTTTTCAAGTATTGCTACATAAGAACATACTTGTATTCTTTAATGTATTTCTTCAAACATTTCTCAAGGAATTTCCCAGAAATGGAGTTTTCTCTGAAAATTCACATAAAAATCTTTTCGGAATTTCTTTAGGAATTCCTTTAAACGTTTCTGCAGAAGACACAATTCCAAGAGATTTTTTTTCACAAAGATTCAAAGATTTTTTTCAGTAACTTTAAGAAAGTTCAAGAGTTTACTTCAGTTCAATTCAGAAATTGCTTTAGAGATTTGTTCAAAGTTTTTCCGAGGATTCCTTCAGAAAATCCTCCAGGGATACATCCGAAATTTATCGAAGGATTTCTCGAAGAATTCCAACAGTACTTTTGTCTGCGATTTCTGCAGACATTTGTTTAGAGATTCCTTCAGAATTTCCTCCGAAGATTTTTTTCCAGAAATTCCTCCCGGGGTTTCTGAAGCATGTTCTCCTTGGAATTACTTACATAATTCCTACATAGGTCTCTAATGATTATTTAAAAGTATATAAGGTGTAACTTAACGGGCTCTTCAAGGTATTTTCCTAGGTATTATCTTAGTCATTTATCCAGGAATTGCTCATAATTTTAGAAATTGCTGCATGAATTTTTATTCAGGAATTCCTTCAAAAAAATTTTCAAGTTTCTTCATCTCCAGGAGTTTTTAAAGGGATTTTTCGAAACAATTCTCCTGGTATTGCTTATATATTCCTTCAGAGACTCATTAAAGAATCTTCAGAAAAACTTCTGAAGAAATCCACAAAATTCTGAAGAAAGCGATGGAGATGAAAATATCTTCTCAAAGGAATTTCAGAAGGAATCCCTGTAGGATTTTCTGAAAGAAACCTTGTATAGGTAAATTTTCTCCCTGACTCTTTGACTCCACATTCAGTTCAAGTACATTTGTCTGAATCTCTGGAGGAATATCCGAAGAAATCCCCAAGTAATTCATGAAGGAATCCCATGATAATTTTTAAAGAAATTACTGGAGACACTTGTTGGTAAATCCTTAGAGGTATTCCTAAAAAAATGGAAATTTCTAGGAAAATTCCTGGAAAGAACCAGTAATCATTTTTTTTTTGAGGATTTCCTAAAAATATTCTTAAAGAAAACTTTGGACGAATTTCTTGAAAACAAACCCCCGAATACCTGAAAAAACGCATAGATAAGCGTCTGCAAAGATACCCAGATAAAACTCGTGAGATATTTTTAAAGAAATGTCTGTACAAATTCCTAGGAAAAATTGTAGAATCAATTTTTTAAAGAATCCTTGGAGAAATCATAGAAGTCACTCTTAGAAGATATTCCGGATAAATATCTAGAGTCCTGAACAGTGTTGGTAAGAACTCAATTTTTCAAATCTCATGGTTGATTTGTTTGACGCACGATTCTTGACTCGCCAAACCCACCGCTGGAAAAATCATGCATGAGTTTACTCGTGATTTCACTCATTGCTTAATTTCTTCGTGTTCTTATTATTTACATCGAAGTTTTTAGGATTATATGATAGAAAAGCAAATCTAACGTACAATAACATTGAATGCCGTTTACATTAGGCTGCGGCTTATTTTTCAAAAGGTGTTGAAACCTGGAATTCGTAAGCTCTTTTCGATTCAAATGACACAAAAAGAGAATCCTCTGAGTTTAGGCCAAACATATTGAGATTTAGATGTCGCACAATCGCTTCAAAGTTGAATATCAACAAAAGCAAGCTAAAGTTATAAGACTCTAAAATTAAAAAAAATGTAAAAAGAAGAAAAAAATAAATTAAATCTTCAAAAACTCATATTTTGCGTGACTTTGGAAAAAAAATGATGTTCTACGAGTTTATTCGAAATTCAATTTGTGAGAAATTCATTAAAAAAAATTGAAAATCGGTTGAAAATTGAGAAAGTTATGGTACTCGAAGTGAAAACACCTTTTTATTACTCGAAAATTCAACTTTGAAGCGATTGCACGACCTAAAAATCTCAATATTTTTGGCTTAAACTCAGAGGTTTCTCTTTTTGTGTCATTTGAATCGAAAAGAGCTTACGAATTCCAGGTTTCAACAACTTTTGAAAAATAAGCCGCAGCCAAGTTTACATTAATTTGGATTCGTTTTACAAGCGAACGAGATTTCGGCGCTTGACTCGTGAGAGCGAGATTATGCCTGAAAATCTCGCGCGTGAGAAAATGATTCAGAATCGCGCGCGAGTTCGCTCACGCAGGAGCGGTTCATGAGTGTGCTTTGAGTGTGATTTTTTCAACACTGGTCCTGAAGAAGTCTCTTTAAGAACTCTTGTAGAAATTTCTGGAGGAATTCCTTCCTGAATTACTAAAAGTAATAACGCAAGATTCTCGCAATTCATAACGAACTTCTGAAGAAATATCTGGAAAATATTCTGAAAAAAAAACAATGGAAGAGTTTGTTAAAGAATCTTTGAGAGGATTTCTAAAGAAATCCCTGTAGGAAAGTCTGAAGGAATCCCTGGAGAAATTTGCAATAAATTAGTTTAATGAATGCCCGAAGAATTGAATTCCTGGTGGAGTTTCAGTAGGAACCGATAGAAATCAACAAAAAAATATCTTGGAGAGGGAATATCAGAAGAATGAAACCCTGGAGAAATTTATTTAAGTCAGGGAGTCGCGGTTAGAAACTTGGTAGATTTTTGGATCGAATTCCTGTAGTAATTTCTGAAGGAGTCCATGGATTAATATTGGAAGAAATCCATAGAAGATCCTTGGACAAATTTATGGAAGAATCTCATACGGAATATTTGAAGGAATCTCCAGGTAACTTGATGATTTTGTGGCTATATCGGTCTCTTTCTACTCATAGTATAAGGGAGTAGAGATCAAAGTGGATAATGAAATGATAGATATGATAGAATTCGCTAGGTAGCGAACAAGTGTGAAATTTTTATAGAAGGTGAAATTAGGCAAGTAGGCCATGTATTGAACGAATACATCGAATGCGTGAAACTTCTGCCGTGCGACCTGTGCTTTTAAACAGATCGGCTTGGTTGGTAGTTTTCATACCACCTTACCAAGACTGGCTGGCTAGCCAGTCTTGGTAAGGTGGTATGAAAACTACCAACCAAGCCGATCTGTTTAAAAGCACAGGTCGCACGGCAGAAGTTTCACGCATTCGATGTATTCGTTCAATACATGGCCTACTTGCCTAATTTCACCTTCTATAAAAATTTCACACTTGTTCGCTACCTAGCGAATTCTATCATATCTATCATTTCATTATCCACTTTGATCTCTACTCCCTTATACTATGAGTAGAAAGAGACCGATATAGCCACAAAATCATCAAGTTATTAATAGAATACGGTCGATAAATCAGCATATGGAATCTCCAGGGAAAATTCTAAATGTATCTCTGGGATAATATGCGAAGCAATCTTTGTAAGAATGTCTGAAGGAGTCTTTGAAAGGTTTTCTGAACAAATCCTTGGAGAAGTTTGTGGAACTTTTCACATTTGTATTATTTGATTTGACAAATTCTAGGTCAGATTTCAGGCAATATTTTTGGTGGATTCCTGGATAGATCTTTTACTGACCTTCTTTAAGAGGCTCTCCAGGAAATCTCTCGATACATGATTCTGCATGAGCATGAGCATAATTCACGACCCGTTGTTGCTACTCCGTTATTGCAAGAATATCTGTGGTTACACATGGAACCAACAGATACAAACAATATTTAATGTTTAGATTAGCGTGGCCCAAAATTATATGAAAAAAACAAAAATTTCGAAAAATGTCAAGGTGCCCTTTGCCTAGGGTATAACTTTTTCACAACCGTCGGATCTCTTTGCGGTCTTCGAGAAAATTTTTTGGCATATAGTCATCTACAAAAATGCTGAAGGGTTTAATTATTAAACGCTTACAGCACCACCTAGCGGCAAAAATTGAAAACTTAAGGTTTCTGCATACATTTGGCCACGTTTTCCAATACAAACTTCAAGCCTGTTGAGCGCCCCCTTAGGCTTGACCGTTTTTGCTCAAATTTCGAAGGAAGCCTCTGACTGTCCAAAACAACTAATTTAGGAGGTAAGACTTGGTATTTTTCAATTTTTTAATTTTTCATGTTAGTGTCGGCCACCTTAGTACAGATGGTCCCATTCTCGACTGTGAAGGTGAAGGTCTGTAAAATAGGCAAACAATTTTAACAGTAAATGAATCGCACTCGCACTTTGTACATACGTACAAAGATGAATGGATTTGTGGTTTGAGGGATGATGAAACATGATTGGTAGAAGTTCGAACCCATGACTACGTATTTTTTACACCGGTTCTTTGACCAACACAGATCAGGTAATGGTTCTGCATTTTATTTTCAAAAGTTTACCATTTTGAAAATTTACGATTTTTAGTTCACCTTGGGACTAAAGCTCTTCTTCCCTTCCGAATGAAGAACTCAAATTTTGAGAATTTGTAGGGAGTGCTATTCGATCTTAGGCTCTTGACGTGGTAGTAACGTGTCATCATACCAGCTCTGCTGCATACAAAATTTCCCATTTTTGATAAAAACACAAAAGAGAAGGTTTTCGTATTTTTTATTTCTAATTCTGAGTTTTTACAATATTTTTGTATTTTTCTCATGCTCGAAAGGTTTATTGATTTTAAAATATTCTCTTATATTGAGTGTTGACCCTTTTAGTGATATTTTATGTAAAAAATCATATTACTACTGGTTATTATTACTGGTCCCCATGATACCGTCATTTTTGTGGTTTTATTTGAAATCTATTTTTGAATCTATTGTTTACCCTACCTATATAAAGGGAAATCCAAGTATGAACATGCTTGATCATTCAACAAATGCAATCATAATTTTTATCCTGAACCCAAGCTTGAACCTTTTCAATATGCATTTGTACTTGCAAGGAATGGGGTTGCCAGCTATTTCATTTTTCTTGATCACTCTGCTAAACAAACACAACACAAGCAAGAGAAGGTTGAAGAGAGAGGCCAGAGGTCAATAGATAAAGTTTGCATACTTTTTTAATACTGTCCGATTAAATTTATTTGTGTTTGACTTTCAGAAAGTGCAACATCATAGCTCCCGGACAAAATAATTATAAATAAACAAATTCCTTATGAATAATTTACTGCCTATGATCGCATAACTGTCCCATATGAATAGGAAACCCAGCAAATATGGGACTGATATGCGATCATAGGCAGTATACTATGTTCATGATTTAACATAAAATATATCAGGATCGAATACAAACATTAAAAAAAAAAACAAAACAGAGTTTCAATCCTTCGTTTTGAGAAGGATGCCATTGGCACTCTGCTGAACAGATGAAACATTTTGTTATGGGTTTTGTTGAAAAATGATCATAGTCATTTTATTAATCTTAAACTGTTTCTACAGCCAATATCTCCCATTGAGAGGTTCATAGAAAAATTTAAAGGGAATTTTTATGAAAAAATGGGGAGTTCGTGGGAATTAGAATTAGCCTAAGTTAAAATTCAAAAATAAAGAAAAAGAACTTGGAGGATTTTTTGAATATTTTTTAAGAAAATCTAAATTACCTACAAAAATGGATCAACTAAGCATATTTTTTATTTTAGGTTTTTTTTTCGTCATTAGGGTCATAGGGGGTTAAGTTTAAGACCAGGATGGTCCAAAGAATCAAAGTTTTCCAAAACTAAAAATAAAAAAAAAACTTGAATCAGCTAGCCGATTTTATTTTTTTGTTTAGTTGAAAGATATTGAATTATTTTTAGGAAAAATACTGTGAAAGGGACAGGACATTTTTTCACGTGTTCATGGACTCGTGACCAAAGGAGTATCTTGTTTCTATATTTTTATCAGAAAGTACAGAGAATATTGCATAACAAATTCAAAATGTATGTGTTTTTTTGTGGAGTTCGTGGCCGTGGGTTCGATTTTCGCTCCAGTCGATCAAAACTTTTCGTCAAACGAAAAAAACATCACTGAGTCACTAGGTGTACTGTGTGTTGTCCGTTGTCTAGTGTAAGTAATGCGTTCCGTCTGTGCAGTCACTAGCTAAAGACGGTGTAAATTGTCTTTAGTTTTTGAGATATTATTTTTTTTGCAAATAAAAGTCATATATTGGAAATACTAGGCATTTTTTTAAAATTTGATTATATTTTGTATTTTGTATGTATTGTTGCAAAACTATGGAAACAAAACACCAGGGACCACTCAAAAATGCAATACAATGCATGAGCATTCACAGTATGAGAAAATTTTAGAGTAGTCAGTATTAAAATATAAGACTTTCTATCGTCAAACAATAATTTCTCAAAAATTAAGAACAAACATCTCTGATGTTACGTTGATTTTCTAAATTTTCTGATGAAGATATAAAAATAGGGAACTTTTTTTTGGTCCCAAGGCCATAAAAACGTGAAAAAAAATCTAATGTGCAAGGAATGTACAAAATGATCAGGACAGGCAACATTTTATGATATTTATGACTCATATAATGATGTTTGGCAAATGCTTGACTTGACTTAACATTGTTGGAACAACTTAACATTGACTTGAATATAGCTATGCTTTGAAATGAAATAACATAACAATCGGCAATAAATTGAACAAAGTTTTGGATTGCATGTTAAAAATAGACTAATTTACTGAAAATACATAAATTAAATTAAATCCCTATAAATTTTTATTCTTATTAACAATTTCAAGTTAGGTCGAACGTTTTTCAAATCTGATTATATAAGTTGTGAATGTTAAAAACTTCATTACATTTGTTTCTTTTTTAATCCGGAGATATAACAGTTCAAAATTGGATATCAGATTATTATGTCTTTCACTAGAATCTTACTTACTTCATGTGGAATAGACCGATCTTTTTCAATTTGGAATATTAATAGACAATTAGTTGATCAACTTACAGTGAAAATTTTTGCATTTTGCGAAAAGTTGTAAATAATTGACGATTTTTTGAGAAGTGAAAATTTTGCCGATTGACAAAATGATATACCCTGTATTTACACATTTTTTGCACGTACTTAACGCAATTTGACTCTCAAGTTTTTTTTTTCTAAAAACTTTAGTCTTGAAAATTCGTAAACAAATGCTCTCGATTTGGAAAAGCTGCCTCTTTTTGCAAGTGAGCAAAGCCAGGATAAATAAGTGCGGCTTAGTTCAATTGTTGGTTCAATGCTTCGTTCGTCAGATTCGTACCCAATGAGAGTATATTACAGGTGGGGAAGAAGATACTTCGTGTGCGTGAGATCCGTGTCTGGTGCAAAACATGTCACTACTACAAGCAAAGCGAGCTCCCATAAGAACGCGTGTCAAATAGTGACGTCACTATTTGTGTTTACATTTTTCTTTCCTTACTAATACATAGCCATCTCTTCTTCTTCCCCACCTGTAATATACTCTCATTGATTCGTACCTCTAAAGTTTATATTGTGCGGCTAGGGTCACCAAGCTCTTAGTCGCATCGTGCTGAGGAGCGCGTGTTCGATTCCCGCCACAGCTGTCATTAAAAAGTTTTCGGCTGTGCCACTGGGCGTTGCATGCTAGTCCGTTGTCTAGTGTCGAGTTTCCTTGAAAGAGCGAAAAGCTCACTGGAAGCATTGAACGTGTCCATGTCTTTTTTTATATGCAAAATTGTAATGGGATTTTTTGATGTTTCACATTAATGCTCCTTGTGCATTAGGGTCATTTTTGACCCAAACCAACATGATGCATTAAAGGTTAAATCTTAAGCATCATCTTTCATTGTATAAAAAAAATACAAACAACAAAGTAGCATGAAACGAGCTCACCAGCTCATGTGCATTCATTCATTGCTTCATCGCTAACCAGAGGATAACTTATTTCTGTTGTTGCTTACTGTGTGCCATAAAGCACACCGGCTGAGAAAAAACTCGCGTTTCTTTCACCCTCTCATGAAAAACGATCCAAGATCTGTCAACGTTGAAGTTCTGCAGAGGATCACACTTAACGTAATCCTTAGGAAGTTCATAACAATTTTACATTCATATAATTTGCATTTTTTTTTTGAGAAATTCATATCTGTCTGCTATTTTTTTTATTCTTCAATCAATTAACCTAATTTACAGCTCTATTGTCCACTGCGGGGGCGATTCCAGTTGGAAGCTGTACTTAGACTTTGTACAGCGCCTAAATGTATTCTTACTATTCTATTCTATTTGTACTATATCGAACTGGTTGCCGTTGCGCTGCTTTCACTTTCTACCCTATCATAGTATAATTATGAGCACGAGGATGTTGATGTGTGGCTGTTGGTTGTCCTGTTTCCAGTCATTATGTCCACATTATGGGTTGCCGTTCGCCGATGTCCAAGTATCCGGATCCATTTGAGCCATGGGCTCAGAAGAGGGCCAGTGTCAGCTGCTCTCAAGGGGAAAGAGCAACTGGCGAAAGTGCCGGGGCTGGGATCGAACCCATGACCATCTGCTTATGATGCAAACGTGTGACCAATTGCGATTTTTTGATGTTTCGTGATGCATTAAAGGTTAAATCTTAAGCATCATCTTTCATTTAATGCCATAGTCAACATTCGTCTATTTAAATTTACAAACAAAAAAGTAACATGAAACGAGCTCACCAGCTCATGTGCATTCATTCATTGCTTCATCGCTAACCGGAAGATAACTAATTTCTATCGTTGCCTACTATGTGGATTGAAGCACACCGACTGAGGAAAAAAACCCTCTCGTGAAAAACAATCGAAGATCTGTCAACAATTCTGCAGAGCATCATACTTAGCGTAATTCTTAGGAAGTTCGTAACAATTTCACAGTAAAGATTGCCAGATTTTTTTGGATAAATTTATACTGGTCTCTTTGACCTT
This sequence comes from Aedes albopictus, assembly GCF_035046485.1. Classification (NCBI taxonomy): domain Eukaryota; kingdom Metazoa; phylum Arthropoda; class Insecta; order Diptera; family Culicidae; genus Aedes; species Aedes albopictus. The sequence continues at coordinate 164,824,394 of NC_085138.1, forward strand.
AAAGCACATTATTGTATGAATTGACCATTGCCCCTTTCCACATCGTAGATGGGATAGCGTCAAACTTTTGCACTGGAGTGTATCTAGCAGACTCGCCTACTTACCCTACAGATCAGACCTCTGAATCATAGTCCGCACCCGGTAAGACGACGAGGAGAGGGACCACAATGTAGGTCTTCCACGATTCACCCCCACCATCCCATTCAGTCTAAGGGGTTAATCGGTTTCATGGATGCAGCTCCGTTTGTGGGTATAAGCAGCATTATTGGATAGCGCCCCACTAGTAAACGAACGAATTATGTTGTTCCTGCAGGGTTTTCGCAGCAGCAATTCCCACGACGACAATCCGCCAAGCGTCCCGGCCCGGCTGCCTGGCCAGTCTCAGTAGTGTGCGGTGGTGTAGAGACGATTATTCAATCAGCTGGTATTTTCCTCTGTTTCTTTTCGCAGAAGTTGCAGCCCACCACTAGAGTGAGTGGTCCGATCCGGAGTCCGGATTGTGTGTGTGAGCGAGCGGACTGAAGAAAACCCGTGAGGAATCGCGGCGTGCAAGACGACGACGTGGTCCGCGAGCGAAGAAACACAGTGAAACAACACTAGTTTTATTTTTTCTGTTGCATTTTTTTTTTCGGTGTGAGAATTGAAAGTGGATCAAAAGTAGCTCCCCCGAGTCGGCGGCAATCTAAAGATATAGTGTAAGGCTACAGGCTGTTCCGATGAATTGAATTTCTGTATTAATAGTTATTATAGTGCTTAAGTATTTATCAATAATTGCTGAAGAACTTCACACAAAATCATTTAATAGTTTTCATGTAAATTCTTTTCGAGATTCTGACAAAGATTTCTAGAGGAATTTTCTGAAAAAAATTTAATCATGTTGTAAAAATTACTTTAAATTTTTTCCATGTATCTTTTTTAGAAATTCTCTTCTAGATATTGCTGAAATATACTTTAGTATCCTGAAATGATTCCCTTATCTTTGAGATTTTTCCCACAAAAAAACCGACGATTAGATCGTTTCTCTTAAAAATCTCAATTAATCATTTTTCATGTGAGAAATGTTCCCAAAAGTTTATTATAAGATATTTAATGTAGTAACTAACAAATAATGAGGTTATTTAAAAAATAATAATAAATAAGTAAAATGCTAATGAAAATTTGTAGATTTTATGAAATATTTTTGGAAATTGATATTACAAAAATGGAAATGGAAAAAAATAACTTGAATATACAAAGTAAAAATAACTTCTAAATAATACTACTAAAACAATATTTGCAATTATCGGAACAGTCTGTAGTACAGTGGGTACGGATCGTTGTTGCAGCAGCAGCTGTTGTTACCGGCGGTGTGTGGTGTGGTGAAAGATGGTGGTGCTGTGGTAGTAGCCAAGCTACGTCAAAACCGAAACAGATATATCGACACTGTGCTGCTCCCCCGGAGAGGAATTGTTGATCTCCGGTGACGATCGATCAACGACGACGACGACGAGAAGAAATAGTGAGAGAAGAGGGCACTGCACCGCCTACTCATTGGTGGTGTGTTAAGAGCAGCTACAATAGTGTAATTTTTAGTGGAATTGATGGTTGCCGGGAAATCGATGATCCATACTGCTACCCCGGTCCGGAACTGACGGATATTGAGCGTCTTGGCTAGGCTAGATGCATTGCAGATAGACGGAGAGGAAAACAAGCATCATACGCAGCTAAAGGTAGGTTAACTTTTAATAGATTGTTCATGTTAGTCCCACATCTACATGCTTCTTGTTTGATGGACTGTGCGGTCATCGGAATTGAACCCATAGTTACTTCGGTAAGGGGCAGCATTAATCAGATTATAACGCTCAAGGATTCCTTCGAATGTCAGGAGTTTTTCTAGTCTTTCAACAATTTAAACTACCTACAACATAGGTTCCCAAACTTTCAGGTACGCGACCCCTTTTCACCAGCAGACGTACTTTTTGCGACCCACCATAGAAATTCCCTCATTTGTTGTCTGTTATAGTAAAATATTCGACTGTCCCTCAAGACCCCCTGGATGAAAGCCGGCGACCCCCCTGGGGGGTCGCGACCCACAGTTTGGGAAACCATGACCTACAACATACATTCAGGAACATATAAAATGTCACCTCCCAAGTAACATGAAAAAGAAGAGTTTATTAGAACCATCATAAAACGAAAATAAAAGGTATAAGCTTTTATAGCGGTTCTCAAAACTTCTACAAGACTCATCATCAAAATGTTACTTGTGCCTTAACCACCGACAAACAGACGTCTCACTGTGTTCACTTACCATCATTTCACCTTTTTGATTTTTTTTTTCAATTCCTTCAGATGTAGTTCTTTATCTATCTACATATTCGAGTGGGTCAACATTGTATGGGAAAATTAAAGTTGAATCGCATCAACCCGGAACAAAGCTTTTTCGATGCATATTAGCATCCAAAACAGTAATGCCGTTTTTCTTTATTATCCAGTTCCAACCTGGGTTCGAACTGGATCAGATCACATTTTCAACCCCAACCCGATTTCGGTTTCGCTTGTACTAAAGTTTGTTTGACGTTGTTTGTTACATTTGACGCCAATCCAGTTCCAACCCAGGTTAAAAAAGAAAAACGGCATAAGACGCAATCAGTGAAGTACTAGATTGAAAGTAGTGAGCTGGATTTTTGTATGGTGAGATGATCAATTCACCATTTCTGCAAAGAAATGGTGCAAACAGCGTGGGTATTATGATTTCTTACCTAATTTGATGCTGTTTGAGCAAATGTTTGGATAACTATGTTGTTTAAGTTGCAACAAATAAATAATACAACAACACAGTAACGCAAACTTTTGCTCAAACAGCGTCAATTTAGGCAGGAAATCACACACGCGGTTTGCACAATTTCTTTGCAGAAATGAAACATACATCATCTAATCATACAAAAATGCAGCTCACTACTCTCAATCTAATACTTCACCGATTGCTTCCTATAGGACGCAATCAGTGAAGTACTAGATTGAAAGTAGTGAGCTGGATTTTTGTATGGTGAAATGATCAGTTCTCCATTTCTGCAATGAAATGGTGCAACCAGCGTGGGTTATATGGTTTCTTGCCTAATCTGATGCTGTTTGAGCAAAACTTTGGGTAACTGTGTTGTTGAAGTTGCAAGAAATAAATAATACAACATCACAGTTACCCAAACTTTTGCTCAAATAGCATCAAATTAGTAAAGAAATCATATAACCCACGCTGTTTGGACCATTTCATTAGAGAAATGGAGAACTGAGCATCTCACCATACAAAAATCCAGCTCACTACTTTCAATCTAGTACTTCACTGATTGCTTCCTATTGTGCAACATTTTGGAGCGATTAGTTGCGTTCCCGTATTCTGCATTACATTTGAAATTTGTATGGGAAATCTTACTTTGGGAACGTCCATAAATTACGTCACGCTTTGAGGGGGGAGGGGGGTTCAGCAAAGTGTGACGACCCATACAAAAAATTCAGAGGTTCAATACAAAAAGTGTGACATAGGGGGAGGGGGGGTTGTAAATAGTCGATTTTTGCGACGATTTTTAAAATGCAAAAAAAAGTTTATTTTTTCCAACCCCCCCCCCCCCCCCCCCCCCCCCACTACTTGACAGATGAGCTCAGTTTCGCGTGCCTACTTGCAAATCGCAGATGTCGCTACTGTACGTAAACAACGGGTCCATCCTTCACTGACGCAACAATTTTTGTCCATGCGAAAACATCTTTTTGTTTCGTGGTGAGTGGATGCTAACAAGAGGCTAGCGTTTCGTATCAAAAGGACGTATTCAACCGAAGCGCAAAAATTAATGTTAATAAAATTCAAATCATTTTGATTTGATGCTGTAAGAAATGTAACAAAAACACTTGTCTAAACAGTATTGCATATTAATTTGTAACTGCACATGCTAGATTAAACCGAGGATCAAACTAAAAAAAAATCTGATCTGATAATTTTAACTTCCATTTTGGATTTGTCACCAGATATGTAGCTGTAAAATGTTAGCATAAGTAGTAATTTATTACTGGCATGTGCATAATAACCGTACCAGAGGAAAACATGAGTTTCTGATTAATAGTATGAAAGTCGACTATTTTGCCTTCACTCGTTTGTAGTTATAAATTTCACTTCTAGTAAACAAATTCATCATACCGCACTTAAATTGCATTTTCCTGCGTCAGAGAAGCAGAAACAACACATCAAAATTCTTGTTTAATATTTCAATATGTTTTGTGCGGTTTGTTATTCTTGGTTTTCGTCATTTTCAGAAGTAGCGCTTGCCGCTTTGAATTTGACAGTACCACCCGGACCAAAATTTTTAGGTACGCTGACGTTGTTCGGCAGCTGTCAAGAAGCTCCCGGGTTGATTTTTTCCCATACAAATTTCAACCGCAATGATTCGGGGACGCAATTAATCTCAAATTTCATACAGTTGTTTTAGATGCTAAGAGGAACCGAAAAAAACTTTGTTTAAAAAATCGACCTTCCTGACCCAGTCTAAGATATATTAGTCTGGGTCATGATTCTATGGAAAAATATTAAGAATGGAAAAAATTTCATTCACTTAATATTTTAAAGTTTAATTTTGGTGCCATATCCACTGTGTAAATTTTAAGCTCGATCGGAGAAACTATGTTTTAGCGCCCACCATTCTAAATTTTCATACGATTTACTATATGTTTTTCCTTGACATGACTTAAAGTTAAAAACTAACATGTTACCGTTTCGTAAAATAAACACAATACAATACAATACTATAAGAAAAAAATACTTTTTTTCAAAAAAAAATAAAATCGCCAGAAATCACCCCAAGATCCCTAAGAAATAAGTCGATGATTCTATATACGACGAAGTTACACGCTGAATGACGGGAAAAAGTCGAATTGTAAATATCACCGTCTGCGATTTAGATCACACATACTTAGCATGTGTCAAGTAAGTGGCGTGTGTTTTTAAGAAAAGGCAGTGACATACATTCAATCGCCCATAACTCGCGAACGGAACGAGCGATTTGGTTCATGATATATTTTTTTTAAACATAAATTTTTCATGCATTTTGTGGACGAGACTTAATAGTCTTAATCACTAACTTCCTAAAAGCTTCCGTTTTCGAGATACTTCAACTTGAAATTCGAAATTTCCAAAAAAAACCTATCTTACACCAATTTGGAAAATTACTGAAGATTTTCCATTCGCAACTTCTAGTTTTCTAAAGTGTTCATGAAAGTTTTCACATTTCATTCTCTTACTCCAAGACAATTGGATAAGCAACTCAAAAGATATAACAGGATCTAAGAATAAAATGAGAATGCATGAAAACATATTAAAAAAAAAAAAACAAACAACTTTTTATTTTGATTAAATAATTTCTCTTTACTTAACTGTATATTACTAGTTGCCTCCGGAAAATTTTGTACTGCCGATCACGTTGTTAGACGTTTCAAGTCCAACGGGCAATAAAGTGTATGAAAATCGATTTCCGAAATCTCAATTTTTCCATGTGTTCGTCTCATTTACCTTCCAGGGTGAAACAAAACTAAGACGACCCAAATCGGACCTTCCATTTTCAAGTTATTCGCGATTTCAAGTATGTCACTGCATTTTATATACAGGGAATAGATAAAATGATCGGGACAAGTAAAATTTTCATTTTGCTTTGCATTTTTCCAGAAAGAAGTTTTCTCTAAAACTTTTAATGATATACCAATATAGCATGATTTTTTATTGGTCTAATCAGAGGCCCAAATATTATTTGTAACATGCTCTCAATAATTAATCCAAACATTTTTTCGGCACATCCTAAAAATTTTGGCGAAGCGGTATAGTCCAACGTTTTTTTTTATGAATCTAACTAGACTACTATTTTATTTTTCTTATCGTTTATTTAGCGGTATAATATCTTGTTTTACTTCAAGTAACTAATAATTCTACATTTATGCTGGAATCTTTTAGAAAGGAGAAATTTCGGTTACTGCACATTTCTTATTTTATGTTTGATAAAGATAAATAAAGATTATGTTTGATAAAGATAAATAAAGATAAATAAAGATAGGTCAGTGAAGAAAATCTCTATGTCATGTAATATTTAACCAAAAATACGCAAAAAATAAGAAAATTTCGGTATTTTTCTGAAAACTCATTAGATAGAGTTTTATAAAAATATAAAATTATATATGCTTCACCAGAAATATCTCAAAAAATTATACTACTGGAATTTTTGAAACCCCGGAATTATTGGATAACGTGCTACTATTGATAACTAGAACAACGGCCACTTTTAAAATAGCAAATAGCGTCAGTAATGACGCAAAAAAAAATATAGAAAAACAATAATTCCTGAAAAGTTTCATCCTTAATTTGTAAGTGTCCTGACATTATTTTTTCTTGAAACTGATTCATAGAGTTCGTTTCGGAATTCTAGACATTACTTCAAAAAATCACCAAAGATTTAACTAGGTCTTTTTTCAGAAAATCCTCCAGCAGTTTTTTAGACATTCCTCCATAAGTTAGTTTATAAACTCCTCTAGGAAAATCTCTAAAGATTAAAACAAAAAATATTTCAAATTTTCCTGTAAGGTACCCCGGGGCAAGTGAGAATCCGGGGCAAGTGAGACCTACAGTTATATTTTTTTTTCATTTTTCATTTTTAAGGCAAACATTCTTCATGGAAAACATAGGTATCACACCAACGGATACTTTGAATTCAAAAATTGTAATTGTTCTCACCATAAAGGGACCATATATGTTATTGTTGTTCATATGTAATTTTCAATTCACTAATTCAATTTTGAGATAAACGTACTCTACTACATTCGTCGTTTTAAAATAGAATAACAAATAAAGTAAAACTTTTTCGGTTTCAGGATAATATTTGGAGTACTTGTGAATTATTTTAAGCAAAAAAGCTGTAATTTATTTTCATTTTTTACCTTTTGATAACGGCTCTCACTTGCCCCAGTGCATTTCAACATCTGGGGCAAGTGAGATCTATGAGAGTAAACAAACACATTTTCACAGTGTGATCTCGCTTTCGTCAGCCTAAGTCGAAATTTACACAGAAGTGAAGTAAAAATCCGCGCCTGACATAAAAAATCGTTGAATTTACTTAATTCTTTTTATTCTGATGATTAAACTATTGTTTAAAATGGTTAAGTCTTGGGTAGAACATATTTTTTTTCGAAACCATCCATTTTTCATGTTTTCGTCTAAGTAAATTCTATATTTTTTTTTTCGTTTTTCGCTGCATAATGAGTTTGTCTGAGTGTTAAGAAACCGACCATAAAGTAAGAAAAAAATGGAAAACGACTTATTCATAGTTCACGATTTGAAAATATTTATTTAATGACCGTAAATTTATGCAAGGGAAAACATAACATCTGCAAATCTTGAAAAATCTTTTGGCGAGATTCATCAACTACGTAATATGAAAAGCAAGTTTGGAAATCTTTCGGAATTTAGCTTTATGGCGCTTTTTAAATAAAAAAAACCAATTTGTTTTGCACGAGCTGCTTAAAGTTAAATCATTTTTTTTCTCAGTGACTCGTAAAAATATGTGTTACGTAATTTATGCACGATACCACAAAACTCTTCCAACATAAGTCACCTAACATAGTTATTCGTATAAGATATTTACAATTAATGCTTCTTTGCATATAAGCAGCAACTATATTAAGCCATTTGTATAAACATTCCGAATAGGTCCCATTTGCCCCGTAATTCGGAGTAAATGGAGATCTGCTCCACTTTTCATTATATGCATAATATACAGAATGTAGAAATTTTGAAACAGTTGTAATGCCCGTTAATAAGAAGAAATATACCAACAATGTTTTTTAAAACCTTTGGAATTATAAAATTATTTATGTTTGATTTTTTTTGGCTTGACAAAACTAAACTAGCATTTTTTTAGGTTCCACTTGCCCCGGGGTACCTTATTTTTTTTTAATTCTTTCAGATATGGAGGTGTAGAACTAAAAATTCAAACCAAGCGGTATGGAATAGGCTAAGTCGGTGAGATTGCCATAGATAGCACCACTGTCCAAATGATCTCACATCCTATTTCCAGAACTTGGCTGAGAAACTCTATAAATCTCTCCGGTTTACTCCAGGAAACAGTTGATATCTTTAGAAAACCCCTTCTGTCAGAATTGTGGTTGTAAGAATAAAAATCTCCTCAAAACTATTTTGACGAGTTTTTCAAGTACTTCTTGGACAAAAATAATTCTAATACCGACAAAGATACAAAATTCAAAAGCTAAATTATTAATGCTTCGAATGAAGGATGAAAATGGAAGCTAGTATGTTTGCTTAGTAAGGGATTCCCCGATACCCTAGGAACCAAAGGATTCATTACATTTATATTTTTCAATTGGGATACGGTATTATTTATTTACATCATGAACAGTGACATAAATCTTTCCTTAACATGTGGATGTTCAGCAAAACCTTAAGAGTGACGGGTTCGATTTCATTACTTTACAGTTGGTTTGTGTTTTGAATATGGTTGGACAAGTTTATTTCCATAAAATAGTGAAAGGGGTCTCCAGTTAGCCTAGTGGTTTAGGCTGTAGATGGTCAAACCGGAGACGGCGGGATTGATTCCCGTTCCGGTCGGGAAAATTTTCTCGACTCCCTGGGCATAATGTATCATTGTTCTTTTTCTACAATATACAAATGCATGCAATGGCAGGCAAAGAAAGCCCTTCACTTAATCACTGTGCTAAGCTAAGAACATTAAGTTGAAGAGAGGCAGGCCATGCTCCAATGCGAACGTCTAGTCATAAAAAAGACGAAGAAGAAGAAAAAGAAGAATCACACCCTTTCACTTCTATTATTAGAATGTAGAATGAAAGAAATGTAGAATAAAAGAATAATACGAAATATGTTCATCGGTTTTTCACTACATACCGTCGCTTTCTTGCAGCTGTCGGTTGTTATCTTGTTTTGTTACACTCGTGCGATACCAGACTAAAAATTATATCATTTTTTTTTCATATTGTGTTATAAACCAGATGCCATTATCCTGTTAAAACAACTAAAATTGAAACAAAAAATTAGGCTAATTTAATCAAAATAATATCTTATTTATTTTGTTATAATTAGAACAAAATTATATCAAAATAAAATGTGACTAAGCTTCAGGAATATTAGTTTTATCAAAATTTGATACAATTTTGTTACATTATTGTATACTGCCTATGATCGCATAACTGTCCCATATGAATAGGAAACCCAAATATGGGACAAGAATTAAAACTATGTTATTGTACAATGAGTATTAGCGTGGTTCAAAAAATCATTTTTGCTCCACACCGCTTATTCGATTCCTAACCAGATTATATGCCTTCTCACAAAATTTGAGCTCATTTGGTTGAAAATTGAGACTGCACAAGCCCGTCAAAGTTTGTATGGGAATTACTATGGGAAAATGATGTTTTTCATTCAATCGACCGTAGCATTTCCACAAGTGCCCTATTGAATTAGTCGACCCTTGGTAATACTAGGCTACTCTATCAGCTACAACTTTGCCGAAGACCGCATTCAAATCGGACGCCTCATTAATTAGTTATCGATTTGTATCCAACTGGGCAAACTTTAGCTATGATCCTTCAGCTTCCCAGCAGGCAACATTGCTGCATATGGCGCCAAAGATAGCACACTGAAATGATGGCTACTATGTTCCACTGCAGAATGCAGTGATGCCCACCGATTAGTTTAACCATCATGAGTAAAGATTTCGATCCTGGATAAAAATCGGTAACTAATTAATGAGGCGTCCGATTTGAATGCGGTCTTCGGCAAAGTTGTAGCTGATAGAGGTGCCTAGGATTACCAAGGGTCGACTAACCCACTAGGGCACTTGGGGAAATGCTACGGTTGATTGAATGAAAAACATCGTTTTCCCATAGTAATTCCCATACAAACTTTGACGGGCTTGTGCAGTCTCAATTTTCAACCAAATGAGCTCAAATTTTGTGAGAAGGCATATAATCTGGTTAGGAATCGAATAAGCGGTGTGGAGCAAAAACGATTTTTTGAACCACGCTAATGAGTATATAACAACATTTATAACATAATGTGATATGATTATGTTCTAGTATTCAAAAAACACCAATAAAGGAGAACATGGTTATATTGCAATGAATTATAAATATCATGGTATTTTTTAATTATGTTGCATTTTTGTTATAGTCTTCTAGTCGGGATACCGTTACTTCTTACACACAACACGAGCGGTAGAACGAAAGTCAATAAACATTCAAACAAATCAAATCAACGTTGTCTGACACCATAACATTTGTCTAATTCTAGCTTTTCGCATAGAATTTAGACATTTCCGATTACGAATGTTAATATTTGTTTATTCTTGCTTATTAAATCGAATACGAAACACATATAGCTGGACAATACAGCTCTCATTATGGAAAAAGACAGCAATAACAAAAACCGAACCGTCCCACGAAAACGCGCATTCATTTGACATTTTTGTTTCGCACAATAGTTTGATCGCTTGTGTTGCGAATTTTGGAGACAAAGGAATATCGGACGAATAGGTGTCAAAGACTGTGATCGCTAACAAGACTGGTGACAACGTAATAAACATTACATAGGGTATCGGCTCCCTTATTCAGCGGAATCCTTGGGCAATTTTTTTTAGTGAAAATTCTCGGTGGAGATTCAGGAGGCATCATTGGAAGCATCTTCGCGGAAATTTGGGAAGAAAATCCGAAGAATGTTTTTGAGAAATCCATGTAGGAATATTTGGAAGAATGCTCGGAGAAAGTAATAAAGAAGTCCAATAACTTTCAGAAACTCCTGAAACAATTTCAATCCTCAAAAGAATCCTTACAGAAACTTTCGAAGTAATTCTCGAAGAAGTTTTTAGAAGCATATTCGGAAGTTTTTCGAAAGATCTTTCTGGAGAATTCCTTAGAGAAATTATAGGATCAATTTTTTGGCAAAAAAATCTGAAGGAATTTTTGGAGTAATTCTCGGAGACATTTTCAGATGAATCCTTAGACTATGAAAATTCTTGAGGATTTTTTGGATGAATTTCCTGGTAAATCTTTCAGAAAGAGTTTTTTTTTCAAAAATCTTTTGAATTTTAGTTCAAATGGAAATTCTCGGGCAAATCTTTTGCAAATTTCTCTACGAACCGTCGGAGAATTTTTGATCTAATTCTGGAACAAATTCTCAAAAAACTTTCTAGACCAATCCTCTGAGAAATTTCTTGGAGAATCTCTCTGAGGTATTCCTAGAGAATACTCAAAGGAGTAATTTTTGGAGAATCTTCGAGATTACTTCAAAAAATCCAGGAGGAATAAAACTATGGAATTCTAGGAATACCGAGCTGTTCTAAATGGAGTTAGAAAGATTCTCGAAAAGGCATAATTATTCGATAGCCAATTTTGAGCAGTTATATCTTGGGATTTAATGAACCGAATTTAATGAAATTTTTACCTTTTATGACTTGTATTGAGATTTGAAAATTGTTTGACTTAACTATAAACTATTCAAAAGAAAATATACAGGGGATGGCCAAAATGTTTGGGATAGGCAACTTTTTTTTCTCTCACAAATAAAATCAACATGCTGTAACTTTTCATAGAGTGCATCAAAAAATCTCAAATTTTGACTGCTTATCAACCTATTATATGTGCATCATTGGTACAAATTTGGGCTCGATTGATAAATCTTTCGCAAAGTTAGCACCGTTCGGGTAAAACACTATTTTTTAGACAACTCATTTTTGAACTGTCATATCTCGGAAACCAGTGAACCGAATTGAATGAATTTTTTAACGTTTATCAACAATATATTGATACTTAATACGACGTTATAAAATGTTATATTTTCTCACGGCGAATTAAATTATACCGGGTTGAAATTTTTACCCATATAGAGGAAAATAAGTCAAATTTACAATACCACACAAAAATTATTAAATGTGTTCTTTCTTCAATCTAAATAGGCTCTAATATATCTGATTAGAGATAACTTGAGAACAGAAGTGGAAAATCTTTGGATATCAACACTAAAATTTATTGACATTGATGTGAAAAAATTGCATTTTTTCGAGAAAAATCCAAAAAGTGTCAATCCATGATAACTTTTTTCAATGTTTAAAAAGTACCTATGTTTTAATAGTTTGTGAAGCATTTACATATTGTTAGTGTACGTTCAAAATTTCATTCAATTCGGTTCACTGGTTTCCGAGATATGACAGCTCAAAAATGAGTTGTCTGAAAAATAGTGTTTTACCCGAACGGTTCTAACTTTGCGAAAGATTTATCAATCGAGCTCAAATTTGTATCAATGACGCACATATAATAGGTTGACAAACAGTCAATATTTGAGATATTTTGATGCGCTCTATAAAAAGTTATAGCATGTTGAACTTTTTTGTGAGAGAAAAAAAGTTGCCTATCCCAAACATTTTGGCCATCCCCTGTATTATATTCAAAAAAAGGTTATAGCGATTTCATTTATGTTTTTTAGTAAACTGGCCAGTTTTTAATATGCATTCCATTACTTTTTTCAATCTACTGCCAATTATTTTGTTACTTGTCTACAAAAACATATTTATAATCAAATTAATTTGAGGGAATTTGAATGAACTATAATTATCATCTCAAGTTTTGAAACGATTTTGTGGACTACCCATTAATTATGTAAGGGTTTATGGGGGCAGGGGGGGGATTGGAAACCTTATGCGCCATACAAAAAGTCTTATTGTCTTAACTTAAGTTATGGCAGTTTTATGACCCTTATTCGAAAGATTACTGAATTTTCTAACAAATGGCAGCTTTGTATCGATTGGTTTAGTTAAATAACTAAGTTTTCTAGAGCAAATAGCTCAAATGTAGTGTGTTTTAATTTGTTTTCGTCAGTTATCTTTGAAAAATGCCTAATAATTTAAAATTCTTTCTTTGGCAAAGTTGTGACCCCTGTTCTATTCTATAACTCGTTCTTTGACATCAAACTTCTATCTCTTATCGTTTTCTTGAAATTGCGATTTAAACATAGCATTTAAGATCCTAAATTTGCAACTGTTACGGTTAGCACTTTTTTGCGCACTGTGCCGCACATTTAAATCGAAATTGCAAGAAAACGATAAGAGCTAGAAGTTTGGTGTCAAAGAACGAATTGTAGAGTGGAACAGGGGCCACAACTTTGCCAAAGAAAGAATTTAAATTTACTACGCATGTTTCACTATTTATGGTCCTCTATCACTCTTTAAAAAGTTTGTATTCATGAACCTAACACCCTTGTATATTGATTGATATAAAAGGTAAAAGATCAGGAATAACATCAAAATCTAGTACGGAGAATTGCTCATTTAAAGCTCGTTAAGATATTACATGATCAAAACAATATCAGATAAGATTTGTCTACCTTTTTCTTTAAAAAAAAATGCCACCATCTTGCATTGAACCTACACTCCCGATCAAAAATTTGGGGTCACCCCCTGAAAAAGATGTCATTTTTAGACCCATACCTCCCTTGGGGTCTCCAAGAAGCCTCGTGGATAAGGCTTCGGATCGCCAAACCGAAGACAGCGGGTTCGATTTCCGTTGGGGTCGGGAAGTTTTCTCGAATTCCCTGGGCATTCCCGAGCAAAGTCAGCAGATTGAAAACTACTTTTTGATCTTGTGATATTGCAAATTTTGATAACATCAAAAAGAAAGCAGAAAAATGTTCCCGTAACAGTAAGTTGAAAACCACTCCTGCCATCAGTGATAGCAAATTGATAACTGTTTTTGCTATCAGTGCAAAAAATGAAAAAAAAATCGTTAAATGTAGAGTTTTTGCGATTAATATGGAAACCTAAATGCAATTAGATAATTTTACATATGATGTATGATAAAATGAATTATACTAGAATGCATAGAAGTTTTGAAATAACTTAAACACTTCAATATTTAAAATAATTTGAAGTAACAGCAAAACGAAATTAAAATTTGAAATCAAATATAATCAAGATAAACCGATATCAAAATGTGATATCAATTTGCTGCTGATTACAAATCGTGTTTTGGATTTGCTATCATTATGTTGTTGGACTTTGCTCGGGTAGTGTACCATTGTGCTTGCCTTCAATTAATAACTGTGGATGTGCTCAAAGAATACTAAGTTGAATTGAGGCAGGCCAAGTTCTAGTGGGAACGTAGAGCCTCACAAAGAAGAAGAAGTATCTCCGCCAATTTGCGTCCGATTTCAAAACCCTAGGTCTAATTCAAAAGATAGTAAGTCAAAGTAATTTTAAACATGATTCAGGTGAAACCTTTACAATATTATTTGTATGTAAAGATAACCCAAAATTGCCAAATTTTCTAAATAATAAATATAAACTTACGATAGTGTCGCTGGAAATTGGGTTGACCGAATTTCAAGATTAGAGCGGTAATATAGCCTATTTTTTATTATCTTTCAAATGTTTTTTTACCGAACTTGGCTAAAAAATCTAGGAAAAAAGTTATTAAGTAAGTTAGCTCTTGATGTCATCGACCAAAAGTTTGGGGTCACTTTCGTAAAACATGGAAAAGTGATTTAGTTATATCTTCGTCTTCGTCAACTATAGTTCAGTTTTATTTTAATTCAATTTCTTCCCAAACTTTTTATCGGGAGTGTATGACCTTAGGATTCACATGCGGAAATGCTCAGCATTCATTGTTGTGAATATCATGGGAATAAGAGCATAAAGTTCTTTGTTTCCACAGCTCATAAAGAAGAAGAAGCCCGACCTTTTCCAAATTTAGATCACTGATACACAACTAGCTGATCTAATTATAGTAAAATTTTGAGATGTTTTTATGCATTTTTCAGAAAGTTACAGCAATTTGATTTTTTTTTGAATTTTGTTAATTTTGCCTGTTCCAATCATTTTGTCTATATTTTTTGTATCATCATCTTTTCAATGCATGATCGAATTCAAAAGATGCAATTTGGAGTCCAAAAAATTAATTGCACTGGTGAGATCTTTCCATGTTAAATATTTTTTACTTTATCAACTCACTGCAAACTACAATAAATATCTTTATGTTTATTCTCTACATATTGGCTGCTCAAGTTTTCATGCTTGTTTAGTGCATGTAGGAATTACCGAACTTCAATCTATTTCTAGCATTTATAACTACTTTGCCTGAAGCACAGTGAACGGTGCCTGTCGTTTATTCCATGTAATCGTATCAAATGGACCGCTCGTTCCAGCAGCCTGCGCGTAAACCAAATTACCACTGCACTCTTCACCTCCAAATCCAATTTCATTCAGCAGATTTGTGCAGTTACGACGATATTTTCCTTCTTATTTCGGAGGAATATAACTGGTTGTCGCCATCGTTGCCGTCGCCGTCGTCGTCGTCGTCGTTCACTTTTATGTAATTGTCGAAACACCATGGTCCACTTTCGAATGAATGGCGCAAAGTTTCCGCGCGCAGCGCATATCGGTGCATGGTAGTGCGGTGCAAATTTCTGTTTTTTTTTTTAACTTTTGCTCGCACTTACTCAATATGTGCAAAATTGAACTCGCCCATTAACTTTCACTTGAAATTTTCGTTTGTTTTTTATTGTTCTGGACGGCGGACGATTAATTGGATCCCCAGCAGTGCCAGTCAGTGGCGTGGTTGCCGCCCAGCTCGGTTCGGAGTTCAACGTATCTTCGATGTAAATGCACATATTGGCGGTCCCTGTAATGGGCCGATCGTGTGGTATAAGAAAACCAGCGAGAGTAGTAAAATGTTATTTTTAATGAGTAATGCTTGGAGTGATGTATGCTTTTGACGATTGGAGTGTGTGTTGCCAACGAGCATTCGATTAGTCAGTCATGAAATTCTAAAAACTTCTGATGCAAATAAATCAAACATCCAGATGAAATGCTGAGTCAAATTAAACTTATACAGATGAATACCGTGTCATTCATAAAATTGCAACATCCTTTATTTCAATCAGAAAGGCATAACGAACGGGAAAAAAATTGTAAAAATCTCTGCAGATACATATTTAAATTGTAGATTAAGTACGTAAGTTTGTTACGAACGATATTTGATATTTGGTGCTTTTACCAAATTATAATATATTTTGTTAGTTATTATCAGAAGAAAGTGTAAGTAAAGGATCAGCATAAATTAAAATATATAAAAAATCTTGTTATGTTCTTCAGATCGGTATTTACACCGGGATAATAATTAAATATCAATCCAGCTTGAACCAAACTCAGTAGGAAATTCTACACATTCTCGGAAAAGCTCCACTGAAGTCGAAAATTTTCACAGTTGGATGCTTTCCTCCGCCCAGGTAGCGCGCATTCGTTTCCTACACGGTTTCAGTCGTTTCGAAACACTTTCTTTCGATCGGTTTTACTTTCCTCATAGGAACCGCCACGAGCACTACTATAATGGAAAACATAATTTATCAACATCAACAATGACGACGACGACGACGACCAGGCTGAAAACAAGGGCCGGCCTCCTCTCGAGTAGAGTAATACCTACCTTTACGATGATGACTAGACGAGGGCAGGCAGTGAAGTACCTAAAAAGCGAAAAACACGGGAGTCTACCGCGAGTCGCGACAGCAGCAACCAAGACGATGACGACAACACAATCTGGGCAACACTTTGCCACAGTTCCACTATGACTATTAGGTACCAAATGGCAGCCTAGTTCATGCTCACATAGCATACAGTTTGATTTAAAAATGTTTGTAGAAATTTTTAAAACATTTTTCTAGTTAAACTACTTAAGTAATTCTTGAAGCAGTGTTTGGAATTCCAGGAATGCTCGTAGAAACCTCTGATTGATCTATTTAGGCAATTCCAGGCTTTTGAATGGATTCCTGAACTGCCATAGAGTTCCTGGCGTATTCCTGGATCTCTACTGAATAATAACTTCACTTATCGTTTTTACTGCACTCATAGTCAGCCCACCATAGCCTGTCGTGTTTACTAGCGTGACTTGGTGTATGATATAACTCGTGTATTGCAGACAGCACCTGAGGCCCAAAAACACCAAACGCTTTCCGAAAGACTTCCCTCAACGTCGAAGTTTCGAAAGAAAGATACTACACCATCTTCGGGTAGTAGCGAAGGAACTCCCACAGGTATCTATAATGGAACTTCTAGAAAAATTTCCGTCCCAAAAATTTTGAGAAGAATTTCCGATGAAACTCCTACAGGAACTCCTGGTCGCACTCATTCCCAGTGGATCTCCTAGAAAAACAATTTGTGGAACTCCAAGAGACATTAATATTTCAACCCCAAGGAGAACTCCCAATTCGTGTTGGAACTGTCGAGAAAAACTCCCAGTGGAACTTGCAAGGGAATTGCCGGCGGAAAAATTCACAGTGGAACCTCAAGAGGGACTCTCGATGGAACTCCTAGAAGATTCCATGATGAGACTCCTGTGGGAACTTGCTGTAATACTCTTGCTGCAATTCTAGGTCAAACTCGCATAGGAATTCCGGATGACTGCTGGAGTTTCGGTCAGGACTTAAATTTCCGGGGGTGTTCCTTGAGATTTTCTTGTAGGATTTCCTGGAGGAACTCCTGGTGGAATTTCTAGAGCAATTTTCGCTGGACCTCCTGTGGGAATTAGTGGTAGTACTCCTGGAGGTATTTCCAGTGGTTCTTCTAGGGCGATTCCCGATAGAACTCCTGCGAAAATTTGCGCTGATGTTCCTCAAGAAATCCCATGTGGAACTAGTTTCAAATGGAACATCTAGAGAAATTTTAGTCTAGTCTACACATGCACATTGCACACTGCACAGTCATCTATTTGAAAAATGAAAAAGAAGACTAGCTTCATCATTTTTTTCTCATCTATATACAGCCATTCCATAGAAAAACGATATAGGGCATCTCCGATTGTCGTGAAACTTGGTGGGCTTGTAGTTCTTTGTAAATAATTAGACCCGTATTTTTTTTATTTAGTCATTAGGGTGACCAATTTTCATATAGGGTGGTCCAAAAAATCAAGGTTTTCCAAAACTAAAAATTTTCAAAAAATCGTAACTTTTAAACCATTTGACCGATTTTAAACTTATTTTTTTTTGTTTGAAAGCTATTGAATTGTAGTTTTCAGGAAAAATACGTTAAAGAGGCTAAAATGTAAAGAGTACTATAAAATATGCAAATATTTTAGTTTTTTCACGTATTCATGGTCTCGGGACCAAAGAGGTACCCTGGTTTTATATTTTTATCAGAAAATTCAGGAAATTTGGCGTGACATATCAAAAAATCAGAAATGTATGTTGTTTTGTTTTTGAGATATGATTATTTGAAAATACAAGGTCAAATTTTCCCATACAAGACACTTCTTTAAATTTGATTATATTTTGATTCCTTATAATATTTTTATTTATTCTTAATCACTTAACCTAATTTACAGCTCCTTTGTCCACTAGGGCACTACGTGAGCGATTCCAATGGATTACCCGCTTCGGCCAAAATTGCAACAGATGGCGCTAGTGGGCAGGAGTTTTTTACTTTTAAAATGTATGGAGAAATTGATAAAAATTAGTTTTTTGACTTATTAAAGGTTTTATTGAAAAAAATATTTGGTACAGGTTGTGAGTAATAATGATAGTAATTTGCGTTACCAAATATTTTTTGCAAAAACTTCGATATATTTGAAATATTAGGAAAAATACTCATTCCACCATACATTATTTTTGCCGAAAACTTCTGCTCGATATTGGTTGATCTTTATTTGCCTATACATGGGGTCACTAATATACATGGATTCATGTTTACCCATCTGTCAATCATTCGTAACAAAAAAATTAAAAAAAAAAGTTAGGAGCTGTTGGAGCGGCGCAAAAATCTGCGGTAAATATTGAATTTTATTACATAAATCTAATTTTATTTCATAATATACTGATCATTTCTATCATTTCAGGGTAGTCCATCCACCGCCGCAACGGTCAACTTGCAGCCGTCGTCGGCCGTCCGGCATATTGTATAATTTTTATGGTCTTCTCGGATAAAAAGAAACAGTGGCAGTGTCGCTGCGTGTCTTGTGCAGGTAGGTGTATCCCCTGGAGCTGGAGGACGAAGAGATTGACACCGATTTACCCTTCCTACTAGAGGCGAAATTTATTTGTTCAACATTTTCCGGCCACTGATTGTGCAGATCCATCCATCGGCTTATTTTCAACACTCGTGGTGTTCTTCTTCGGCTGGAAGGTGATGGCGTGATGGTCGGTTAGAAATATGTACATACAGCAGTCAGATCCCTCCTGGCCATGGGCCTCTATCCGGTCGTGGGTCACTTGAACTGGACTACCTTCAACGTTGAATATCTCAACAGGGATCACGATCCCCCCGGCCAGTATCTCCTCCAAGTGAAACAGGTCGTATCGTAATTCTACGATACCATCCCGCTGTACTCCAGCGACATCGGACTGTTGACTCCCGGATCAAACGGAAGGCGAGAAGACCGGAACGCTTCTTCACCGGGGTAAGTCAGTTTAGATTTATAAGGTTTGTACCCCGGATTTGTTTGGTGGAATCCGCAGTGATTTTTTCCCCGGCTTCACCAGTTGATAATTTATTACCAGAAATGTACTGGCTATGGAAACCATTGGAATTAAGTTCAGGGGAAAAATAACGTTGCGGAAAAGAAAGATGAATCCACATATCGATGATTATGCCTTTCTCACATTTTTTTCTTCTGTTCGGTTGAGCAACAACGACTAGTATTTAGCGGTTCTGTGTCATTTGGCATAAAGGCATTTGGCATAATAGTCATTTGGCATAATAGTCATTTGGCATAATGGACACTAGGCATAACAAATAAGGGTACCTACATTTTTACCAAATGTTTGCTAGGCGCCGTCCACAAAATACGTAACGCTGTAGGGGGGAGGAGGGAGTACAGCCGAGCGTTATGGCTCATACTAAAATTTTCATACAACAAAGCGTTACGAAGTGGGTAGGGGGGGTGGGGGTGTGTTTGAAAAATGCCATTTTTTTTGCGTTACGTAATAAATGGACGCTGTCTTATGCCAAATGTCTCACTCCCGTATTAAGCATTCTATTATGGCAATACCCGTATTTTTGGTATTTAGTTCGTGTCGTACTACACGGTTGTCATTGGGAGTGAGAGGCAATGAAACAGTAATTTCCGAGGTAATTTCTGTACAGTTTTTGCGTTCTTGTTTTGTTACCTCACAGGTTCAACATTCAAGTAATCGAATGGCATTAAAAGTTTCCGTTTTCATAGTGATTTAAATCCCAGCGAAAGTGTGTCCCTAATCAATACAACCGTTGTGATTTCTGAAAAAAAAAACAAAACGGTAGTACTGATTTTTATTCATGCGTCGGAACTCTAGCCCCTTACGACCGGCCAAAAAGCGTGTTATCAAACATACTTCGATCGAATTTATTTTCTAGCAATTTGGCATACATCCCTTCCTCTGTGATATATTTTTAATTTTATTTTTTTGGTGTACAGTCTCCAACGCAAGTCCAAGAACTCATGATACACCGTAGAATTTGGGAGTAGGGATTGCAACCTCTTTAGCCTTTTTGCATCACGTTAGGAACAGCTCACTGATGTAGTGTATTGTTTGGGTAAAAAATGATCCTAATGCAAAAGGAGGGTGAATTGGTCAACGTAATTTACCTTTGGGTAGTTGGTATCGGTTAGAAATACAATGTCGGACAAAACAATAAGACCAGCAGTTGATTTTCATGCAAAATGGTCATGTTTGACAATATGATGTTTAATTTCCAGTGAAGCAATTGGTCTAAATCATTCTGTGCTTCTTTTTTGTGTCTTCAATACTAGAAATCTTGGTTAATAATCATGACAAAACAGAAAAATAGAAGGGAAAATGTTGTATTAAACTTCCTCCCTGCAAATAGGAATTAAATATATAAAAAACAACAACAAAAGTATCGCATGTGCATCGGTTTTTTATCTGATCTTGAACAGTATCGGTTTTTGGTGGCATCACGAGTGTGCATCTTTCTCTGTAGAGTAGGAGTAGGCAGGGCATAATGAGCACCCTGCAATTTCAATGTACATGTATTTCCAAATATTCAACACGAATCATTACATTGTAGTTTCATTATCTTTAGTCTAATGTATTGACGACGAAATATTAATCGAAAAAGACGTTTGTCATGAGAAATCGAGCAAAATCCGTGAATTGGTCATATACTGGTCAAACATTACAAGAATTAGCTGACCAAAGAATTTGAGAATCATAATAATAAAGTAGTGGGTATCTATAAAATTTCTTGATGTTTCATGGTCCAATGATTATTTTTTTTCTAATATGTTCATACAAATTTTGTTGAAAAAATATATTTTAAAATTTTGGTAGAAGGGTAGGGCAAAATGAGCAACTGATGAAATAAATAATGAAAATGATAAACATCTTAACCAAACGAATTGCAATAATGACTGGATTTTTTTTTATGCATATAGTAAATTTTTGTCAGTACTTTTCAATTTATTAAGTTAAAAATTAAATACCCGTCTCTTTTTGCTTACCGTCAAGAGCAACATTTGAAATAGCCTCAAGAGGTCTTGTGCCTTTTTTCGAAAATGATTCGTAAAGCCTAACAGTAGCCCGCCCACGCAAATGAAGACCGTTATCCGAAAGATCGATGTTGGCTCTTTCTGATAACGGTCTAAGTTTACGTGAATATGTTGATGGGGGCTCAGCAGTGACGTGCGAAGTCATTGTTTACCAATGCTTGTATGCCCTTTTCAAATGTTGCTCTAGAATTAACGATTTCACTTTTTTTTTAACATGAAATTTTGCTTTTGTCGGAATTTCAATGATTAGCTTTTATTGGTTAAGATTCAAATAAGGATTATAGGGTATCGCGCCACTTGGGCGGTGGCTTCTATATTCGTCTGTTTTCCACTATATGTAACTCAGTCAATTTTGAACCAATTCACTTTAAATGTTGTACACGGGTAGATACTATACCTATCTCACCACATTCCGAAAGTTGTGTCAATTGGTTCAAATTTGACTGAGTTATAGTAGAAAACAGACGAATATAGAAGCCACCGCCCAAGTGGCGCGATTCCCTACGTTGGAAATTAATATTATTCTGGCTTAATTTACTGAATTTGATGACAAAATCCTTAAGCTGCTCATTATGCCTCGCCTACCCCCGAAGATGCACTTAAGTCCTGAGACCTGACAGCAATCAAGCTGATCACAAGGTTGTGTCTTTGCCCAGGGAAGAATACAAAATAATTTAATTTTTATTTATAAGATCTATCAACTAGACTTAGATACCCGACAAGGAAAAAAAAATATACGATTTTTTAAAATAATGATTCATTTCCTTGAAACTTTGAGTTTCTTTTTCGCCACTGCCTACTGTTGTCAAATATTACTGTTATGCGGACTGGCCATAGAATAAATAAAAGTTGTGACATACTTGCCAAAATGAAAACTTTGAGTAGTTGTTTTGACACTACAGGGCTATTGCAGTAATAACAGTAATTAACGGCTTTCGCGAATCCTTAAAATTTTGTCATGAATTCCGCAAATTTGATTCAATATCAGACGCGAATGTCGTGGATTTCTAAATATAGTATCACACCGCAATCTGAAAAACATGTTATTCAAATTATCATCACGAAAAATGCCATCAAGCCAATTTCATGTAACTATCTTGAAGCTGTTATTTATACGGTAATTCTTTGAATAACATGTTTTTCAGTTTTCAGTCTGAAAAAAAAAAATATAAAACTCGGTCTCCTTTTACATATTTCAACTAATAAAAAATGATTCTGAGTGAAACTTCTTTAGGATAAACTAATTTTAATAAAACCCGTTTCAAAGATGGGAATTAGCTGTCATTCATACGCTTTGTTTTTTCTGGCAACACCATCACAAACATCCTCATCCTGGTTAGCACTGGACAACCAGGACAAGTCCGAAATGGTTGTTGAACGAATTTAATTTATATATTTGTAAGTAATATAAATTACCAGGAGTCCTTTTAGGGATCCCCCAGACTTTCTTTATAGATTTCCTAAGCCCTATAGTGTTTCTTCAAAGATTCCTCCATGGAGTACTTCCACAATTTTCTAAGGAGTTCCTTCAGGGATTTCTTCAAGAGTTCGTTTAGCAATTCCTTCAGGAGTTTCTTCAGGAGTTCTGATAACATCAAGACTTTCTTTGGGGGCGCTTTTACTGCTCCCACTCGCATAATAGTCCCATCTTTGCTGGGTGTCCTATTCATATGGGACTGTTATGCGAGTGGGGTCAGTCTAGGAGTTTTTAAAAGTGTTCCTCATACTGGAATGTCTGGGGTTCCTTCTGAGATCCGTTTTAGCTTTTCTTCAGGAGTTTCTTCGCCAGTTCTTTCAGAAATACCTTTTGGACTTCCTTCAGTAATACCTTCAGGAGTTCCTAAAGGGATTTCTTCAGGAGTTCCTTCAGAGATTCCTGCATTCTTCAGCATTCCTTCAGGAGTTTCTACAGTAGCTCTTTAACATATACTTTCTGGATTTTGTATTGAAACCGCAACACAACGATGCCAAGAAGCTAAGGAAAAATTTTACTTCATAAAACATTTAAATAATAATCAAAATAGAATTCTCGATGTTCCACACGTTATTTTACAATCTTTGAAGTTGAAGTATTGAAATGTTAGAAAGTCTTGGTAACAAAACGTTTTTGATGTGAGTCAATTAAAATTTCATTATTCATCATTGGGTGTCCTACGTTAGGCGGAAACACGAAAGGCGGAATCACATAAGGCGGTGGCAGCTTTAAATTTCTATAAATTAAACTATTTTGGTTCCGGGTCATTTGGCCGAGTCCCGTTTGAACAACAAAGGAATTGTAAACTTTAGTAATCAAACCATTACTCTTTGCGTCAGTATAACTCGAGAGAACTATGATTTAGAGAATGAAAAATTTATGTTAAAAATATTTACAGTTGCAAAGTTAACTAATCCCAAATGGTTAAACGTTAAACTATAAAGAATAGCCTATGATTAAAAGAAGGATATATTTCCGATGATAATACTGGTAGTCAAAATGTCAAAAAGCTCCTAATAAACATAACTAGAGAGAACAGCTTGTGTTGAAAGAAGAGAAAATCTTCGTTGAAAATTTGAGCTACCACTTACTGATGGTTCCCTGGAGTTTGTCTACAGCTCTAAACTTTTTTGATCAAAGTTCGGCCAAATGGACGGACACCAACTATTTCTTGTGCTCGATTTAAAAAGGTCGTCAGTTTCCTTAGAATCCCACATAGGCAGGCTCGTGCACAGAACAGGCGACAAGGGAGGGGTTTTTCTTAATTTTGGCAAAGGGCGGAGGGGCGCCTAGTTTATGGAAATCGGCAATGGGAAGGGTAATAACCCCATAACCCATCCCTTGTGCACGGGCTTGCATACAAGTATGAACTATTCAAATCGAAAGCCAGATTCGATTGCTTTTTATTTATTATTTGGCCACGTTGAATAAACTAAGGTCTGAAGTACACAAGGTCAATTATCAAGAAACAACATCAGTTTAACACAAATGAAAATTCGATCGAGTCAAACAATATTAGGTGACGATGGGTATTATCGGTAGGTTTGTTCTCTTCATCATGGGGGGTTTTGTCGGCCAAATTTCCTGAAACTTGGTCGTATAATTTAGCTTGGTTGGGATGGATTTGAGGCCAACTTTGAACTATACAAGTTTCAAAAAAAAAAACCCATGACGAAGAGAACAAAACTGCCGAAAATACACAATTTCCCCTATTTGAGCATTGATTTCTTTTTGGACAAATATTTGATCCTCTGTACCAACAGCTTAAGAATTAAGAAGTTCAACAAACATAACTAAAACTAAAGTATTTAACTGCCTGAACAAAAAAAGCATAGAATTATGACGACATTTTACTGATTCCGCCTTTTCAAAATTACGCCTTACGTTATTTTCCGCCTTTCGTTACACTCTTAAAATGGTCTGCCTTTCGAATTTCTGTCTTTCGCAATTCCGCCTTTTGATAGGGTCTCCTTAAGGAGTTTCTTCTGGGACTCATCAAGACGTTCCATCAGGAATTCCTCAAGGAGTTCGTTCAGGAATTCCTCCACGTCTAAACTATTTAATGCTAAAGAACCATAGGGAAGTTGGGATCTCGCTCACATTTTAATATTTATCAATTTTTTTCTGTTTCTTGCAGTTTTTTCCTGGCAATCATGGCTGTATTTATCATTCCGGTTACTAAACAACACCATTGTAGACATCTCCGTTCTGGTCATCGTCAACGTTAGAGAATGGAATGATTTATTTTTACTATTATAGTTTGTATTTGTTTATTAATATTAAAAGCAACTAGGGGAGGGGAGGGGGGGGGGGGGTATATTGGTTGGTTGTTTTGCTGGGCTTTAAAAGAAACCGAAAATCCACGGGTAGATTCCATCTCATGCAGAGTTCATACTTTAAATAGTTCATTAGTGGTTCTTACATTTTATTTTAAGTCAATACTGCAAGGTCTATCCTTGCAATCATGCAATCTGTCCCAAAATTTAAAAATAGCTCAAAATTGATTGTGGTCACGTGGTTCACCATAGCCGTAGCCAAAGCTGGTTCACCAAGTTTTCTCAAGTTGTGAGATGACATGTTTTTATTTCAAGAATCACACTGTTTGTTGAAAAAACCTTAAAATAGTTCGAATCGAAGCCTGTTTTATCAAATTGTTTCTTATAAAGCTTTGATATGGTCCATACGTGATTCTTGCGGTTAGTCAGAAAAAAAATCTAAACTGGTTCACCAAGTTCTCCCAGGTTGCGAGGTGACACAATACATGACTTTTGAACCAATTTGTTTCTTATAAAACTTTGAAATGGTTCATAAGTGGTTCTTGCGTTTAGTCAGAAAAAATCTGAAATGGTTCACCAAGTTCTCCCTCCCAGGTTGCGAGGTGACGCAACACATGACTTTTGAATCAACTTGTTTCTTATAAAACCTTGAATTGGTTCATAAGAGATTCTTGCGTTTAGTCAGAGAAAATCTAAACTGGTTCACCAAGTTCTCCCAGGTTGCGAGGTGACGCATTACATGACTTTTGAACCAATTTGTTTCTTATAAAACTTTGAAATGGTTCATAAGTGGTTCTTGCGTTTAGTCAGAAAAAATCTGAAATGGTTCACCAAGTTCTCCCAGGTTGCGAGGTGACGCATTACATGACTTTTGAACCAATTTGTTTCTTATAAAACTTTGAAATGGTTCATAAGTGGTTCTTGCGTTTAGTCAGAAAAAATCTGATATGGTTCACCAAGTTCTCCCAGGTTGCGAGGTGACGCAACACATGACTTTTGAATCAACTTGTTTCTTATAAAACCTTGAATTGGTTCATAAGTGATTCTTGCGTTTAGTCAGAGAAATTCTAAACTGATTCACCAAGTTCTCCCAGGTTGCGAGGTGACGCATTACATGACTTTCGAACCAATTTGTTTCTTATAAAACTTTGAAATGGTTTATAAGTGATTCTTGCGTTTAGTCAGAGAAATTCTAAACTGGTTCACCAAGTTCTCCCAGCTTGCGAGGTGACGCATTACATGACTTTTGAACCAATTTGTTTCTTATAAAACTTTGAAATGGTTCATAAGTGGTTCTTGCGTTTAGTCAGAAAAAATCTGAAATGGTTCACCAAGTTCTCCCAGGTTGCGAGGTGACGCATTACATGACTTTCGAACCAATTTGTTTCTTATAAAACTTTGAAATGGTTTATAAGTGATTCTTGCGTTTAGTCAGAAAAAATCTGAAATGGTTCACCAAGTTCTCCCAGGTTGCGAGGTGACGCATTACATGACTTTCGAACCAATTTGTTTCTTATAAAACTTTGAAATGGTTTATAAGTGATTCTTGCGTTTAGTCAGAGAAATTCTAAACTGGTTCACCAAGTTCTCCCAGCTTGCGAGGTGACGCATTACATGACTTTTGAACCAATTTGTTTCTTATAAAACTTTGAAATGGTTCATAAGTGGTTCTTGCGTTTAGTCAGAAAAAATCTGAAATGGTTCACCAAGTTCTCCCAGGTTGCGAGGTGACGCATTACATGACTTTCGAACCAATTTGTTTCTTATAAAACTTTGAAATGGTTTATAAGTGATTCTTGCGTTTAGTCAGAAAAAATCTGAAATGGTTCACCAAGTTCTCCCAGGTTGCGAGGTGACGCAACACATGACTTTTAAATCAACTTGTTTCTTATAAAACCTTGAATTGGTTCATAAGAGATTCCTGCGTTTAGTCAGAGAAAATCTGAAATGGTTCACCAAGTTCTCCCAGGTTGCGAGGTGATGAATTACATGACTTTAGAACCAAATTGTTTCTTATAAAACTTTGAAATGGTTCATAAGTGGTTCTTGCGTTTAGTCAGAAAAAATCTGAAATGGTTCACCAAGTTCTCCCAGGTTGCGAGGTGACGCATTACATGACTTTTGAACCAATTTGTTTCTTATAAAACTTTGAAATGGTTCATAAGTGGTTCTTGCGTTTAGTCAGAAAAAATCTGATATGGTTCACCAAGTTCTCCCAGGTTGCGAGGTGACGCAACACATGACTTTTGAATCAACTTGTTTCTTATAAAACCTTGAATTGGTTCATAAGTGATTCTTGCGTTTAGTCAGAGAAATTCTAAACTGATTCACCAAGTTCTCCCAGGTTGCGAGGTGACGCATTACATGACTTTCGAACCAATTTGTTTCTTATAAAACTTTGAAATGGTTTATAAGTGATTCTTGCGTTTAGTCAGAGAAATTCTAAACTGGTTCACCAAGTTCTCCCAGCTTGCGAGGTGACGCATTACATGACTTTTGAACCAATTTGTTTCTTATAAAACTTTGAAATGGTTCATAAGTGGTTCTTGCGTTTAGTCAGAAAAAATCTGAAATGGTTCACCAAGTTCTCCCAGGTTGCGAGGTGACGCATTACATGACTTTCGAACCAATTTGTTTCTTATAAAACTTTGAAATGGTTTATAAGTGATTCTTGCGTTTAGTCAGAAAAAATCTGAAATGGTTCACCAAGTTCTCCCAGGTTGCGAGGTGACGCATTACATGACTTTCGAACCAATTTGTTTCTTATAAAACTTTGAAATGGTTTATAAGTGATTCTTGCGTTTAGTCAGAGAAATTCTAAACTGGTTCACCAAGTTCTCCCAGCTTGCGAGGTGACGCATTACATGACTTTTGAACCAATTTGTTTCTTATAAAACTTTGAAATGGTTCATAAGTGGTTCTTGCGTTTAGTCAGAAAAAATCTGAAATGGTTCACCAAGTTCTCCCAGGTTGCGAGGTGACGCAACACATGACTTTTAAATCAACTTGTTTCTTATAAAACCTTGAATTGGTTCATAAGAGATTCCTGCGTTTAGTCAGAGAAAATCTGAAATGGTTCACCAAGTTCTCCCAGGTTGCGAGGTGATGAATTACATGACTTTAGAACCAAATTGTTTCTTATAAAACTTTGAAATGGCTCATAAGTGGTTCTTGCGTTTAGTCAGAAAAAATCTGAAATGGTTCACCAAGTTCTCCCAGGTTGCGAGGTGACGCATTACATGACTTTCGAACCAATTTGTTTCTTATAAAACTTTGAAATGGTTTATAAGTGATTCTTGCGTTTAGTCAGAAAAAATCTGAAATGGTTCACCAAGTTCTCCCAGGTTGCGAGGTGACGCAACACATGACTTTTAAATCAACTTGTTTCTTATAAAACCTTGAATTGGTTCATAAGAGATTCCTGCGTTTAGTCAGAGAAAATCTGAAATGGTTCACCAAGTTCTCCCAGGTTGCGAGGTGACGCAACACATGACTTTTGAAATGGTTTATAAGTGATTCTTGCGTTTAGTCAGAAAAAATCTGAAATGGTTCACCAACCCAACTAACATTTTCAGCGCTATAAGCTTCAGTCATTTGCTTTCTGTTGTGTAACCATCGAGTAAAAGCAGTCAACGCTGAATAAAAGGAAAGCTAGTCAAATATAAATCATAAGCTAATACACGACTGCAAAACAAGCACCATACAGCTACCAAACTCGGTTTTCATAAATCCATTGCTTGTCACTGGGGCTGCCTTTACTCCACCCTATTCCAACTCCGGGAGATTTCCCGGAAGATGTGAAAATTTGAATACATCGAATAGGAGTCCCCGCTAACAAAACAGCTGCTACTATACAGTACAATTCATTATACTGACAAATCCCCAAACTAGCAGCGCTTTAAAGGCCGTTATGCGATTTCATTACGGCTAGAAGCTGTAATAAAGAAACTGTTGGTTTACCAACACGGCTTGTCGGATATAAACATTATTGTCAAACAAACTTTAAGCGGGATATATAGCTACTACACAAATTTTTTACAGCTATCCATGTATGCGCTGGGTTGCTTCTATTGCACTTTAATTCAATGCCGGAAGATGTGCAAATCGAGTAAGAGTCCCAGCCACTACAACAGCTGCTTTTATACAGTACGTTTTGTAATGTTGCCAAAACACAAAACAGCAGCGCTTCGTAGCCGTTTAAAGAACACTCTTTCAGCTAGAAGCTGTAAAGAAGAATCTGTTGACGCAACCACACAGCTTGTTCAATGTAAACATTATTGCGTTTGACGTTTCACAAGCTTTTACAGCCAGATGAAGTTGGGTAAGGTTTCTTGTGGCACAATTATGAAGCCTTGTCTGGAGTAAAACAAAACGGGCTATTTTCTATGTTATTTATATATAGCAGTGTGGCAGCGAGGACATCATCGGGACCAGTGGATACGGAGATCGGGAGTTCGATTCCAAGTAGCGGCAAGTACTTTAATTATTCAATTTTAGAAGTAATAATTCCAGTTCCACATGTATTGCGTCACGGTATCCATAACCTAATTATATTTAATCGTTTAATTTGGGGATACCGTAAAACTATTATTTAACAACTGCGAAAAGGCTGAAAAACTGCCTTCTCAAGATGTTATTCAGTTAGTGGTTTCATAGGAGCCGAGAAAAGAGCTATGACTAGGTGGCATAGAAGCTGATCGCACAGCATGTACAAGCTGATTAAGTTCGCCAGATTCATTGGTATAGGGCTTGCATAGAAGCTTCCGTCCATATGTACAACACAGTAACTCAGCATCAAGCCGTATTAAGGACGCTTTGTTGACGTTTACATTCACAATAAATGTTAGTTGGGAAGTTCTCCCAGGTTGCGAGGTGACGCAACACATGACTTTTAAATCAACTTGTTTCTTATAAAACCTTGAATTGGTTCATAAGAGATTCCTGCGTTTAGTCAGAGAAAATCTGAAATGGTTCACCAAGTTCTCCCAGGTTGCGAGGTGATGAATTACATGACTTTAGAACCAAATTGTTTCTTATAAAACTTTGAAATGGTTCATAAGTGGTTCTTGCGTTTAGTCAGAAAAAATCTGAAATGGTTCACCAAGTTCTCCCAGGTTGCGAGGTGACGCATTACATGACTTTCGAACCAATTTGTTTCTTATAAAACTTTGAAATGGTTTATAAGTGATTCTTGCGTTTAGTCAGAGAAATTCTAAACTGGTTCACCAAGTTCTCCCAGCTTGCGAGGTGACGCATTACATGACTTTTGAACCAATTTGTTTCTTATAAAACTTTGAAATGGTTCATAAGTGGTTCTTGCGTTTAGTCAGAAAAAATCTGAAATGGTTCACCAAGTTCTCCCAGGTTGCGAGGTGACGCATTACATGACTTTCGAACCAATTTGTTTCTTATAAAACTTTGAAATGGTTTATAAGTGATTCTTGCGTTTAGTCAGAAAAAATCTGAAATGGTTCACCAAGTTCTCCCAGGTTGCGAGGTGACGCAACACATGACTTTTAAATCAACTTGTTTCTTATAAAACCTTGAATTGGTTCATAAGAGATTCCTGCGTTTAGTCAGAGAAAATCTGAAATGGTTCACCAAGTTCTCCCAGGTTGCGAGGTGACGCAACACATGACTTTTGAAATGGTTTTTAAGTGATTCTTGCGTTTAGTCAGAGAAATTCTAAACTGGTTCACCAAGTTCTCCCAGCTTGCGAGGTGACGCATTACATGACTTTTGAATCAATTTGTTTCTTATAAAACTTTGAAATGGTTAATAAGTGGTTCTTGCGTTTAGTCAGAAAAAATCTGAAATGGTTCACCAAGTTCTCCCAGGTTGCGAGGTGACGCAACACATGACTTTTGAACCAATTTGTTTCTTATAAAACTTTGAAATGGTTCATAAGTGGTTCTTGCGTTTAGTCAGAAAAAATCTGAAATGGTTCACCAAGTTCTCCCAGGTTGCGAGGTGACGCAACACATGACTTTTGAAATGGTTTTTAAGTGATTCTTGCGTTTAGTCAGAGAAATTCTAAACTGGTTCACCAAGTTCTCCCAGCTTTCGAGGTGACGCATTACATGACTTTTGAATCAATTTGTTTCTTATAAAACTTTGAAATGGTTCATAAGTGGTTCTTGCGTTTAGTCAGAAAAAATCTGAAATGGTTCACCAAGTTCTCCCAGGTTGCGAGGTGACGCATAACATGACTTTTGAATCAATTTGTTCCTTATAAAACTTTGAAATGGTTCATAAGTGGTTCTTGCGTTTAGTCAGAGAAATTCTAAACTGATTCACCAAGTTCTCCCAGGTTGCGAGGTGACGCATTACATGACTTTCGAACCAATTTGTTTCTTATAAAACTTTGAAATGGTTCATAAGTGATTCTTGCGTTTAGTCAGAAAAAATCTGAAATGGTTCACCAAGTTCTCCCAGGTTGCGAGGTGACGCATTACATGACTTTTGAACCAATTTGTTTCTTATAAAACTTTGAAATGGTTCATAAGTGGTTCTTGCGTTTAGTCAGAAAAAATCTGAAATGGTTCACCAAGTTCTCCCAGGTTGCGAGGTGACGCAACACATGACTTTTGAATCAACTTGTTTCTTATAAAACCTTGAATTGGTTCATAAGAGATTCTTGCGTTTAGTCAGAGAAAATCTGAAATGGTTCACCAAGTTCTCCCAGGTTGCGAGGTGACGCATAACATGACTTTTGAATCAATTTGTTCCTTATAAAACTTTGAAATGGTTCATAAGTGGTTCTTGCGTTTAGTCAGAGAAATTCTAAACTGATTCACCAAGTTCTCCCAGGTTGCGAGGTGACGCAACACATGACTTTTGCATCAATTTGTTTCTTATAAAACCTTGAACTGGTTCATAAGTGATTCTTGCGTTTAGTCAGAGAAATTCTAAACTGGTTCACCAAGTTCTCCCAGGTTGCGAGGTGATGAATTACATGACTTTTGAACCAAATTGTTTCTTATAAAACTTTGAAATGGTTCATAAGTGGTTCTTGCGTTTAGTCAGAAAAAATCTGAAATGGTTCACCAAGTTCTCCCAGGTTGCGAGGTGACGCAACACATGACTTTTGAATCAACTTGTTTCTTATCAAACCTTGAATTGGTTCATAAGTGATTCTTGCGTTTAGTCAGAGAAATTCTAAACTGATTCACCAAGTTCTCCCAGGTTGCGAGGTGACGCATTACATGACTTTCGAACCAATTTGTTTCTTATAAAACTTTGAAATGGTTCATAAGTGATTCTTGCGTTTAGTCAGAAAAAATCTGAAATGGTTCACCAATTTCTCCCAGGTTGCGAGGTGACGCATTACATGACTTTTGAACCAATTTGTTTCTTATAAAACTTTGAAATGGTTCATAAGTGGTTCTTGCGTTTAGTCAGAAAAAATCTGAAATGGTTCACCAAGTTCTCCCAGGTTGCGAGGTGACGCATAACATGACTTTTGAATCAATTTGTTCCTTATAAAACTTTGAAATGGTTCATAAGTGGTTCTTGCGTTTAGTCAGAGAAATTCTAAACTGATTCACCAAGTTCTCCCAGGTTGCGAGGTGACGCATTACATGACTTTCGAACCAATTTGTTTCTTATAAAACTTTGAAATGGTTCATAAGTGATTCTTGCGTTTAGTCAGAAAAAATCTGAAATGGTTCACCAAGTTCTCCCAGGTTGCGAGGTGACGCAACACATGACTTTTGAATCAACTTGTTTCTTATAAAACCTTGAATTGGTTCATAAGAGATTCTTGCGTTTAGTCAGAGAAAATCTGAAATGGTTCACCAAGTTCTCCCAGGTTGCGAGGTGACGCATAACATGACTTTTGAATCAA
Organism: Aedes albopictus; assembly: GCF_035046485.1. Taxonomy (NCBI): domain Eukaryota; kingdom Metazoa; phylum Arthropoda; class Insecta; order Diptera; family Culicidae; genus Aedes; species Aedes albopictus. Next base: position 164,857,548 of record NC_085138.1, read on the forward strand.
TTTGTTCCTTATAAAACTTTGAAATGGTTCATAAGTGGTTCTTGCGTTTAGTCAGAGAAATTCTAAACTGATTCACCAAGTTCTCCCAGGTTGCGAGGTGACGCAACACATGACTTTTGCATCAATTTGTTTCTTATAAAACCTTGAACTGGTTCATAAGTGATTCTTGCGTTTAGTCAGAGAAATTCTAAACTGGTTCACCAAGTTCTCCCAGGTTGCGAGGTGATGAATTACATGACTTTTGAACCAATTTGTTTCTTATAAAACTTTGAAATGGTTTTTAAGTGATTTTTGCCTTTTGTCAGAGAAATTCTAAACTGGTTCACCAAGTTCTCCCAGCTTGCGAGGTGACGCATTACATGACTTTTGAATCAATTTGTTCCTTATAAAACTTTGAAATGGTTCATAAGTGGTTCTTGCGTTTAGTCAGAAAAAATCTGAAATGGTTCACCAAGTTCTCCCAGGTTGCGAGGTGACGCAACACATGACTTTTGAATCAACTTGTTTCTTATCAAACCTTGAATTGGTTCATAAGTGATTCTTGCGTTTAGTCAGAGAAATTCTAAACTGATTCACCAAGTTCTCCCAGGTTGCGAGGTGACGCATTACATGACTTTCGAACCAATTTGTTTGTTATAAAACTTTGAAATGGTTCATAAGTGATTCTTGCGTTTAGTCAGAAAAAATCTGAAATGGTTCACCAATTTCTCCCAGGTTGCGAGGTGACGCATTACATGACTTTTGAACCAATTTGTTTCTTATAAAACTTTGAAATGGTTCATAAGTGGTTCTTGCGTTTAGTCAGAAAAAATCTGAAATGGTTCACCAAGTTCTCCCAGGTTGCGAGGTGACGCAACACATGACTTTTGAATCAACTTGTTTCTTATAAAACCTTGAATTGGTTCATAAGAGATTCTTGCGTTTAGTCAGAGAAAATCTGAAATGGTTCACCAAGTTCTCCCAGGTTGCGAGGTGACGCATAACATGACTTTTGAATCAATTTGTTCCTTATAAAACTTTGAAATGGTTCATAAGTGATTCTTGCGTTTAGTCAGAGAAATTCTAAACTGGTTCACCAAGTTCTCCCAGGTTGCGAGGTGATGAATTACATGACTTTTGAACCAATTTGTTTCTTATAAAACTTTGAAATGGTTTTTAAGTGATTTTTGCCTTTTGTCAGAGAAATTCTAAACTGGTTCACCAAGTTCTCCCAGCTTGCGAGGTGACGCATTACATGACTTTTGAATCAATTTGTTCCTTATAAAACTTTGAAATGGTTCATAAGTGGTTCTTGCGTTTAGTCAGAAAAAATCTGAAATGGTTCACCAAGTTCTCCCAGGTTGCGAGGTGACGCAACACATGACTTTTGAATCAACTTGTTTCTTATCAAACCTTGAATTGGTTCATAAGTGATTCTTGCGTTTAGTCAGAGAAATTCTAAACTGATTCACCAAGTTCTCCCAGGTTGCGAGGTGACGCATTACATGACTTTCGAACCAATTTGTTTGTTATAAAACTTTGAAATGGTTCATAAGTGATTCTTGCGTTTAGTCAGAAAAAATCTGAAATGGTTCACCAATTTCTCCCAGGTTGCGAGGTGACGCATTACATGACTTTTGAACCAATTTGTTTCTTATAAAACTTTGAAATGGTTCATAAGTGGTTCTTGCGTTTAGTCAGAAAAAATCTGAAATGGTTCACCAAGTTCTCCCAGGTTGCGAGGTGACGCATAACATGACTTTTGAATCAATTTGTTCCTTATAAAACTTTGAAATGGTTCATAAGTGGTTCTTGCGTTTAGTCAGAGAAATTCTAAACTGATTCACCAAGTTCTCCCAGGTTGCGAGGTGACGCATTACATGACTTTCGAACCAATTTGTTTCTTATAAAACTTTGAAATGGTTCATAAGTGATTCTTGCGTTTAGTCAGAAAAAATCTGAAATGGTTCACCAAGTTCTCCCAGGTTGCGAGGTGACGCAACACATGACTTTTGAATCAACTTGTTTCTTATAAAACCTTGAATTGGTTCATAAGAGATTCTTGCGTTTAGTCAGAGAAAATCTGAAATGGTTCACCAAGTTCTCCCAGGTTGCGAGGTGACGCATAACATGACTTTTGAATCAATTTGTTCCTTATAAAACTTTGAAATGGTTCATAAGTGGTTCTTGCGTTTAGTCAGAGAAATTCTAAACTGATTCACCAAGTTCTCCCAGGTTGCGAGGTGACGCAACACATGACTTTTGCATCAATTTGTTTCTTATAAAACCTTGAACTGGTTCATAAGTGATTCTTGCGTTTAGTCAGAGAAATTCTAAACTGGTTCACCAAGTTCTCCCAGGTTGCGAGGTGATGAATTACATGACTTTTGAACCAATTTGTTTCTTATAAAACTTTGAAATGGTTTTTAAGTGATTTTTGCCTTTTGTCAGAGAAATTCTAAACTGGTTCACCAAGTTCTCCCAGCTTGCGAGGTGACGCATTACATGACTTTTGAATCAATTTGTTCCTTATAAAACTTTGAAATGGTTCATAAGTGGTTCTTGCGTTTAGTCAGAAAAAATCTGAAATGGTTCACCAAGTTCTCCCAGGTTGCGAGGTGACGCAACACATGACTTTTGAATCAACTTGTTTCTTATCAAACCTTGAATTGGTTCATAAGTGATTCTTGCGTTTAGTCAGAGAAATTCTAAACTGATTCACCAAGTTCTCCCAGGTTGCGAGGTGACGCATTACATGACTTTCGAACCAATTTGTTTGTTATAAAACTTTGAAATGGTTCATAAGTGATTCTTGCGTTTAGTCAGAAAAAATCTGAAATGGTTCACCAATTTCTCCCAGGTTGCGAGGTGACGCATTACATGACTTTTGAACCAATTTGTTTCTTATAAAACTTTGAAATGGTTCATAAGTGGTTCTTGCGTTTAGTCAGAAAAAATCTGAAATGGTTCACCAAGTTCTCCCAGGTTGCGAGGTGACGCAACACATGACTTTTGAATCAACTTGTTTCTTATAAAACCTTGAATTGGTTCATAAGAGATTCTTGCGTTTAGTCAGAGAAAATCTGAAATGGTTCACCAAGTTCTCCCAGGTTGCGAGGTGACGCATAACATGACTTTTGAATCAATTTGTTCCTTATAAAACTTTGAAATGGTTCATAAGTGGTTCTTGCGTTTAGTCAGAGAAATTCTAAACTGATTCACCAAGTTCTCCCAGGTTGCGAGGTGACGCAACACATGACTTTTGCATCAATTTGTTTCTTATAAAACCTTGAACTGGTTCATAAGTGATTCTTGCGTTTAGTCAGAGAAATTCTAAACTGGTTCACCAAGTTCTCCCAGGTTGCGAGGTGATGAATTACATGACTTTTGAACCAAATTGTTTCTTATAAAACTTTGAAATGGTTCATAAGTGGTTCTTGCGTTTAGTCAGAAAAAATCTGAAATGGTTCACCAAGTTCTCCCAGGTTGCGAGGTGCCGCAACACATGACTTTTGAATCAACTTGTTTCTTATAAAACCTTGAATTGGTTCAAATGTGATTCTTGCGTTTAGTCAGGGAAAATCTAAACTGATTCACCAAGTTTTCCCGGATTGTGAGGTGGGGCACATGGCTTGAATCTCATCAAAACTTTAAAATCGTTTTTTGGGCTTCTTGTTGCTGAAATAACTTTCTCTCCTCATAGCAGAACAGGCCTGATCGTCTAAGTTTCTATGGCATATGAAGGGATTAGTGTGATTTTCACAAGAAAACTGAATCTCAAAATGAGGGCGCAGAAATTGTTCGACGAAGAGCAGAAATTGTTCAACGAAAGTTGGAGGAATGCAATATGGATTGAGACTAGTCGACACAAGGTTTGAATCGTACACCTTATTTACCTTTTTATTGCTTACATTTAACCCTCAAGTAAATTTTTTAACAAAAATCTTGTATCTGCTAGCGGTTGGACTGTAAACTGATATATACATGTCAGCCATATGCTGCTAGTCACAGTCGCCTCCCAATGATCTGAAACAGAACCTTTCTCTATGAATTTCATTGCACGAAATCTGCGGCTTGGATGCACTTGATGACCTTCAGGTTTGGCCTCCGCGAAGGCACTGTTTACGCCCGCAGCGATCATTTGAAACCGCAATGAGCTGAGGGGCGTCCTTTTTGTACAATGGGTGTGGAACTACGGTTCACAATATCCTATCAGTGTTTTTTTTCTGTACAGCTGCGATGCGTATGATTCGAGCCCATTCTCCTGTCCGCCAACCACATATTACAGGCAAATCCGGTGAGATTGTTGAACCGTATGGCATGTGAAGCAACGTCGATGAAAATTCCTGAATTATGCCGAATATCCATACTCTTGGGGAAACTTTTTCACGGTCGCTTGGCGATGTAAGTTGAACCGTTCTTGGTACATTTTTGCAGCACTTCGTTGATCTCCTGTGTGGCCGTTTTTTCTCCATCGATGTCGATGATTTTGGACTCCAGGTCTGCAAATGTTAACTGTTTAAGTAACAAACTGAGGGTGTGAACCATTTCGCTTGTTCGTTTAACTTTTAGTTAAAATTTGACACTTCGATAGTTATTTTGCGTCCGGTTAAAATAACCTTACTCCCGACCAGGGTTAGCTTTGACAGTTCGATAGTTATTTTTTGTTCGCAATGAATTGGCTGCGTACTATATTTTGTTCCAAATAACTATTCTTCTGCCACATTTCAAATGGGCTGCTCTCGTAGTTATTATTTAACCATCCGATGAAAAATAACCACCGAAGTGTCAAATTTTAACTAAAAGTTAAACGAATAAGCGAAATGGTTCACACCCTGAGTATAATGGTACCAAATTTTATGACTGTTCCAACCACAAGACTTACCTGCTCCAGCGAAAATTTCAGGCTTTTCCTTGGTGGGCGAGGTATCCATCGTCTAGCCCATCGTTTCCAACGGTAGAATAACTTTTTTTAACACATCCGCGATGATTTTTTATCACAAAACAAGCAAAATGCTTAAATTTTAAATTTTATCAGCCTCGTTTTCGATCGTTTGTGTTGTTCGGCTACTGCACTGCATGCGAACGCGACTCCGCGGTGCTGATGCTGATTGGCCAAAACAAATGATCTGTCAAAATGTTGTGGTAGCAACTTTACCGTACTGCACCTAATACCGCACTAGTTGAGATCAAAAAGAAAAATAAATATTTTTTTAATGCTCATTTTTAATAAAAATAATTGCATGTAATTCATTTTATTAGAACAAATTTTAAAAATAAAAACAGCGTACTAAAAGGTGTTTTGAAATTTCTATTCAAAGTTCAATCAAAAGCGAAATTTCATAAACTGCAGTTTAACCCTGATTCGGGACAACCACTGTAAAATTGATTACACTATAGAGTCGCCATCTATTGGAGTTTGACGGAACATTCAACAGTTTCCATTAGTTTCCGATAGAGTTCAATTATGCATGAAGCGCCTCTCGCGGTGGAATCTGTCGGATACCGATGCAGGTAGTCCATTGGACGCTGCACTTTACACATTGTACAGCGCCTAAATGTATGCTATTCTAATTAAACTATATCGAACTGGTGCCTTTGTGCTGCTTTCATGTTTCTACCCTGTCCACAGTAGAATGATGAGCACACGATGATGCTGATGTGTGGCTGCTGTTCCTTTTCCAGTCCAATTGGGGGTCGTCCATTATGAGTTGCGGTTCGCCGATATCCAAGTTTTCCGGGTCCGTTAGAGCATATGCTCCAAAGAGGGTCAGGTGCCAGCACGGAAAGATCGATGTACACAGAGCAAGGAGTAACTTTCACGCAGCGATCGAAAAGACAAAAGATTTCATGCAAACTTGTGTGAAAATTCACGCAAATTTGTGTAAACCCGGATCAGCACATTTTTTGTGCTGATCCAGTCGCACGCAAATATGAGTGAAAAATCCTTTGTCTTTTCGTAAGTTACTCATTCGCTGTGTACTTTCGTTTTAGGGTGAGCTGCTCTCTGCGGGAAGAGCAACTGACGAAAAATTGCAAGTGCCGGGGCTGGGTTCGAACCCATGACCATCCGCTTATGAAGCGAACGTGTGGACCACTGCGCCACGGGCCCCGACAATCCTTATAATATTATGGATACCAAAACCATCAGGAATCACATTAAAAAGCAATACTTTGCATAATAGTATGATGATGATATTGTAGCTGCCTATAGGAATAATCCTATAGGAATAATCTGAAAAGCGATTTGATCAAGATTGTGCTGTTCTTAGTGATCAGTCATTCTCCTGTATGAAGAGCCAAAAAGGGTTGTGCGGACCCGCAAGCAGAGACACTTGCGCGAAACCCGCGTCAGGGGGGAAAGAATCTCCTTCCAGAAGAAAGTTCTCACGAGCAACTGCAAAATCAAGCCCTCGATTGACAGAATACTCCCAATAGATGGGGTCGAAGAGCCCGCCCTCAATCCACGAAATGTTAACAACAAGGAGGAGGCAGTTCCAAGCTCCTGTCCAAATCGTTTCAATCGGGTGCCCTGATGGTCCCTTTCTTTCCCAATATATGATGAGATATGTATATGTAATGTATGTCAGTGCGTGTTGTGTATGTTTTGTTATACATTTGTTTGAAAATCAATCATAATCATGATTAATAAGAATTTATAAACATAGAATTTACCTGATTACTCCTGAAATAAAATGTGGATTAGCAACAAAACATTAAAAAAAAGCACATCAAAACTCGATCCTGGAATGTCTGCTCACCACTGATCGGCAACTTTAGGCATGAAAACATTAACAAGATCGAAATTTGATGTGGTGGTAGATCTTACGCCGCAACGCACCATTCTAAGGTGATCTACCCACACCTGAAGCAAAGGGGTGTAAATGACAAAAACCCACTTTCGAGTAAATGAGGTTTAAAGTTTTTCTCTAATTTTTAATCCCATACAAAATGCATGGAGTTTCAAATTAACCCAATTTTCTCCGATTTATTGTAATTTTTATATCTATATACACTCCCGTTCAAAAGTTTGGGGTCACCCCCTCAAAAACATGTCATTTTTTTAGGCCCATATCTCCGCCAATTTGCGTCCGATTTCAAAACCCTAGGTTTCATTCAAAAGATAATAAGTCAAAGAAACTTTGAACATGATTTAAAAGAAACTTTTTCAAAAAAATTTGTATGTAAACTTAACCCAAAGTTGCCAAATTTTCTAAAAAATGAATATAAACTTACGGCAGTGTCGCTGGAAGTTGGGTCGACCAAATTTTAAGATAAGAGCGGTAATATGACCCATTTTCTATTAGAGCGATTCCAAGCAACAGCATCAAAATTAAGGAAATTTTTAAAATCATGATTTTCTATTGAACTGAAACTTTGCACAGTTTTTCAGTTCCATCTAAATTGCCATTTTTCGATATCAAATTTTTATTTTGAATCACGACTAACTTTTCAAAAGGGTGTATGTGAAAATGGTTCAAAAATATTCAAAAATCTGCACAGCCAAAATGGTTTGTTCGATTGCTATGAATTTTTCAGAAAAGTTAGATAACTAAATGGTGATTCCTAAGAAAATATACACTGTGAAAAAAAATCTTTTTTAACATTAAAAAATATCATTTTTGTTACAAAAACTCAAATATCTCAAAACCCTATCTTTTTACCAACGTAATTTTTTAAGAGAAGGCGGTCCATTGTATTAGCAATCTGCCATAAAAATTTGGTGATGGTAAACTAATAAACAAAAAAGTTATAACATTTCAAACATTTCACAATTTTCACATTTGGTAAATATTTTTTTCTGTGTAAATTATTTCGGTCAAAAATCGCAGTTTGATGCTGATTTTATTGTTCAGCAAAGTTATATAACTAAATAGTGATTCCTAAGAAAATATACACTGTGAAAAAAAAATCTTTTTTAACATTAAAAAATATAATTTTTATCACAAAAACTCAAATATCTCAAAAGCTTATCTTTTTACCAACGTAATTTTTTTTAGGGAAAACGGTACATTGTATTAGCAATCTACCATAAAAATTTGGTGATGATAAACTAATACACAAAAAAGTTATGACAATTCAAACATTTCACAATTTTTACATTTAGTAATGTTTTTTTTTAGTGTAAATTATTTCGACCGGAAATCGCAGTTTGATACTGATTTTATTGTTAATGGCATTGCGTGAGTAAAACAAGCTGTTTTTATTATGTATTATGTATACTATATGTACAGTAATGTTCCGATTTTATCACGCCCTCCGCGCATTAGTCGTTTATTCATTATAATTTGCTGTTACATTTGAGGACACGTGTTTTCCCTCTTCTTCAAGATGAATGTTGAAAGCGTGTTTTGCAACGTTAAAATCATTAAAATGGGTATAGATGTTGAAGAATATTTCAAAGCATTTATGAAAAGAGGCGTGATTAAATTGTTTAAACAGATATCACTGATGGTACGGTGGCATGACTCTCTGCACTTAGCACTTCTGGCAATTTTTCAGTTGTTGTCGTTTACGAACTTCCTGCGCCCTGCTTTACCGATGATATACAGATGGCTCGTTTGTCAAAGTCCAGACGGCAGGACGTGCAAATGCGTAAATTTGTATTCAATTTGGGCATAACCAGTCTCTTTCAGTTTATCTATGGTGCTTTCGGTGAGATTTCGTAACTCTTTTGAACATTTTTTTTTTCATCAAACGGTCTACAAGAGAGCGTTGAGTTGAAGACCTTTGAGAAAGCGACTGTTCATGTTGTTCGTTAGATTATAATAAACAAAATCACTTATTAGTTTTAACTGACTAGTTTGGTGTTGTTTGCTTGGCTGAAGAAAAAATTACTATAAAATTTTTAATATCCATAGCGGTAGTATTTTTTTGCTTTTTCGTGTGCATTGTCATGGTATGTATACAGACAAACAAACGTAACACTGACGAAATTTTCATTGACCACGCCTTTAACGATCATTTTGAATCTTGCTTGTGGCTTTCATAACCAGAAGAGCGCCCATCGCTTTTCTTTGCGTTTGACGTTTCACACTAGCGTCTTCTGATGACGATATTGCACAACGCAATGTTTCGTGAAACATTTCCACCAGGTGGTGGTAGTGTGAACTGGGCGATGGATTTTCACGAACATTGTTCTAAGCGTTTCGTCTGTTTGTCTGTGGTATGTACCTCTCATGCATTTGTTGTTGTTGAAGTTACTAGCATTCTTCCGATCATAAAGTCTGTTCTCTAAGAGGTATTTTTTTTTGCAGATAAACTAGACGTATACGCGTATATAAAACTTTTATTATACAGCTTTTGTCTTAAAAATAAGTTTAATTCCATTTTTCTTATAATCAACAGCTTTTCACAACTATAGCGCTGTTTGCAGTTCAGAAGGAATTTTTCGGCCTATCTTGATGCATGGGAAATTCCTTGCCTGAATCGCCCAAGAAATCGTTTTTCTTCGATCACAGTACGCAGTTGCGAAGAAATGACAGTTCAAATGGCAGTCACAGTGGAAAGTTTCTGCCAGGAATCGGTCAAGAAATTTCTTGAGCGATTCCTTTCAAACACCAAACTAGGCTTATCAAGGGATTTTTTCATCAGTCACGTACAATAAAAAGTATGACACTCTCAATATTTTTTATCACAACACTGGATCGCGTCTAACTTTCAAATAGATACTATAGTAATTATGAATAAACCAACAAAAATATCATGAAAACAACTTGTTTAATTCAGGCGGTAGCCTTTACAATAAAATCAGCATCAAAATATAATTCACGAAATAATTTACACAGAAAAAAAAATTTTTTTTGTTAGTAAATGTAAAAATTGTGAAATGTTTGAAATGTCATAACTTTTTTGTTTATCAGTTTACCATCACCAAAATTTTATGGTAGATAGCTGATATAATGGGCTATTTTCCCTAAAAAATTGACGTTGGTAAAAAGATAGGGTTTTGAGATATTTGAGTTTTAGTGACAAAGATCATATTTTTTTAAAGTAAAATAAGAAATTTTTTACAGTGTATATTTTCTAAGGAATCTTCATTTAGTTATCTAACTTTGCTGAAAAAATCATAACAATCGAACAATCCGTTTTTGCTGTACAGCTTTTAGAATATTTTTGAACTATTTTCGCATACACCCTTTTGAAAAGTTAGTCGTGAGTGAATATGAAGGTTTAATATAAAAAAATGGTGATTTAGATGAAGTTGAAAAACTGGGTAAAGTTTCAGATATTTTTGAAATGGTCGCTCAGGATCGACTGACATGACTCTGTGGAATTCCTCATTAGCTTTCAACTGCTTTTTACAGAACTTAGCTAAAATATCTAGAAAAAAAGTTATTAAGTAAATTAATCCTTGATGTCATCGACCAAAAGTTTGGGGTCACCCCTCAAAATGATGTATCGGCCAAAAGTTTGGGGTCACTATCGTAAAACATGGAAAAGTGATTTGTTGATATCTTTGTCATCTTTCATTCAATTTTAATTCTTCTTGGCTTATTTGAAACAAAATGAATGATACTTACTGCATAGACATTGAACCACACATATTTGTTGAAATTTACACACTAAAACTTAACGTAAAGTTGCCTCATTTTTTGAAGCGTGGTAAAATGTGCTAACTTTACATAACATTTTTATATACAAAAATCGTTAAATACGTTAAGTTGAAGATATCAAACGTAAATTTAGTTAATTATCTTTGAAATGAGCCAAAAAGAATTAAAATTGAACTACAGATGACGAAGATATCACCAAATCACTTTTCCATGTTTTACGAAAGTGACCCCAAACTTTTGGCCGATACATCATATTGAGGGGTGACCCCAAACTTTTGGTCGATGACACCAAGGATTAATTTACTTAATAACTTTTTTTCTAGATATTTTAGCTAAGTTCTGTAAAAAGCAGTTGAAAGCTAATAGAAAATGGGTCATATTACCGCTCTTATCATATGGAGAGGCCACTTGGATCTATGAAATAATTTCCCCTTAAATTCCGTGGAGTCTTTGTTAATTAGTTCCTCTAGGAATGAAAATATAGTTTGAAATAAGTTTAAAAAAATCAACGATAAATTGAGTACGAATTCCATCCAGATCAAGGTAAATTTAATGGAAGGTACTAGCATATAAGCAGTAAGTAGACGCGGAGAGAGGTTTATGGCGGGGGTGTAGGAGTTGATTGCTGGCGAGTTTGTTTACGCGCTACTCTATCGGTTTCTGTGAGGTTGCTAGGGTTGCTACGGGTTGTTATTTACTTCCAAACAAGTGAAACAAATTTCCGCAGTGGCAAGACAGGTGCTTGTTGTCGAGCTTGTTGTAGAATTGCAAGTTAATTATTGTGATAAATTCACGCCATACGCTCAACTTTAGCCATATACGCATGCCGAATCTTTACTGCCGAAAGCTTAAAGAAAAACCAACAGATCAGAAACTTGAGGAAAGGCGTGATGGTGTACCTTCGGCAGCAGTTGGGAATTTTACCCGGAGGCTTTATGTGTAACAAACTGTTGCCAAGATTACTCTGCAGGGTTTCAGAGAAGTTTCGCACGGGACGGGTAATATTTCTCTAGTCTAGAGCATACCATTGGGGTTATTGCATTATTTGGATGCAATAAATTAGGAAACCCGTAACGTGGGTAGATCACCTTAGAATGGTGCGTTGCGGTGTAAGATCTACCAAATCAAATTTTGATCTTGATATTTACCGTATTTATAAATACTCCAAGATCAAAGTTTGATGCTTTTTTTTGTGTTTTGTAGTTAATTTTGTTTAAATGTACTGCTAATCAACATTTTATTTCAGCAGGTTTGAGGTAAATTTATCGCATGATATAAATAATATTGTAAAAATATGTAACTGTAGCTTATTTGACGTACGTTGTTAATATTATTTTATATTTCAGATTATCAACCGAAGAATCTAGTAATTCAACCAAATGCCATCAAGACGACGAGGAAGCCATGATGAATCGGTCAGACAACTGATTCGAAGAAGACTTACCATGGTGTGCCTGAACGTTGACCAAGCGTATTCTTTGGAGTTTACCCTTCCACTAACAACACCCAAAGTCCCGTGACACCTAGGCCTGAGAGATCGTAGAGTTGTCTACATTTTTCATAGGTGTCCAAAACTAACCATCCTTCCCCATCCCTCAGCAGTCGCAAGGACGTGGCCAGGACAGTGCTCGACCATTGGAGGATTGCGTCAGTCTTGTCTAAGAGTCAGAGATTAGTCCCAAATCTTTGTGCTTTGGTTCGGACGGGAAGGAGGCAACCCTCATAACAGCGGTCTAGGACTGTACCACCTACGAATTTGTGCGACTCGCTTAATGCTAATGCTAATGCTAATGCTAATGCTATTTGGATGCAATAAATTAGGACACAAGCTCGTTGGTTGAAATCATCATGAAGTGACCTTTTCGGTCATGGCTTGCTATCATTGATAAACTTCCAAATCAAAACAAACTTGCCAGCTGTCATTCCAAATTCCAATATGGCGGATTGTATGATTTAGCATATTGGATTACCTTCCTTTTACTTACCTTGATCCAGATCTTTGTCATGTCTTACATGGTTTAAATGGGGCTATTTGTTTTTTTTTTTCGCGAAATATCATCCTTTTCTCAAGTTCAAATAAATCAAAAAATCAAAAAATATGTTTGGAAACACATTTTATGCATGTTTTTTTTTTTGGTTTTTGGAAAATTTGGATTTATCCCGAGATCCCGGGAAATCCCGGGATTTGAAAAATAAAAATCCCGAATCCCAGGATTTTTTTCAGTCCGGGAAACAAGACCCTCTATTCGTAATATTAGATGGGAAAAACAAATTCATTACAGGTTATGTTACTATTAACTTTTACAGTTTTTGCTAACGTAAGGTTATGTTATTTTGTTACAATGATTTTTGTAACAACGGTTGTTATAAAACATGTACCGTTATTAGTAATAATAACAAAAAATCTATCAAAACACGTTCTAGTTAAAGGGCTGTTTGCAGTTCAGAAAAAAGTTTTGGCCTATCTTGATGCATGGGATATTCTTTGTCTGAATCGCTCAAGAAACCATTTTTCTCAGTACGCAGTTGCGAAGAAATGCCAATTTAAATAGCCACTGTGGAAAGTTTTCTACCAAGAACCAGTCGAGAACTTTCTTTAGCGATTTCTTTTAACACAAAACTGGGCTTAAAACAAACAATTAGAGATATAATTATAAAAAGATTATGATAAACTTTGTTAGATTAAACTTGGCTAACAATAACTAAATTATAACAATTCTGTTTTTTTTTCAGAACAAATTTGTTATAAATTTCGTTATAAATCTTTTGGCTTGAGTGACCAAAATAACAAAAACCATCAACATTTCGTGATATTTTGTGTTAATGTGTTAAATTTGTGTTAATTTAATAAATTTTGATGAACACTATTATATTACACAAAAATATACAAAAAATATTACAAACATAACATTTAATGTGTTACGAATTTATGTTACGAATTAACAAAAATATATTAATTTATGTTATTTCGAACAACAGTTGTCATAGTTGTGTTATAGTCTTGTTAGTGTAAGGTGCTTCTAGTCGGGCTCCTACTAGTATTGCGTCATTTCAGTGAAAAGTGATAGCTCGGGTTCGTCGGTGCGCGAGTCGTCGTGTATGTGGTTTTTTTTCTTCTTTAGTTCCCTCGCAAACGGCGGTTCGTTTTGGGAAAGCGCGCGATGATAGCTTAGTAAGTGTGCGTGGGGAGATGCTGATTCTGGGCCATGATTGCGATTCTAGTTCAGTTCTGTTATGTTGTGTGTGCTATAGCATGTAACCCATCAATCGGGAGCCCAAGCGAGTGATTTAATAGAGTGAACATGCGTGCCAGAGGGATTATCTGGTGAGTTTGTTCCTTGTTGCTTCTTCGGTGTTTTCTTTCTGTATTTTCATTATTTTATTGATTCATTATGTGTGTATGTAGCTTTGAAAATTTTTTAATCAAATTTGTATAGTTCGTCACCATGAGTGTCGACTTGGTTTTTGTTGTCAATGTCGAAGGTTGCATCTTGGAAATTATCTCTTCCACTTTGTCTATCATGTATCTGTTTGTGTATATTACTCATACTCATCTTTCGTATATATACACTACAAGCATTTCAAAGATCGCCACTTCAAGTGTCGGCGCAAATTCTCGCTATTCACATGTTTTCAATAAAATTTTCCTATATTACTGTACAGTCCGCCAACCGCCACTGAAAGGTGCTGGCCTCAGTATTTTGTTTTCCAATATGTTTCAGTGTTGTTTTCCTTAATAAGTACGTTTCGTCATAATTAGTGTCGACACAAAATTTTGTCTCAATATTTTGTGTCCATAGTATTAAAAGCAAGTAACATTGTACATTGGTTCACCAGGTCTAATTGCGAGGTGACGCAAGATATCTTTGGTTTCATAAGGCTTTCTCTAAATTCCTATTAAGAATTTTCAAGGTCTCACCATTCCTCCAAACTGTGAGGTGGCACAATTCTGTGAATATATGTTTTGTGTATGCTCACGGTTACATAGACTGCAACGCTTACCAAAGTGAATCCTGATTTATGTAACTACCAATACCTCCCAACCCAACTAACAAAAACTCCTTCCCGTGACAACTGTGGAGGGCACAGTAGTATATACAACCTCTAGTAGCAACGGTTGTCCAACTAGCATCCCTTCCCTTCCCCGGTTGACCGTAAGGACGTGGCCGGCGCCGTTATTGACCTATTAAAGTTTGAGTTCTCTGTGTAGCATCTAAGCAATCATTGAAAAGAACATGTACTGACATCTTGGGATAAATAATTCATTCTTAATTCAACCACCAAACGATGCAGTTCCGTTACTACACTCGGAACGCGTACATTGAAGAAGGTGTGCTAATCCCAAGCCCCATCAATTGGTTCTCTGTGCAATTCCGCTAGCTCTAGTCAATCACGGAGTAGCAACTACGAAGTGTGCGGTCACCTATGCTCATGATCATGCTCATTTGTTGTTAAGCCTAAATAACACAGCGTAACAAAAAATAGCTTTTTGTCTGTCTCAAGAGCAAACTTATGTGTCTCCGAAGGATTTTGGGCCGCTGAATCAGATTTGCTCTAACACGTCACAATGTTGAGCTATACCTCAATTTATAGGGCAAAATATGCGATTTTGGGCTTTTTTGACTGCAAGCCATTAAGCTTGGAAATATTTTTTTTAAGCAATCAAAAGGTTAATTGGTCAATTAACATCTAAACTAACGACTCATGCAAAATATTTCGTTTTACCAAATTGAATTTGACAGTTTTAAGCGATTTATGTTAGGTACGATATTTCCCATACAAGTCATCCTCCAAAAGTTGCATGCAAGTTTTCATACCAACTTTAAATGCTCAAATCTATCAAATTTGGTTAGTTAAAACGAAATATTTTGCATGAGTCGTTAGTTTAGATGTTAATTGACCAATTAACCTTTTGATTGCTTAAAAAAAACATTTCCAAGCTTAATGGCTTGCAGTCAAAAAAGGCCAAAATCGCATATTTGTCCCTATAAATTGAGGTATAGCTCAAAATTGTGACGTGTTAGAGAAAATCTGAGCCCGGATTCGGATTCAGCGGTCCAAAATCCTTCGGAGACACATAAGTTTGCTCTTGAGACAAAAAAATGTTGCGCTGTGTAATTGAAGTAGATACAATCATTACAATTAGTAATGTTGTGTAACTCAGAATATCCAAAAAGATATTATTACGGCTGTAGACTCCATGTTGCATATTGTCCATATTGCTGGACAGTGAGTACGATTCTGAATATCCCGATGTCATAGTTTCTGATTGTATTCTTTGAGCTCCAGTAAGTTTAATAGATTACACTAGTTTACAAAATAAAACGAAAGTCGTGAACTTCTGTCAACGACCAAAATTTTTGAAGCATAATTTAGCGCTGATTTCGAAACCGTGCTTCAAAAAATTTAAAGTAGAACAGTTTTTGAGTTTTAGCTCAACATCGAGTTTAACAACTTTTTAAAATATGGAATTTAAAAAAAATCAAATATCTTGCGTTTTGTTCAATCAAATTTAAATCTTTTTCCATAAAGTAAAAGCTGAATATAATACCATTCGATCATCTGAATGCAGTTTTTGCGTTAGATTGATCAAGATATTGACGAATTTTGGGGACAATCTCCTTAAATTTTAGCAAAATTTCCAAAAATATATGAAGAAATGTATTTTTTTCAATAAGATAAAAACAATTTAAAAATTCTTTCTCATCGTTTATTTGACATATCATATGTAGGCTAGTTACAGTAAAAAATTCAGCTCAATCGGAACCATGGTTACGGAGGATGAGATATGTGAAGTAAGCGACTTTGCTTATAAATAGAACAAAAATCGATTTCAAATCATCGACCTTGTATGGAAAGTCGAAAAAATTTCCGCTCTACTGTAATTTTTTTCCTTCGCGTTTTCGAACTCGGGGCATGATTCTACACCAAAAACGATCATCAGCTTACCGAGTTCAAAAATGCTGTAAACTAGTGTTATACAACATACTCTATATAGCCAAAACAGAAACTTCAATTTCTGCATATACTAGATTTCAAACATCACAATAGTTTGAGTGACCCCAGCCGATCTGATGATGTCCATTGAACTTTCAGAAGACTTACTCGACATGATAGACTACAAATCGTAGCCTTATATGTATAATGAATGAAGTTACCGTTACACCCGTAGACTTTAGGATCTAAACTCAAGAACAGTTCAGATGACCTACAATATCCAAAAATATATTCTGCATCATATTCTACCCTTTCTATACTGTTGAGCACCAAAACCACAGAAATACGTAAAAAATCTCTATAATAACGCTTGGAAAAATTTCGGCTTCAAAGGGTTAAAACAAATATTTAACCAAACAGTTTCGAAAGAACAATTCAAATTGATGATAACTGACAGTAACGATCTATTGTCGCAAACACCTTTTCCCGCCATACCGCGCATATTGCTGCACCAGTCAGTAGTAGTTCGCATTCATTTCTGTTTGGTTTTACCGGGCCCCGTGCCTGGTTGTAACAACCATTCAGACTTGTGGCAGTGGCAGAAACAGAAACATCCATTCATCAGTTTTATTTATTTTGTTTAATCATCACAATTGCACCTTTAAGACAGTAGTTCCTCCATGGGAAACTCGGTTAGGTATATGTGTGTGTGTGTCTGTAAGTGCGAGTGCGCGCGTTCGTTCACGTTTTGAATGGATCAAATTAAGTGAAACGCGCTTATTGTAACGACTGACGTTGAAATGCAGTTCTGTAGGTCACTTGGTGTTTCCTGAAGAAGTGCAATTACTGCGGGTTGAGAGCTGTTGTTGTTGCTGCTGCTGCGAAGGAGCGTGGAACTGTGATTTTCCAAATGGCTGCAATAATTGCCCAGAAATGGTTGCTTGCGCATATGGTTGTTGGGATTACGAAGACGACAGACAATAGGAGGCTTTAATAATTGAATTAGAGACCTACATTTTACTCGAATGGGATGTAAAGGGTAGAAGCTCGAATGTGGTTAGAGTAATACCGGAAATGTCTAATGGGTCCTTATAACGCAGCCGGTAGACGCGGAGCTATTCAGTAAGACCGAGTTAAAGGTGTTCCGTCTAAAACTTTTCAGGATTTTTTTTGTTTCGGAGGTTTTGGAATATCTTTGTGTCTTCCACACGATATACGAAAACGAAAGCGCAATTACTTAGTCAGCAAAAAGATTTTTATCTAATAACTGTGAAAGTGCGTTTTAAGAACACTTATCTGAGAGGCATGCTGAGCGATTCCAAGCAACAGCATCAAAATTAAGGAAAATTTTTAATTCATGATTTTCTATTGAACTGAAACTTTGCACAGTTTTTCAGTTCCATCTAAATCGCCATTTTTCGATATCAAATTTTTATTTAGAGCCACGACTAACTTTTCAAAAGGGTGTATGTGAAAATGGTTCAAAAATATTCAAAAATATGCACAGCAAAAACGGATTGTTCGATTGTTATGAATTTTTCAGCAAAGTTAGATAGCTAAATGGTGATTTCTAAGAAAATATACACTGTGAAAAAAAATCTATTTTATCATTGAAAAACATCATTTTTGTCACAAAAACTCAAATATCTCAAACCCCTATCTTTTTACCAACTTGAATTTTTTAGGGAAAACGGTCCATTGTATTAGCAATCTACCATAAAAATTTGGTGATGGTAAACTAAAAAACAAAAAAGTTATAACATTTCAAAAATTTCACAATTTTTACATTTAGTAAAAAAAAATTTTCTGTGTAAATTATTTCGGCCGGGAATCGCGATTTGATGCTGATTTTATTGTTCAGCAAAGTTAGATAACTAAATGGCGATTCCTAAGAAAATATACACTGTGAAAAAAATCTTTTTTAACATTAAAAAATATCATTTTTGTCACAAAAACTCAAATATCTCAAAACCCTATCTTTTTATCAACGTATTTTTTTAGAGAAAACGGTCCATTGTATTAGCAATCTACCATGAAAATAAACAAAAAAGTTATGACAATTCAAACATTTCACAATTTTCACATTTAGTAATAATTTTTTTTAGTGTAAATTATTTCGGCCGGAAATTGAAGTTTGATGCTGATTTTATTGTTAATGGCCTTGCGTGAGTAAAACAAGTTGATTTTATTATATATTATATATACATATAATATAATATACTATGTACCGTAATGTTCCGATTTTATCACGCCCTCCGCGCATTAGTCGATTATTCATTAATTTGCTGTTACATTTGAGGACAAGTGTTTTCCCTCTTCTTCAAGATGAATGTTGAAAGCGTGTTTTGCAACGTTAAAAATATTGAAATGGGTATAGATGTTGAAGAATATTACAGGGCATTTTTGAAAAGGGGCGTAATTAAATTGTTTAAACAGATGTCGCTGATGGCAATTTCTCAGTTGTTGTCGTTTTCGAACTTCCTGCGCCCTGCTTTACCGATGATATACAGATGGCTCGTTTGTCAAATTCTAGACGGCAGGACGTGCAAATGCGTAATTTTGTACACAATGTGGACATTTGGGCATAACCAGTCTCTTTCAGTTTATCTATGGTGCTTTCGGTGAGATTTCGTAACTCTTTTGAACATTTTTTTTCATCAAACGGTCTACAAGAGAGCGTTGAGTTGAAGACCTTTGAGAAAGCGATTGTTCATCTTGTTCGTTAGATTATAATAAACAAAATCACTTATTAATTTTAACTTACTTGTTTGGTGTTGGTGGCTGAAGAAAAAAAATACTATACAATTTTTAATATTCATAGCGGTAGTATTTTTTTGTTTTTTTCGTGAGCATTGTCAGGTATGTATACAGACAAACAAACGTAACACTGGCGAAATTTTCATTGACCACGCCTTCAACGATCATTTTGAATCTTGGTTGTGGCTTTCATAACAAGAAGAGCGCCATCGTTTTTCTTTGCGTTTGACGTTTCACACTAGCGCCTTCTGATGACGATACTGCACAACGCAGTGTTTCGTGAAACATTTCCACCAGGTGGTGATAGTGTGAACTGGGCGATGAATTTTCACTAAAATTGTTCTAGGCGTTTCGTCTGTTTGTCTGTGGTATGTACCTCTTATGCATTTGTTGTTGTTGAAGTTACTCGCATTCTTCCGATCATAAAGTCTGTTCTCTACACACTTAATTTTGATTACCGAGTTCGGTAATTTTTTGACGAGATTAAAACTGCTGAGCACCGAACTCGTTCAGCAAAAATGCATTGTTTACCTTTTCCATACGATTTTGACAGTTGTTTTACTGAGCCTCAGTAAAATCGATTACCGAAACTACCGAGATCGTACTGCTGTTATAATCTCGTCAAAAAAGTACCGAACAGGCAATTCAGAAATAAGTGTGTAAGAGGGATTTTTTTTGCGGATAAACT
Source organism: Aedes albopictus (assembly GCF_035046485.1). Taxonomy (NCBI): domain Eukaryota; kingdom Metazoa; phylum Arthropoda; class Insecta; order Diptera; family Culicidae; genus Aedes; species Aedes albopictus. The sequence goes on from NC_085138.1 coordinate 164,877,465, forward strand.
AGACGTATACGCGTATAAAAAAACTTTTATTATACAGCTTTTGTCTTAAAAATAAATTCAATTCCATTTTTCTTATAATCAACAGCTTTTCAACACTATCAAGGGATTTTTTCACCAGTCACGTACAATAAAAAGTATGACAATCTCAATATTTTTGATCACAACACTGGATCGCGTCTAAGTTTCAAATAGATACTATAGTAATTACGAATAATCAAACTAAAGTATCATGAAAACAACTTGTTTAATTCAGGCGGTAGCCTTTACAATAAAATCAGCATCAAAATATAATTCTCGAAATAATTTACACAGAAAAAAAATTTGTTTTGTTACTAATTGTAAAAATTGTGAAATGTTTGAAATGTCATAACTTTTTTGTTTATCAGTTTACCATCACCAAAATTTTATGGTAGATAGCTGAAATAATGGGCCATTTCCCCTAAAAAATTGAAGTTGGTAAAAAGATAGGGTTTTGAGATATTTGAGTTTTTGTGACAAATATCATATTTTTTCAAAGTAGAAAAAGAAATTTTTTACAGTGTATATTTTCTAAGGAATCATCATTTAGTTATCTAACTTTGCTGAAAAATTTATAACAATCGAACAATCCGTTTTTGCTGTACAGCTTTTAGTAATAAGAACGAACCGTTCTTGGTACATTTTTGCAGCACTTCGTTGATCTCCTGTGTGGCCGTTTTTTCTCCATCGATGTCGATGATTTTGGACTCCAGGTCTGCAAATGTTAACTGTTTAAGTAACAAACTGAGGGTGTGAACCATTTCGCTTGTTCGTTTAACTTTTAGTTAAAATTTGACACTTCGATAGTTATTTTGCGTCCGGTTAAAATAACCTTACTCCCGACCAGGGTTAGCTTTGACAGTTCGATAGTTATTTTTTGTTCGCAATGAATTGGCTGCGTACTATATTTTGTTCCAAATAACTATTCTTCTGCCACATTTCAAATGGGCTGCTCTCGTAGTTATTATTTAACCATCCGATGAAAAATAACCACCGAAGTGTCAAATTTTAACTAAAAGTTAAACGAATAAGCGAAATGGTTCACACCCTGAGTATAATGGTACCAAATTTTATGACTGTTCCAACCACAAGACTTACCTGCTCCAGCGAAAATTTCAGGCTTTTCCTTGGTGGGCGAGGTATCCATCGTCTAGCCCATCGTTTCCAACGGTAGAATAACTTTTTTTAACACATCCGCGATGATTTTTTATCACAAAACAAGCAAAATGCTTAAATTTTAAATTTTATCAGCCTCGTTTTCGATCGTTTGTGTTGTTCGGCTACTGCACTGCATGCGAACGCGACTCCGCGGTGCTGATGCTGATTGGCCAAAACAAATGATCTGTCAAAATGTTGTGGTAGCAACTTTACCGTACTGCACCTAATACCGCACTAGTTGAGATCAAAAAGAAAAATAAATATTTTTTTAATGCTCATTTTTAATAAAAATAATTGCATGTAATTCATTTTATTAGAACAAATTTTAAAAATAAAAACAGCGTACTAAAAGGTGTTTTGAAATTTCTATTCAAAGTTCAATCAAAAGCGAAATTTCATAAACTGCAGTTTAACCCTGATTCGGGACAACCACTGTAAAATTGATTACACTATAGAGTCGCCATCTATTGGAGTTTGACGGAACATTCAACAGTTTCCATTAGTTTCCGATAGAGTTCAATTATGCATGAAGCGCCTCTCGCGGTGGAATCTGTCGGATACCGATGCAGGTAGTCCATTGGACGCTGCACTTTACACATTGTACAGCGCCTAAATGTATGCTATTCTAATTAAACTATATCGAACTGGTGCCTTTGTGCTGCTTTCATGTTTCTACCCTGTCCACAGTAGAATGATGAGCACACGATGATGCTGATGTGTGGCTGCTGTTCCTTTTCCAGTCCAATTGGGGGTCGTCCATTATGAGTTGCGGTTCGCCGATATCCAAGTTTTCCGGGTCCGTTAGAGCATATGCTCCAAAGAGGGTCAGGTGCCAGCACGGAAAGATCGATGTACACAGAGCAAGGAGTAACTTTCACGCAGCGATCGAAAAGACAAAAGATTTCATGCAAACTTGTGTGAAAATTCACGCAAATTTGTGTAAACCCGGATCAGCACATTTTTTGTGCTGATCCAGTCGCACGCAAATATGAGTGAAAAATCCTTTGTCTTTTCGTAAGTTACTCATTCGCTGTGTACTTTCGTTTTAGGGTGAGCTGCTCTCTGCGGGAAGAGCAACTGACGAAAAATTGCAAGTGCCGGGGCTGGGTTCGAACCCATGACCATCCGCTTATGAAGCGAACGTGTGGACCACTGCGCCACGGGCCCCGACAATCCTTATAATATTATGGATACCAAAACCATCAGGAATCACATTAAAAAGCAATACTTTGCATAATAGTATGATGATGATATTGTAGCTGCCTATAGGAATAATCCTATAGGAATAATCTGAAAAGCGATTTGATCAAGATTGTGCTGTTCTTAGTGATCAGTCATTCTCCTGTATGAAGAGCCAAAAAGGGTTGTGCGGACCCGCAAGCAGAGACACTTGCGCGAAACCCGCGTCAGGGGGGAAAGAATCTCCTTCCAGAAGAAAGTTCTCACGAGCAACTGCAAAATCAAGCCCTCGATTGACAGAATACTCCCAATAGATGGGGTCGAAGAGCCCGCCCTCAATCCACGAAATGTTAACAACAAGGAGGAGGCAGTTCCAAGCTCCTGTCCAAATCGTTTCAATCGGGTGCCCTGATGGTCCCTTTCTTTCCCAATATATGATGAGATATGTATATGTAATGTATGTCAGTGCGTGTTGTGTATGTTTTGTTATACATTTGTTTGAAAATCAATCATAATCATGATTAATAAGAATTTATAAACATAGAATTTACCTGATTACTCCTGAAATAAAATGTGGATTAGCAACAAAACATTAAAAAAAAGCACATCAAAACTCGATCCTGGAATGTCTGCTCACCACTGATCGGCAACTTTAGGCATGAAAACATTAACAAGATCGAAATTTGATGTGGTGGTAGATCTTACGCCGCAACGCACCATTCTAAGGTGATCTACCCACACCTGAAGCAAAGGGGTGTAAATGACAAAAACCCACTTTCGAGTAAATGAGGTTTAAAGTTTTTCTCTAATTTTTAATCCCATACAAAATGCATGGAGTTTCAAATTAACCCAATTTTCTCCGATTTATTGTAATTTTTATATCTATATACACTCCCGTTCAAAAGTTTGGGGTCACCCCCTCAAAAACATGTCATTTTTTTAGGCCCATATCTCCGCCAATTTGCGTCCGATTTCAAAACCCTAGGTTTCATTCAAAAGATAATAAGTCAAAGAAACTTTGAACATGATTTAAAAGAAACTTTTTCAAAAAAATTTGTATGTAAACTTAACCCAAAGTTGCCAAATTTTCTAAAAAATGAATATAAACTTACGGCAGTGTCGCTGGAAGTTGGGTCGACCAAATTTTAAGATAAGAGCGGTAATATGACCCATTTTCTATTAGAGCGATTCCAAGCAACAGCATCAAAATTAAGGAAATTTTTAAAATCATGATTTTCTATTGAACTGAAACTTTGCACAGTTTTTCAGTTCCATCTAAATTGCCATTTTTCGATATCAAATTTTTATTTTGAATCACGACTAACTTTTCAAAAGGGTGTATGTGAAAATGGTTCAAAAATATTCAAAAATCTGCACAGCCAAAATGGTTTGTTCGATTGCTATGAATTTTTCAGAAAAGTTAGATAACTAAATGGTGATTCCTAAGAAAATATACACTGTGAAAAAAAATCTTTTTTAACATTAAAAAATATCATTTTTGTTACAAAAACTCAAATATCTCAAAACCCTATCTTTTTACCAACGTAATTTTTTAAGAGAAGGCGGTCCATTGTATTAGCAATCTGCCATAAAAATTTGGTGATGGTAAACTAATAAACAAAAAAGTTATAACATTTCAAACATTTCACAATTTTCACATTTGGTAAATATTTTTTTCTGTGTAAATTATTTCGGTCAAAAATCGCAGTTTGATGCTGATTTTATTGTTCAGCAAAGTTATATAACTAAATAGTGATTCCTAAGAAAATATACACTGTGAAAAAAAAATCTTTTTTAACATTAAAAAATATAATTTTTATCACAAAAACTCAAATATCTCAAAAGCTTATCTTTTTACCAACGTAATTTTTTTTAGGGAAAACGGTACATTGTATTAGCAATCTACCATAAAAATTTGGTGATGATAAACTAATACACAAAAAAGTTATGACAATTCAAACATTTCACAATTTTTACATTTAGTAATGTTTTTTTTTAGTGTAAATTATTTCGACCGGAAATCGCAGTTTGATACTGATTTTATTGTTAATGGCATTGCGTGAGTAAAACAAGCTGTTTTTATTATGTATTATGTATACTATATGTACAGTAATGTTCCGATTTTATCACGCCCTCCGCGCATTAGTCGTTTATTCATTATAATTTGCTGTTACATTTGAGGACACGTGTTTTCCCTCTTCTTCAAGATGAATGTTGAAAGCGTGTTTTGCAACGTTAAAATCATTAAAATGGGTATAGATGTTGAAGAATATTTCAAAGCATTTATGAAAAGAGGCGTGATTAAATTGTTTAAACAGATATCACTGATGGTACGGTGGCATGACTCTCTGCACTTAGCACTTCTGGCAATTTTTCAGTTGTTGTCGTTTACGAACTTCCTGCGCCCTGCTTTACCGATGATATACAGATGGCTCGTTTGTCAAAGTCCAGACGGCAGGACGTGCAAATGCGTAAATTTGTATTCAATTTGGGCATAACCAGTCTCTTTCAGTTTATCTATGGTGCTTTCGGTGAGATTTCGTAACTCTTTTGAACATTTTTTTTTTCATCAAACGGTCTACAAGAGAGCGTTGAGTTGAAGACCTTTGAGAAAGCGACTGTTCATGTTGTTCGTTAGATTATAATAAACAAAATCACTTATTAGTTTTAACTGACTAGTTTGGTGTTGTTTGCTTGGCTGAAGAAAAAATTACTATAAAATTTTTAATATCCATAGCGGTAGTATTTTTTTGCTTTTTCGTGTGCATTGTCATGGTATGTATACAGACAAACAAACGTAACACTGACGAAATTTTCATTGACCACGCCTTTAACGATCATTTTGAATCTTGCTTGTGGCTTTCATAACCAGAAGAGCGCCCATCGCTTTTCTTTGCGTTTGACGTTTCACACTAGCGTCTTCTGATGACGATATTGCACAACGCAATGTTTCGTGAAACATTTCCACCAGGTGGTGGTAGTGTGAACTGGGCGATGGATTTTCACGAACATTGTTCTAAGCGTTTCGTCTGTTTGTCTGTGGTATGTACCTCTCATGCATTTGTTGTTGTTGAAGTTACTAGCATTCTTCCGATCATAAAGTCTGTTCTCTAAGAGGTATTTTTTTTTGCAGATAAACTAGACGTATACGCGTATATAAAACTTTTATTATACAGCTTTTGTCTTAAAAATAAGTTTAATTCCATTTTTCTTATAATCAACAGCTTTTCACAACTATAGCGCTGTTTGCAGTTCAGAAGGAATTTTTCGGCCTATCTTGATGCATGGGAAATTCCTTGCCTGAATCGCCCAAGAAATCGTTTTTCTTCGATCACAGTACGCAGTTGCGAAGAAATGACAGTTCAAATGGCAGTCACAGTGGAAAGTTTCTGCCAGGAATCGGTCAAGAAATTTCTTGAGCGATTCCTTTCAAACACCAAACTAGGCTTATCAAGGGATTTTTTCATCAGTCACGTACAATAAAAAGTATGACACTCTCAATATTTTTTATCACAACACTGGATCGCGTCTAACTTTCAAATAGATACTATAGTAATTATGAATAAACCAACAAAAATATCATGAAAACAACTTGTTTAATTCAGGCGGTAGCCTTTACAATAAAATCAGCATCAAAATATAATTCACGAAATAATTTACACAGAAAAAAAAATTTTTTTTGTTAGTAAATGTAAAAATTGTGAAATGTTTGAAATGTCATAACTTTTTTGTTTATCAGTTTACCATCACCAAAATTTTATGGTAGATAGCTGATATAATGGGCTATTTTCCCTAAAAAATTGACGTTGGTAAAAAGATAGGGTTTTGAGATATTTGAGTTTTAGTGACAAAGATCATATTTTTTTAAAGTAAAATAAGAAATTTTTTACAGTGTATATTTTCTAAGGAATCTTCATTTAGTTATCTAACTTTGCTGAAAAAATCATAACAATCGAACAATCCGTTTTTGCTGTACAGCTTTTAGAATATTTTTGAACTATTTTCGCATACACCCTTTTGAAAAGTTAGTCGTGAGTGAATATGAAGGTTTAATATAAAAAAATGGTGATTTAGATGAAGTTGAAAAACTGGGTAAAGTTTCAGATATTTTTGAAATGGTCGCTCAGGATCGACTGACATGACTCTGTGGAATTCCTCATTAGCTTTCAACTGCTTTTTACAGAACTTAGCTAAAATATCTAGAAAAAAAGTTATTAAGTAAATTAATCCTTGATGTCATCGACCAAAAGTTTGGGGTCACCCCTCAAAATGATGTATCGGCCAAAAGTTTGGGGTCACTATCGTAAAACATGGAAAAGTGATTTGTTGATATCTTTGTCATCTTTCATTCAATTTTAATTCTTCTTGGCTTATTTGAAACAAAATGAATGATACTTACTGCATAGACATTGAACCACACATATTTGTTGAAATTTACACACTAAAACTTAACGTAAAGTTGCCTCATTTTTTGAAGCGTGGTAAAATGTGCTAACTTTACATAACATTTTTATATACAAAAATCGTTAAATACGTTAAGTTGAAGATATCAAACGTAAATTTAGTTAATTATCTTTGAAATGAGCCAAAAAGAATTAAAATTGAACTACAGATGACGAAGATATCACCAAATCACTTTTCCATGTTTTACGAAAGTGACCCCAAACTTTTGGCCGATACATCATATTGAGGGGTGACCCCAAACTTTTGGTCGATGACACCAAGGATTAATTTACTTAATAACTTTTTTTCTAGATATTTTAGCTAAGTTCTGTAAAAAGCAGTTGAAAGCTAATAGAAAATGGGTCATATTACCGCTCTTATCATATGGAGAGGCCACTTGGATCTATGAAATAATTTCCCCTTAAATTCCGTGGAGTCTTTGTTAATTAGTTCCTCTAGGAATGAAAATATAGTTTGAAATAAGTTTAAAAAAATCAACGATAAATTGAGTACGAATTCCATCCAGATCAAGGTAAATTTAATGGAAGGTACTAGCATATAAGCAGTAAGTAGACGCGGAGAGAGGTTTATGGCGGGGGTGTAGGAGTTGATTGCTGGCGAGTTTGTTTACGCGCTACTCTATCGGTTTCTGTGAGGTTGCTAGGGTTGCTACGGGTTGTTATTTACTTCCAAACAAGTGAAACAAATTTCCGCAGTGGCAAGACAGGTGCTTGTTGTCGAGCTTGTTGTAGAATTGCAAGTTAATTATTGTGATAAATTCACGCCATACGCTCAACTTTAGCCATATACGCATGCCGAATCTTTACTGCCGAAAGCTTAAAGAAAAACCAACAGATCAGAAACTTGAGGAAAGGCGTGATGGTGTACCTTCGGCAGCAGTTGGGAATTTTACCCGGAGGCTTTATGTGTAACAAACTGTTGCCAAGATTACTCTGCAGGGTTTCAGAGAAGTTTCGCACGGGACGGGTAATATTTCTCTAGTCTAGAGCATACCATTGGGGTTATTGCATTATTTGGATGCAATAAATTAGGAAACCCGTAACGTGGGTAGATCACCTTAGAATGGTGCGTTGCGGTGTAAGATCTACCAAATCAAATTTTGATCTTGATATTTACCGTATTTATAAATACTCCAAGATCAAAGTTTGATGCTTTTTTTTGTGTTTTGTAGTTAATTTTGTTTAAATGTACTGCTAATCAACATTTTATTTCAGCAGGTTTGAGGTAAATTTATCGCATGATATAAATAATATTGTAAAAATATGTAACTGTAGCTTATTTGACGTACGTTGTTAATATTATTTTATATTTCAGATTATCAACCGAAGAATCTAGTAATTCAACCAAATGCCATCAAGACGACGAGGAAGCCATGATGAATCGGTCAGACAACTGATTCGAAGAAGACTTACCATGGTGTGCCTGAACGTTGACCAAGCGTATTCTTTGGAGTTTACCCTTCCACTAACAACACCCAAAGTCCCGTGACACCTAGGCCTGAGAGATCGTAGAGTTGTCTACATTTTTCATAGGTGTCCAAAACTAACCATCCTTCCCCATCCCTCAGCAGTCGCAAGGACGTGGCCAGGACAGTGCTCGACCATTGGAGGATTGCGTCAGTCTTGTCTAAGAGTCAGAGATTAGTCCCAAATCTTTGTGCTTTGGTTCGGACGGGAAGGAGGCAACCCTCATAACAGCGGTCTAGGACTGTACCACCTACGAATTTGTGCGACTCGCTTAATGCTAATGCTAATGCTAATGCTAATGCTATTTGGATGCAATAAATTAGGACACAAGCTCGTTGGTTGAAATCATCATGAAGTGACCTTTTCGGTCATGGCTTGCTATCATTGATAAACTTCCAAATCAAAACAAACTTGCCAGCTGTCATTCCAAATTCCAATATGGCGGATTGTATGATTTAGCATATTGGATTACCTTCCTTTTACTTACCTTGATCCAGATCTTTGTCATGTCTTACATGGTTTAAATGGGGCTATTTGTTTTTTTTTTCGCGAAATATCATCCTTTTCTCAAGTTCAAATAAATCAAAAAATCAAAAAATATGTTTGGAAACACATTTTATGCATGTTTTTTTTTTTGGTTTTTGGAAAATTTGGATTTATCCCGAGATCCCGGGAAATCCCGGGATTTGAAAAATAAAAATCCCGAATCCCAGGATTTTTTTCAGTCCGGGAAACAAGACCCTCTATTCGTAATATTAGATGGGAAAAACAAATTCATTACAGGTTATGTTACTATTAACTTTTACAGTTTTTGCTAACGTAAGGTTATGTTATTTTGTTACAATGATTTTTGTAACAACGGTTGTTATAAAACATGTACCGTTATTAGTAATAATAACAAAAAATCTATCAAAACACGTTCTAGTTAAAGGGCTGTTTGCAGTTCAGAAAAAAGTTTTGGCCTATCTTGATGCATGGGATATTCTTTGTCTGAATCGCTCAAGAAACCATTTTTCTCAGTACGCAGTTGCGAAGAAATGCCAATTTAAATAGCCACTGTGGAAAGTTTTCTACCAAGAACCAGTCGAGAACTTTCTTTAGCGATTTCTTTTAACACAAAACTGGGCTTAAAACAAACAATTAGAGATATAATTATAAAAAGATTATGATAAACTTTGTTAGATTAAACTTGGCTAACAATAACTAAATTATAACAATTCTGTTTTTTTTTCAGAACAAATTTGTTATAAATTTCGTTATAAATCTTTTGGCTTGAGTGACCAAAATAACAAAAACCATCAACATTTCGTGATATTTTGTGTTAATGTGTTAAATTTGTGTTAATTTAATAAATTTTGATGAACACTATTATATTACACAAAAATATACAAAAAATATTACAAACATAACATTTAATGTGTTACGAATTTATGTTACGAATTAACAAAAATATATTAATTTATGTTATTTCGAACAACAGTTGTCATAGTTGTGTTATAGTCTTGTTAGTGTAAGGTGCTTCTAGTCGGGCTCCTACTAGTATTGCGTCATTTCAGTGAAAAGTGATAGCTCGGGTTCGTCGGTGCGCGAGTCGTCGTGTATGTGGTTTTTTTTCTTCTTTAGTTCCCTCGCAAACGGCGGTTCGTTTTGGGAAAGCGCGCGATGATAGCTTAGTAAGTGTGCGTGGGGAGATGCTGATTCTGGGCCATGATTGCGATTCTAGTTCAGTTCTGTTATGTTGTGTGTGCTATAGCATGTAACCCATCAATCGGGAGCCCAAGCGAGTGATTTAATAGAGTGAACATGCGTGCCAGAGGGATTATCTGGTGAGTTTGTTCCTTGTTGCTTCTTCGGTGTTTTCTTTCTGTATTTTCATTATTTTATTGATTCATTATGTGTGTATGTAGCTTTGAAAATTTTTTAATCAAATTTGTATAGTTCGTCACCATGAGTGTCGACTTGGTTTTTGTTGTCAATGTCGAAGGTTGCATCTTGGAAATTATCTCTTCCACTTTGTCTATCATGTATCTGTTTGTGTATATTACTCATACTCATCTTTCGTATATATACACTACAAGCATTTCAAAGATCGCCACTTCAAGTGTCGGCGCAAATTCTCGCTATTCACATGTTTTCAATAAAATTTTCCTATATTACTGTACAGTCCGCCAACCGCCACTGAAAGGTGCTGGCCTCAGTATTTTGTTTTCCAATATGTTTCAGTGTTGTTTTCCTTAATAAGTACGTTTCGTCATAATTAGTGTCGACACAAAATTTTGTCTCAATATTTTGTGTCCATAGTATTAAAAGCAAGTAACATTGTACATTGGTTCACCAGGTCTAATTGCGAGGTGACGCAAGATATCTTTGGTTTCATAAGGCTTTCTCTAAATTCCTATTAAGAATTTTCAAGGTCTCACCATTCCTCCAAACTGTGAGGTGGCACAATTCTGTGAATATATGTTTTGTGTATGCTCACGGTTACATAGACTGCAACGCTTACCAAAGTGAATCCTGATTTATGTAACTACCAATACCTCCCAACCCAACTAACAAAAACTCCTTCCCGTGACAACTGTGGAGGGCACAGTAGTATATACAACCTCTAGTAGCAACGGTTGTCCAACTAGCATCCCTTCCCTTCCCCGGTTGACCGTAAGGACGTGGCCGGCGCCGTTATTGACCTATTAAAGTTTGAGTTCTCTGTGTAGCATCTAAGCAATCATTGAAAAGAACATGTACTGACATCTTGGGATAAATAATTCATTCTTAATTCAACCACCAAACGATGCAGTTCCGTTACTACACTCGGAACGCGTACATTGAAGAAGGTGTGCTAATCCCAAGCCCCATCAATTGGTTCTCTGTGCAATTCCGCTAGCTCTAGTCAATCACGGAGTAGCAACTACGAAGTGTGCGGTCACCTATGCTCATGATCATGCTCATTTGTTGTTAAGCCTAAATAATTGAAGTAGATACAATCATTACAATTAGTAATGTTGTGTAACTCAGAATATCCAAAAAGATATTATTACGGCTGTAGACTCCATGTTGCATATTGTCCATATTGCTGGACAGTGAGTACGATTCTGAATATCCCGATGTCATAGTTTCTGATTGTATTCTTTGAGCTCCAGTAAGTTTAATAGATTACACTAGTTTACAAAATAAAACGAAAGTCGTGAACTTCTGTCAACGACCAAAATTTTTGAAGCATAATTTAGCGCTGATTTCGAAACCGTGCTTCAAAAAATTTAAAGTAGAACAGTTTTTGAGTTTTAGCTCAACATCGAGTTTAACAACTTTTTAAAATATGGAATTTAAAAAAAATCAAATATCTTGCGTTTTGTTCAATCAAATTTAAATCTTTTTCCATAAAGTAAAAGCTGAATATAATACCATTCGATCATCTGAATGCAGTTTTTGCGTTAGATTGATCAAGATATTGACGAATTTTGGGGACAATCTCCTTAAATTTTAGCAAAATTTCCAAAAATATATGAAGAAATGTATTTTTTTCAATAAGATAAAAACAATTTAAAAATTCTTTCTCATCGTTTATTTGACATATCATATGTAGGCTAGTTACAGTAAAAAATTCAGCTCAATCGGAACCATGGTTACGGAGGATGAGATATGTGAAGTAAGCGACTTTGCTTATAAATAGAACAAAAATCGATTTCAAATCATCGACCTTGTATGGAAAGTCGAAAAAATTTCCGCTCTACTGTAATTTTTTTCCTTCGCGTTTTCGAACTCGGGGCATGATTCTACACCAAAAACGATCATCAGCTTACCGAGTTCAAAAATGCTGTAAACTAGTGTTATACAACATACTCTATATAGCCAAAACAGAAACTTCAATTTCTGCATATACTAGATTTCAAACATCACAATAGTTTGAGTGACCCCAGCCGATCTGATGATGTCCATTGAACTTTCAGAAGACTTACTCGACATGATAGACTACAAATCGTAGCCTTATATGTATAATGAATGAAGTTACCGTTACACCCGTAGACTTTAGGATCTAAACTCAAGAACAGTTCAGATGACCTACAATATCCAAAAATATATTCTGCATCATATTCTACCCTTTCTATACTGTTGAGCACCAAAACCACAGAAATACGTAAAAAATCTCTATAATAACGCTTGGAAAAATTTCGGCTTCAAAGGGTTAAAACAAATATTTAACCAAACAGTTTCGAAAGAACAATTCAAATTGATGATAACTGACAGTAACGATCTATTGTCGCAAACACCTTTTCCCGCCATACCGCGCATATTGCTGCACCAGTCAGTAGTAGTTCGCATTCATTTCTGTTTGGTTTTACCGGGCCCCGTGCCTGGTTGTAACAACCATTCAGACTTGTGGCAGTGGCAGAAACAGAAACATCCATTCATCAGTTTTATTTATTTTGTTTAATCATCACAATTGCACCTTTAAGACAGTAGTTCCTCCATGGGAAACTCGGTTAGGTATATGTGTGTGTGTGTCTGTAAGTGCGAGTGCGCGCGTTCGTTCACGTTTTGAATGGATCAAATTAAGTGAAACGCGCTTATTGTAACGACTGACGTTGAAATGCAGTTCTGTAGGTCACTTGGTGTTTCCTGAAGAAGTGCAATTACTGCGGGTTGAGAGCTGTTGTTGTTGCTGCTGCTGCGAAGGAGCGTGGAACTGTGATTTTCCAAATGGCTGCAATAATTGCCCAGAAATGGTTGCTTGCGCATATGGTTGTTGGGATTACGAAGACGACAGACAATAGGAGGCTTTAATAATTGAATTAGAGACCTACATTTTACTCGAATGGGATGTAAAGGGTAGAAGCTCGAATGTGGTTAGAGTAATACCGGAAATGTCTAATGGGTCCTTATAACGCAGCCGGTAGACGCGGAGCTATTCAGTAAGACCGAGTTAAAGGTGTTCCGTCTAAAACTTTTCAGGATTTTTTTTGTTTCGGAGGTTTTGGAATATCTTTGTGTCTTCCACACGATATACGAAAACGAAAGCGCAATTACTTAGTCAGCAAAAAGATTTTTATCTAATAACTGTGAAAGTGCGTTTTAAGAACACTTATCTGAGAGGCATGCTGAGCGATTCCAAGCAACAGCATCAAAATTAAGGAAAATTTTTAATTCATGATTTTCTATTGAACTGAAACTTTGCACAGTTTTTCAGTTCCATCTAAATCGCCATTTTTCGATATCAAATTTTTATTTAGAGCCACGACTAACTTTTCAAAAGGGTGTATGTGAAAATGGTTCAAAAATATTCAAAAATATGCACAGCAAAAACGGATTGTTCGATTGTTATGAATTTTTCAGCAAAGTTAGATAGCTAAATGGTGATTTCTAAGAAAATATACACTGTGAAAAAAAATCTATTTTATCATTGAAAAACATCATTTTTGTCACAAAAACTCAAATATCTCAAACCCCTATCTTTTTACCAACTTGAATTTTTTAGGGAAAACGGTCCATTGTATTAGCAATCTACCATAAAAATTTGGTGATGGTAAACTAAAAAACAAAAAAGTTATAACATTTCAAAAATTTCACAATTTTTACATTTAGTAAAAAAAAATTTTCTGTGTAAATTATTTCGGCCGGGAATCGCGATTTGATGCTGATTTTATTGTTCAGCAAAGTTAGATAACTAAATGGCGATTCCTAAGAAAATATACACTGTGAAAAAAATCTTTTTTAACATTAAAAAATATCATTTTTGTCACAAAAACTCAAATATCTCAAAACCCTATCTTTTTATCAACGTATTTTTTTAGAGAAAACGGTCCATTGTATTAGCAATCTACCATGAAAATAAACAAAAAAGTTATGACAATTCAAACATTTCACAATTTTCACATTTAGTAATAATTTTTTTTAGTGTAAATTATTTCGGCCGGAAATTGAAGTTTGATGCTGATTTTATTGTTAATGGCCTTGCGTGAGTAAAACAAGTTGATTTTATTATATATTATATATACATATAATATAATATACTATGTACCGTAATGTTCCGATTTTATCACGCCCTCCGCGCATTAGTCGATTATTCATTAATTTGCTGTTACATTTGAGGACAAGTGTTTTCCCTCTTCTTCAAGATGAATGTTGAAAGCGTGTTTTGCAACGTTAAAAATATTGAAATGGGTATAGATGTTGAAGAATATTACAGGGCATTTTTGAAAAGGGGCGTAATTAAATTGTTTAAACAGATGTCGCTGATGGCAATTTCTCAGTTGTTGTCGTTTTCGAACTTCCTGCGCCCTGCTTTACCGATGATATACAGATGGCTCGTTTGTCAAATTCTAGACGGCAGGACGTGCAAATGCGTAATTTTGTACACAATGTGGACATTTGGGCATAACCAGTCTCTTTCAGTTTATCTATGGTGCTTTCGGTGAGATTTCGTAACTCTTTTGAACATTTTTTTTCATCAAACGGTCTACAAGAGAGCGTTGAGTTGAAGACCTTTGAGAAAGCGATTGTTCATCTTGTTCGTTAGATTATAATAAACAAAATCACTTATTAATTTTAACTTACTTGTTTGGTGTTGGTGGCTGAAGAAAAAAAATACTATACAATTTTTAATATTCATAGCGGTAGTATTTTTTTGTTTTTTTCGTGAGCATTGTCAGGTATGTATACAGACAAACAAACGTAACACTGGCGAAATTTTCATTGACCACGCCTTCAACGATCATTTTGAATCTTGGTTGTGGCTTTCATAACAAGAAGAGCGCCATCGTTTTTCTTTGCGTTTGACGTTTCACACTAGCGCCTTCTGATGACGATACTGCACAACGCAGTGTTTCGTGAAACATTTCCACCAGGTGGTGATAGTGTGAACTGGGCGATGAATTTTCACTAAAATTGTTCTAGGCGTTTCGTCTGTTTGTCTGTGGTATGTACCTCTTATGCATTTGTTGTTGTTGAAGTTACTCGCATTCTTCCGATCATAAAGTCTGTTCTCTACACACTTAATTTTGATTACCGAGTTCGGTAATTTTTTGACGAGATTAAAACTGCTGAGCACCGAACTCGTTCAGCAAAAATGCATTGTTTACCTTTTCCATACGATTTTGACAGTTGTTTTACTGAGCCTCAGTAAAATCGATTACCGAAACTACCGAGATCGTACTGCTGTTATAATCTCGTCAAAAAAGTACCGAACAGGCAATTCAGAAATAAGTGTGTAAGAGGGATTTTTTTTGCGGATAAACTAGACGTATACGCGTATAAAAAAACTTTTATTATACAGCTTTTGTCTTAAAAATAAATTCAATTCCATTTTTCTTATAATCAACAGCTTTTCAACACTATCAAGGGATTTTTTCACCAGTCACGTACAATAAAAAGTATGACAATCTCAATATTTTTGATCACAACACTGGATCGCGTCTAAGTTTCAAATAGATACTATAGTAATTACGAATAATCAAACTAAAGTATCATGAAAACAACTTGTTTAATTCAGGCGGTAGCCTTTACAATAAAATCAGCATCAAAATATAATTCTCGAAATAATTTACACAGAAAAAAAATTTGTTTTGTTACTAATTGTAAAAATTGTGAAATGTTTGAAATGTCATAACTTTTTTGTTTATCAGTTTACCATCACCAAAATTTTATGGTAGATAGCTGAAATAATGGGCCATTTCCCCTAAAAAATTGAAGTTGGTAAAAAGATAGGGTTTTGAGATATTTGAGTTTTTGTGACAAATATCATATTTTTTCAAAGTAGAAAAAGAAATTTTTTACAGTGTATATTTTCTAAGGAATCATCATTTAGTTATCTAACTTTGCTGAAAAATTTATAACAATCGAACAATCCGTTTTTGCTGTACAGCTTTTAGAATATTTTAGAACTATTTTCGCATACACCCTTTTGAAAAGTTAGTCGTGAGTGAATATGAAGGTTTAATATAAAAAAATGGCGATTTATATGAAATTGAAAAACTGTGCAAAGTTTCAGATATTTTTGAAATGGTCGCTCAGGATCGACTGACATGACTCCGTGGAATTCCTCTGCTATCTTTAACCTTCCGTAACTCGCGCGGTTGACTACCTGCGTCAGCACCACGCTAATGCTGAGTACAAAAAGCGAGATTTTTTAAACGTGTTGTACAAAATACAACAGCGCGATCGCTCGTGGGTTAAGGTAGAATGTAACGCCATAAAGAAAAAGGAAAGCAAAACAGTTTATACTAAACCAAACAATTAAACAAGAACAAAAGGTTAAAAAATGAAAAAAATATTAAAAAGGACAATATGTGTGATGTTTTTTTGCTTATGACCTTCATTACCCTACAATTAAATTTAAGTCCAACTAAATTTGTCCGAAGTTTCGATTCGACGGGTATAGAAAGGAGGACTCACTATGACTCACAAATAAAGATGACAAAGCCAAAATAGCCCGACGGCTGGCTAGTCCAGCAACCGGCATACGACCTTCACATTATACTTAATTTGGTGCCGGCGAATATGCTTGCCGCTCCGGCTAGCTGCTGGTTGTCTCCAAAATATATGCAGCGCCACCACGCTGCTCCAAGCATTCACAGTCGTAGTCATAGTCATTGAGTGGTAGAGCATAAGGAAGAATGAAAAATATGGAGATATACCACTCGACCCAGATTAGCATCCACCTCGATACGGGGCGCATCTATCTTCATCTTCTGTTGTCTTCTCGGCGCACGTCAATGTCAACAAGCAGCGAAATATTGGGGAGAATCGATGTGAATTGCTTGTTATAATGTAGAAGAACATTTTGTACCCACAGAAACTGGCGCACTGTCAATACAGAATTTTTGAGGAGCACATCTCACCCCACTCTCCCCTTTTATATGGATATGTTTCGTTGCAACATGCCACCTCGATGTGGTGAACTTGCTTCTTTGGAACGCTCTACAACAGCAACAGCAGCAGCAAAAAAAAAACGGTGTTCATCTTCGTACACGTACCTACGTAAAGATAGACACCTAATCTAATGGGGCGTGAAAGTGCTTTCGGAGATGAAGTACCGAGCGACTCGCTTCGCTCGTCTAGAGAGTAATATCATAACCGAAAATTGCCTAACGTGGTGTAATTGGATGACATTAACCTTTGGGTGGTGACCTTTTTAGTAGCTGAAGTGTAAATATCACCAGGCTAATGTGTACATATCGTAAGACATTAGTGATGGAAATTGGTTTGATACGATAGACAATCGTCAATTGAATTAAGACAACAAGTAACTTTATTTACGTATAATGAGCTAGCTCTACCGATTTCACTTTCTATAATTAGTAATTACGGGTTTCCAGTTAGCCTAGTAGTTAAGGCTAAATATGGATCGCCAATCCGGAGACAGTGAGTTCGATTCCCGTTCCGGTCGGGAAAATTAGCTCGACTTCCTGGGCATAGTGTATCATTGTACTTGCCTCACAATATACAAATTCATGCAATGGCAGGCAGAGAAAGCCCTTCAATTATTAACTTTGGAAGTGCTCAAAGAACACTAAGTTGAAGAGAGGCAGGCCAAGTGGGCACATCGAGCCATAAAGAAGAAGAAGACACTTTGAAGTTTGGGTTACGATATCTACATACATACTGTATCATGCTGTGATTGTAAAAAATATTCGTGGAATGTAGTCTACACTAGTGATGGAGCCTCAGTGCACAACTATAATGCTTTTGGTTACATTCATGGGATATTCCAGGCTTTCAAAACTATTCTGGAATTGAGACCTTCAGAGTCTACAGGCTCTACTCTAGTTTATCTTCACTCTATCGGCATAATTCTTTCACGATTGTGTCTGTTGCACCTTATAAGTTTACGAGTATCTTTATGTGTTGCTAGTTGGATGTCCACTGGCATATATGGACCCCAATGTATTCAGAAGTATAGGTCGCAATATCTGTAAATCTTTGGATATTTTCATAGTAGCGAATGCTTTAGGAATATAATTTACAATACTCTTAGAGCCTCAGAGTACAATTGCGATAACTAAACAACAATTACTTGGTGATCTAGGTCATCTAAACTATTGTAGACTTAAGACCTCCCATCTCTATAAATTGTACTCTTGTATCTCTTTACTTTATCGGTGTAAAACTTTCTCGATTATTTCTGATGTATCCCATAATATTACGAAAATCTCTCTGCGGTTATTGGCATATAAATGATCTTCATAATGTTTGGAAGTATGGATCGTAAAATCTGTATATCTCAGCACATTTTCATTGAAGCGAATGCTCGCCGAATATAATCTATGCAATTATAATAACAAGAGCCTGCGATTGCAATTATGATAAATATATCAAAGTTATTATAATTGCAATCGCAGGCTTGTTGATCTAAGTCATTAAAATCCTATTCTGGAATTAAGACGTTCAAATTTCACAAGCTCTTGCTTCTCTTTACACTATCAGTAAAATTGTTCAACGATTATGTTGTACTCCAAGACTTCTGTCAAGAGTTTTCTCCAAGAACCCCTCCAGGAGTACCTCCAAAAATTCCTCAATGAATTCTTCCAGGATCCACCATGAAATCCTCCAGAAATTATTCCTGGCATTACTCCAAAAATTCCTCCGGGAATTCTTTAAAAGTTCCTCCAGGCCCATTAAAAAGTTATCTAGGAAATCCTCAAAATCATCCAGAAATGGACAAATCTCGACTACCGCTACCACCTCTCCATAGTGCAAATTTCAAACTTAAAAAATCGTTTTTTTTACCCGCAACCTACTATGATATGAATTAGAGGTTACGTGCATGCAAAGAATACCAAGATATTGTGTGTGCATGTGACATGGGAATCAAATTTGTACGATGGTGCAAACATTATCACGCATACGGTAAGAATTCCTAAAGGAATTTCTCCAAGAATTCATCAAGGAATTCCTTCAAGAAATCTGCCTAGAACTCCTCCAAAAATCCCTCCAGGAATGTCTCCAAAAATTCCTACACAAACGTCCCCAAATATTTCACCAGAAGTCCTTCTGAGGTCTAAGACTTCTGCCAAGACTTTCTTTAGGAATTTCATCAGACATAACTCCAGGGATTTTTTCAAAAAATTCCTTACAGAATTCATTCAAAAAATCCTCCAGACTTTTCTCCGATATTCTTCAGAAAACCTCCAGAAATTCATAAAAAAATACTCCTGAAACAACTCTAGTGAATCCTCCGAGAATTGTAACCGTTCGGCGAATCTGCTCGAGGTTTTTGAACTAAACCGATGGCTTATGCGCCACTCTCGGAGTACGAGAGACCATCGGTCAATTTTAATTTTGCCCGACTAATATTGAGTCTTCCCACCTCAGGGGTTCTCGAACGGTCGCTGGCTCAAAATCAATTAAAAACGCAATCTTTAATCTGAAAAATCCCAAAAGAACGTGAATCCCTACTTAGACTGGCTCAACCCACTAAACACCACGAGAGAAGTTTAAAACAGAGCGAAGATTCCAGTAGTAACGAAAACGGAATGGTACTGGCAATTGGAGCGAACTTCGTCCAACTTGCACTATACGGTAAGGGGCTGTCCATTAATTACGTAAGGGTTTATGGGGGGAGGGGGGGTTTGAGAAATCTTATGCGCCATACAAAAGTTTTTGGGTTCTCATACAAAAAATCTTACAAGGGGGGAGGGGGTATCAGAAAATCGCTAAAATTCCCTTACGTAATTAATGGACAGCCCCTAACGTAACTGAAAAAATGAAAAACTACTCGATCTTCAAACATTAAACAATCTCGATCTTTATTTCGGGTTGGACGTTTTGGTTGGGGTTCACACGATTTGGGAAATTCTTGGAAACACTAGATCATGGCCATGTCTACAGTCTACAGTCTACAGTCGCAGGTATGTGCGCAGGGTTTTTCTCCGTCGACTCGATGCTGTTGTTCGTCACGGCTCGATGGCGTGAACCTGGACGATGGCGGTGGGTACCTTCGTTGCGATGGCGGCGAAAGGATTGACCCGCCGTCGCTGCAGTGTTTGCGCACAGCGATGGAGTCCGTGCGGATATGGCCGAAGTTAGAGCTGCGGGGTGAGTGGCGGCTGGACGGATGGCCTCCGATTTTAGTGACGAGAACGTCCGGAATCGACCTTTCCTTCAAGAGGGAAGCCCACTCTTCCCAACGATCCGGCTTCGCGTACTAAGATTCCTACTAGGCCAAGCGGGGTTAAGAGGACTTCCAACTATCAGATCGGGTTTCGGTCCTTCGCACGATAATTGGCGACGCGCGGGGACCGCGCTCTCGTTATGGATCCGGGTTGTAACGGGTTGGATCCTATTCCGGTGGGCTATTGGCGACCCCCGGGTTGGCTTCGCTTCACTTAGATTAGGCGACCTCACTCACTCCCGTTTGACTGCCCTTAGGGCGGGCCTTGACGATTGCACGGACTCACGTAGATCGTCCTCGGACGAAATGGCGGTCCAAAATACCACCGGGGACACTGTTAGTCGACTTCGGTCGACGCACGACGAAACTCCAGCCCGTACCCAAAAAGCGCCAAGCGCTGGAAAGTCCAACGCGAAATTTGATTTTAAAATTTATTTATTCAATTAATGAAAGTCGAGTAGAAAACAATAATTTACCTTTTTGAGTACTAAATAATCACTAAATCAGAAATCCGCGAATGTCGGCTGCACCGACTTCGAACGTTACACTATAGGACAAATACATAAATTAAAATCACAACTTGGTCAAATTTACTCCAATCACTTTTTACCTTTTCTGTAAACGTTTATAACTACTGTATTCACTAATAGAAATTATATGCAAAAAATACTAAATTTAGAACAACTCGCAAAACTTCTGAATACCAGCCGTTGTGGAAGCGAAATGACCGAGTCTAAGTTTTCCTAAAGCTAAGAAACCTGCTCTAATAATGAGCCTATTCTCTTCAATAAATATTGCGCCCAAAATTGAGTTTGAAATGGCGACATAGAGTTCGCGGGTTCGCGCCTTCGGTAACTCGATTTACAACTCACGAATAAAACATTACAAATGTTACAAATCACTACACATAGACCATATTGGGTGACGTCAAGTGCAACATTGACTTAGTTTAGACACAACCCAAGTACCGTAAACCGGGGACAAATTGATCAGCGGGGTGAAATTGATCACTCGGGTACTACATTGTAATTTCATACTAGGAACTCTTAAGCGTCGTAATGAACTTAAACTTTTTACGTCATCTGATTCGTAAATGTCTAGAGATGAGTGTAGACTTTTAATTTTTTAGAAACAAGTAAGTTTTGCTTTATTATTTCAAGGAATTTGCAATGTATTTCTCATTTAGCTGAAATTATTGCTACTAAACAATCAATTGCTAATAGGACTTCCCGTAAATTCTCTGTTTTAACATTTTTGTGGTGCCTTGGTTGGGATGTTATGCAACTAATCAGAACATGAAATAGTTATAAAAAGTTCATTTTATGAGGAAATAGTCATTTATAATGATAAAAATCCCTTATTTCATATGAAATTGCCTACCTTTAGGCGTTTAAGGGGAAATTTCAAAATTTAATTTTGCATTTAAAGTATTAAATTTACTAGTTGTAAGATTTTAGACGCGTTATTCTGTTTTAGAAGAGCAAAATTAAGCGGAGAAGGAAATTTTTCTTTCCAACCGGTGCTTAATTGTATACTGATCAATTTCGCCCCAAATTGGCTTTTCCAATATTTTGATATTTGGAGTTATTTAACTTAAAGTTTAAATTTGTTGATCAAAATTCTGTCACATGGTTCCATGGAGATCCACAGGGTACTGGTTTTACACATATTCTTTTGGCAATATTTGAACAGGTACTGACGTTATCCGCAAAAGTTGTTTTAAAGTGATCAATTTGACCCCGGATTACGGTAACCATGACGCTGGATATAGAGCATTAATTTCATTTTATAGTATATTATATGACATGCGATATAAAGTTGTTTTGTCATATAGGTTCCATTAAAGTAGGTTTAAAGTCGAAAGTGGCGCTACTATTGTTGATTTAAAGCAAGCTTTACTGTGGCGATTGCTAAAGCATATAAAATGCTTGTACCCTATAGCTAATGCAATGAAATAGTAAGGAATGCATGCTTAGGGCATCATGCCAACAAAAGAAAAAAAGTATTTTTTTTCATTTTTCTGTCTATTTTTATCTTCTCATACCTGTTCCGATACTCTCACATTGATGTTTTTTATTCTATTTCGGGAATTGAACCTAGACTGCTGAAACTGAACTGCGATGAAACTCGGACGTGCTAACGCTGGGCTACGACTACCATGTATTTTGCACCTGGAAAAATGTGCAACACAAAGTAACGTATACTCAGCTCGTGCTTTATTGAGTTGTGTTTTCAGCAACTCTCAAAAGTTGTGCTAGGGTCCGAATGCCATAAGTTTTCTTACTCTCCCAAATCCATTCGAAAACAAGCGACTACAGAACCGATTGATTCCACAAACGAAGATAATATAAAGATATAAATTAGTCTGTGTTGATTCTGTTCTTATTGTTTTCATACGTGCTCACTTCTACCATTTCTTTTATGAAATCGAGGCGCTATGTTAAAAAAGGAAACCAATATCTCA